>NC_141774.1:4861666-5173750 GCF_051362555.1 Lingula anatina | reverse complement strand
TACAATATCTAAAATATATCCATCTATTCCTTTACTATTTATATAGAGCACATATTACCATGCATTTGTCGATCACTGATAATACTGGTAAATCAAGGGTCAACCATGCTCACTTTATAGAATTAAAATCTAAGCATTATTGGTGAATTTTAAGGTGAATTAATGACTTTTAGGTGATACTTCTCATTTACTAAATATATTTGGCTTTAGTTCTAAAAGGTTTTGTAAAGCAAAAAAACAAATTTTGAAATATGTCAGATTGAATACAACACCCTTTATGATTAGCATTGTGCTGCTCAACATCACACAGTATCTGGCCCCCGTTTCACAAAGAATCTTAAATCCGTAGTCGACTAGCTCGAACTGGGTGGCCTAGCTAGGTCGACTTAGCTGAAGTCGACTAGGAGTGTTTCACAAAGAATCTAACGTCTTAGCTTGGCGTGCTTACCGTAGTCGACGCGCACGAGAAACTCTTCCAGAAAAGGAGGTGTAAAATTGCAAAAGTTTCACAAGACATGACGTTTCATGGCCTCTTTCGGCCGAGAACGATCGTTTATCAACAATAAAAGTCGACCAAAACACAAACAAAGTTTGTTTTCGAACTTAATTGATTAGATTAACTTCAATACAACTTCAAAGTAACAGTTAAACATTAGCTTGTCGTGGGACACTACTGAGGGACGTCTAGCGGTCAAAAACATAAACAAACACGCGATCGGCTGGGTAAAGTGGAATTTTATTTTTTTTTATTTTAATATTCCATAAATGTCAGTGCTATTCAAGGATATTATAACACAATATCTTGAAGGAGGTATGTTCTTTCCAAATTTTTGTTGTTTATGCTCTCATTTACCGAGTTTTAGTTGAGCTTGCCGACTTAAGTCTCCTCCCGAGGAGGCTTGACATCGTCGACTTACAGCTAAGAAAAAAAAAACGACGTAAGCGACCTTTTAGATTCTTTGTGAAACGGGACTTAGTGACGTAACGACCTAATTACGTTGGTAACCAAGCCCTAAGTCAGGGAAACCGACTTAAGTTTTTTTGTGAAACGGGGGCCTGATGTCCAGCGCTTTAAGGTGCTTTTTAATTCATTTTACACAACGGATATTTTTTCATCAAAACAAAATGTAGAAATTAGAAAAAAAAACATTAATATGAAAATAGCAATTAAAATCAATTATAAATTATGCCAGTCATTGTGTAGTAAATGTGTATTTGAAATAAAATATCAAATTATATCTTATTTTATTGAAAATTTTAAAGACTAGTCTCTTAAGGGTAGACTTGCCCTTCAAGAAATCGACGGAAAATAGCTCTTTTTCAATTTAGAATGGGCACTGTAGAAAACATATAACAGCTAAAGCTCTCAAATTAAGCACATATGTGTGATATCATGTGAAGAATAAGTTCTGTAAATTTCAATCCAAGCAGTTGAGTACGTTTTGAGACAGAACGCTTTAAATGTGCAGCAAACCGTAACGCTAATCCCTTCAATTGCTCGACGAAAACCGAAAGTGCGTCATGACGTCACTCGCTTCTACTTGGAAAGCTGCTGGGTGATTTTCCGATGAGAAATACTTCGTGGCTCATACAAATGTTCGGAAAATGACCATGCAGATAAAAGAAAATTCACTAATCAAAATTGAAACTGCGTAATTACATAGAAAAACATTGTGCATTCCTGACCTCGACTTGTCAGTGTAAACAAAGTGTACTGAACGCATCGCAAGCAAGCACGTGAATGCCGCGTTTGATACTTTGTATCAGACGCTTCGTTTTACTTGACAACACATTGTTTACGATGGGCATGACAGGAAAAACAGTGCAAAAAACACGCACTTCCGGTTTTCGTCGATTTCTTGAAGGCGTCGATTTCTTGAAGGGCGAGTCTATTGTAATTCTTTATTATCATCCAGATACCGAAATGGAGGATTTCCTGCATCTTATTATTCAAAAATGCATCTATCTTTGTGTTGATTTAAAACAATTAGAAACTCGAAAATATAAAATATCGGCGTTTATATTCCTTTTTGCAATGTATAAGCATAAGCAACTCTCGTCAATTTAACACCTTTGTGTTTAAAGGCAAGATAACAATTGTTACGGAGTGAGACTGCATCCCTGAGAAAGTATTTCATCACCCAAATTGGCAGAGCTGTCTAGAGTGTGTGGCTACAATCCCGTGCCGTCATTTTGGTTTGAATGTTTTATTATGGGTTTATGAGCTCCTAATTACAGATTTTCATTAAACAAAGGCATTAATTTGCTTTATCATCGATTAAAACTAACTAATACTTTTTTAAAGAAAAAAAAAATCGCTGGGTTTTTGGAGTACTAAATGATGTCATTAAATCGGTTTTGAAATGGTGACTGTGAGTGCTCAGGCAAAATAGACATTAAATGTTAAATTTTAACAAACTGATTTTCAGTTTTTAAGCCAACATTGCGATTAAGACGTTATCCGTAAGAAGACACATGCGTATATGTTAATTAACTTAGTCACTGAACACTGACGACGTATCTGTTACCCGAAGTAATGTATGTAAGGTAGTTTCACAAGGAGTTTTGGACGAAAGGTGGAAATAACCATGAATGCAACCAACAACTTCTACTGCCACCAGTAGATTGTTTTCCACATTATTTTTCCATTTCTTATATATAAACCTTAATTGACAGATTTAGAATACCGAAACATTGGTTACAGTATAAAAAGTGAAATAGTGAATGTATTTTAATTCAGTATGGAAGAGATTAAAGTATCAATATCACTTATTTATAGTATCCAATGTTCAACCCAATAACTGATAAAAATGACAAAATACATTAAAATATTCAAATTTGTCTTAAGTCAAAGGATGTGGTTATATTTGTTAAGAAGCCTATCTCAATCTTTAGGTCGTGGGCCACATTTCTGCCTTCTTGTAAAGGACAAGGGCTGAATCTACTGAGTGAGAACATGTATGTGTACATGAGCGTGTGTGTGTGCGTGTGTGCAGGGGGTCATTAGGTCCTAGGTTTTCTTGATCGTCCTATGGATAAATCCAGGATATCATGGGTCAGGATGCTTACTGACAAATGGTGTGCCTTCTTTCCTATTATTTTGTACCTCTTCTTGAACCCCAAACCATATTTAGACTCTTATTCAATCATAATGCCTGGTATTTAAGCCTTCAGTGTATATTTTAAACTTAAAAATTACCTATGTCCACCACATTGACTTATGAAAGTAAATTATCATAAAAATAAAATAAATTTGAATATTAACTAAATTGATCTAATTTACGTGTACACCAATTTCCATATAACCTTTGGAAATAACATGAATTTGGAAAATGTAAAAAAAAAAACATAAATATTTTTTATTAAATATTAATATATTTATAAATTATTTCATATCACACAATACTTTCTATAAACACAACCGTTCACAGTCACTAAAAATGAAAATGAAAACTATAGTTTCCAGTCACAACATTTTTCAATAAGGGTGCATGTATGTTATAAAGTAGATGTTTGTTAAAATTCTTCTCTAAAGCTCGGTTGCACTTTTCAGGTCTGCATTTGTTTTACCTTTATCTCCTCCTGATATTATATTGAAGCAGATTGAATATTTGTCATTTTCAATGTACAGTGTCAAAATGATACAGAATAAAAAGTACAACAAAATAATTAAGTAAAGTTATGTTCCTGCATGTCAGTGTTAAGAACAATCCCTTTTTCCTTGATTACTGAATCAGAATAAACAATATAGGCTTTTGGGGGAAAAGAGTGACTGAATGTGATATCTAGCCTCGTGTTATTGACCCATAAATCAAAAATTATACATTAAGTAGTAACAAAGATGTAAAAAAAAGATAGGGGTAATTGGTTTACTTGCAAAATATAACCAGTATTTAATCTTACAAATTACAATATAGGATACAGGATTATCTTTCTCCAATACTCCATTTTACAGAAAGACCCCACTGATATGCAAAAACAAAAGGAAAGAAAGAAAGAAAGAAAGAAATAAAAGAAATGATAAAATAAATAATAAATTCTGAAAAAGGTTCATATTCACAAGAAAGCTTTAAATTTGACCTTGGCTGACAATTTGACCTATTTCAAATGAGGCATGACTCTGTTTACAGGTGTCTGAATTATGAAACCTATTGATATATCGTAAAACTGCATAGAAGTTTGCAGTATACACTATATTTTCATAACTGTACCTCATTATGTCATCCACCCAAACATCTCCAGGTACCTTCTTTTTCATCACAAAACGTGAATGCAATGATTTTCCGCTATACTAACGAAAAGCAGGAAATATTAATTGTGTTGCTGTATCTTCATCTGTCTTTCAATTATGAGCAGTTTCTTTCCCCTAATCCAAATTCAAGAGGGCGTATTTTGACTAATATTTTCACATTCCATGAGTAAACTCATTCCCCCCCCCCAAAAAAAAATAAAAATGCTTGAGGCTCGTAGTTTTATTCAAAAGCATAACACCATAACGTGTTGATGATCCATTCACCAAATTCTAATTTCTTACGCAATATTTTGATAACAGTTGTTGGCTCAAATTTATGAAAAATACATGACATATGACCTCTTCTGACATTTGCACCATTGTCAATGACCCTTGACTAATTGTCATGTATTTGTGACCAACAGAATTGATTGTCCTATCCCTTACATCTTTTATTATATGTAATCCATTGATATATATTTCTATATATTGATGTAGTAACCACTTTCTTTCCCTACCCCCACTTTCAAATAGGGGATATTTTGACAGTTGGGTTCACGTATAATTGCATAATATTCTGAAATAAGATACTTGAGGTTCCAGATTTTCTTCATAAGCTTTATATTAGAGCATGGTCCCAAACCATTCACCAAATACCAAAAAATATTTATTTAAACAATGTTTTTTAAAAAACTTTTTTGATTCTAATTTTTGAGAAAACCAAATGTAAACTGTTGTGACCTCTGATCCATTATGAATGACCCCTGACTTATTGTCACGCATCTTTGATTTATAAAATTTAATGCCTCATCCCTTGCGTTCAAAACGATATATGATACATTGATATATCTTTATGGTTCTGATATAGTAAGCGTTTTCTTCCCCATACCCTATTCTGAAAAATAAATAAATAAATAAATAAATAAATAAATAAAAAACTTGCTGCTGGCGGGGTGGGGTTATATAAGGTGTGATAGCACATAAAATGCTACCAGACTGAGAATGCTATCTCGCATATTTGGACACTGCAGACATACAGTACCTGTAGGCCTTGCCTGTGCCATATACTATACAAGTGGATCTAATGAAAATGAACGCCAGACGGTCTCTCACTTTTCCATAAGCCTAGTGACTAATTACTTTGCGTCAACCGCTAACCTTGGCTACTTTCTGAACAGGTAGTTTTTTTTTTTTTTTTTTTTTTTTTTTTTTTTTTTTTTTTTTTTTTTTTTTTTTTTACAACAACCTTAATTCCCTTATGTCCACAATATGCTATATTTGATCAATTTGCTAGCATTGTCATACATAAATCGTTATAATAAGAGAAGCACTATGATCAATTCTTATGAAATTTGTGGGTTAAAGGCAACAAAGGTAAAACATTTTTGTACAGCCATTTATTTGATTTGTCACCTTACAGGATCAAGTAATAATGGTTTTGAAACAGCCGAGAAAAAAATTTGAGAACCCACAACAAATCCCCTTTCAACCAATCTAGCTTTACCTATATACAATATATTTTAGTATAAGGCACACTGTTATCTTAACATTTGGTTTGCCCATATTGAAGCAATAATGCATAATGTCTACCAGCATAATCACCATCAATTTGAATATCATGATGTCAAGATGTCATGAATATCAAGAAAATGTTACTGATACAGGGCTTCGAGGACATGCCTTAGGATACAAAATGAAATATCCCTACAAAAAAGGCACAATGTTGACACATTTTTATTTTTAGTCACCAACTTCACCTGTTGTAGAATATCAAAAAAAAAAAAAAAAAAAAAAACTCACATAGATGACACACTAATATTTTAACTCACCAACTTAACTTGCCATTAATGTTGTATGTGCGCTTCTGTCTGTTTGCTCTAGACACTAGTATACCAATTAGTGATGTACATGCATGAAGGCATTTTGAACATTTTATGGTTGGGTGGTGGTGGAAGACAAACAGAAATAGACCTACCCAAACGAAAATGCACCAGAATGTGGCAGAGTGAAACTGAACTCATTTTCCCCTTGTTGCCAATCGTCAGTCGAATCTATGGCTGTGACATAATACCGATGAGGAGCCATGTTCAAAAAGAAACCGCAGCCTAAAGTTAAAGATAAAGGAGAATTATCGAATGTGTTATTGTGACGTCAAATCTTAGGACTCTCCTTTGACCAAACTATACTCGGCAACGTCAAAATCATGTGAGTGATCCATGAGCATCAGTGAATTGTACTTACCAGAGAAACACTGCCAATCAGCAAAACTCGAAGAAGTAACTGAAAGGTTTCCTACATTAGCCTGCGTACAGGGTTTTTCACAAGGACCAAAATCTAATCTCCAGGCAGATCTCCAAGAACAGGTCACTTAAATCAAAGGAAAGGACTCAGATTAGTTATAAAGATATTAGTACCAACATTTGCAGAGTCGATTTTATTTCTAGAACTGTCTACGTCGAATGGGATGGTGTACCAAAAATGAGACATAGACACCAACTTATAACTTGGCAATAATACTTTTACCAGCTGAGGGAAGTTTAAGCGTTGTCAGAATGTATGGACACGCAATGGTTTAGAGAATAGCGGATAAGCAATTTATTTTCAATTTTCTGCTACTGGTTGACAGGACACACAAAACAACATTGCAAAACATGCATGGGGTGTTGTGGCTACTATGGTGTAGGCCAGCTGGCAGTGGTCAACAGGAACCTTAACACAGACCCATGCATCCAAGTACTGGAAAGGGATTTAAGGAAATCTGTTGACAATATCTTTGGGAACCAAGACTACTTATTGATGCTTCATTATGACAATGTTACTCCACGCACAGTCGATGCAACAGTAGGCTGTTCATATGCAAACCAGATCCGGATCCATATTGGTCGATCGGCTCCAGCCCTAGATGAGAACCCCATTAGGAATGTGTAGGATATCCTTGGAAATTATTTCTTAAACTATATTTGCATCGTATGTGGAATGCCATCACTGCGCAAAGGTAACATTGTTTTTGTCTCCACGAACAGACGCTTGCCCATCGTATCTTCAGTGATCATTACATGTTTAAAGAAACCCACAATTCATCAGGCCAAAATGAGTTTTATTAACAACTGACTAATTCCTGAGAACAAAAACGTCCAACTTACCAACTAAAGCGTTATCCAGAGCGGGCCTACAGCTGACTGTGGCATATCTGAAGTGCGACCCTGGAATGGTATAGCTATTTTTGTCTCCTCATTAACTCAAGCGAAAAGATAAGTAAAATGAAAACAAAATAACTGTCTCTTTAATTGAAAAATCCCTCTGGTAGAAGAATAATGTAAAGTTATTATACAACATTAGATATTATTGAGTAAATTAAAATCACGTAATTTTACAGCATAAATATAAAACAGAATTCCAAACAAATAGTGCACAACCATCTATTTTCATTTGTGCAGTTTCTTGTTTCATACTGGCAAGTTGTTATATCAAACTAATCTTGACGTTGAGATGGGTCGTACTGTATACAGTAACTGTTAATATTTTCCAGGCGATCATCTTGAACACTTTTATAACAGATTTGTACAATCCATGGACAAGCTTTTCACTTTTCGTTTGCTGATTTTGTAATAGAAATGGAAAATCATGGATGACGCTCTGATTTTTTTAATTAAACAATACACACAGACCGTTAGAGTGATTGAAAGCGTGTTATAAAATCAAATTGAATGTACAAATGTGGATATCTGTCACCAGAGGACCCAATATGTAGTTTTTCTAACATTAGATAATTGGCAGTCTCGAAACATGATTCTTTTGGCTTGTTGAATACTGATTATATATATATATATATATATATATATATATATATATATATATATATATATATATGACTAATTCCTGAGATATATATATATATATACGTAAATATAAGTAGACCTATGCCTACAAAGCAAATGCTTTCCCTATGTTATTCACTGGTGGTGTAAAAAGCGAGATTAATTGGCCAATTCTCAATAATAACAATAACAAACAATAATTCCTCAACATTTTTTAAATTAATTTTTGTGGTTGGTGAAGTAAATAGTTTTGGTAAATTGTCTCGGAGGAGGCATAGATAACCTTTGCTATATCAAAGTTCTTTTTCCTTTGTTTGCCATGAATCATGGGTATACATACCGGTTACTGGACTGTCGAACAGAAACAATGCGATGATGTAGAATTGCAGTGACCACATCGTAGATGAAATCAATTCTGCAACACAAAAAAGAACAGAGTCGTAGTAATTCATAAATCTAGATTAACAGTTAGATTCGCTGTTAAAAAAATAATAATAATAATATTTGATGATTGAATGATGATTTTATTTATATGCAGCATATAAGAATGTTTAAATCATTTTAAAATATAGCCATAATTTTATAATCGCAGAGACCAAGGGGAATTAAGACAAAATTATTACTGTGGATTGGTCTGCGGTTTTACCACCTGTAAATTGATACCCGCATAAAATACAAATAAACCGTCAACTAGTATTGATTTTCAAGCTGTGTGTTTCCATTAGTCGCTGTTGTCATTGTAAAAATGACGGTCATCTTTCAGGTCAGGGTATACTATAGAAGAGTACAGTGTACGTGGTGTTTCTTATTGTCATAAAAGTTCATTTCTGATATTGCTTGGATGTAACGTCACAATCAATTGGTTTAAGATTGATTTTTTAAAGAGAAATTCGAATTGTTTTTGACAACACTTGTAAACAAATGCATGATTTCCCCATCCATTTATTAAACTTCATCATGGAAAAGTACATGTGTTTATATAAATGCGCACAATGTGACAGCAGCATATAAACATACATGTAGATTGTAGCATTTGAGTTATCCTATAACGTTTTCGAGAATCAAGAGGGTGTAAAAAGATATCCCAGCAGATATCCTGTTGAACTTACACAAGCGTGTCAGAGGCAGGCAAAAAATTACATTTTTAAGTCAACGGTTTTACTCCACTGCATTTTTACAAGCGCTTTGGCTTAACCAGTCAAGTTTGTACCCATAGAAATCCACAGGGTGACTAGGTAGTCTTCAATGTTTTCAATGGATGAACTAGCATGAGACAACTTTAGGAACATCCCCACGAATAAATAAATAAATAAATAAATAAATAAAAGTATAAACAATATTGGAACAGTCATCTGCAGAGTCAGTGGAAAAAGGAGGTAAAAAGAAAAGGAGGTAAAAAGAAAAAGTTTGTGATCGAAGGATAACTTTCGACAGAAAGTTTAAAAAGCTATAAAGTAAACACCAAAGGGATAAACAGAATGAAATAAGTCGACTCTGCTTTGAAAGTCAACATAATTATTGCGAATTCTGGAAACAAATAGGAAAGTTGGATATAAAGAGCCAGAGGCGCAACAGGGTACCCTGGGAAGTTGTTGATGACAAATAAATAATAACTGACAAAAGGCAAGTGCTTGCTAGAAGGCAAAGAGACTACCAGAAATTCTTTGATAATGTTTCACCCGACAGTTTCGATGATTAATTCTTAATTTTGGTTATCACGCTTATGCTCAAAAATTAAGCAACACCAAAGTTTTTTTCAAAGGATTCTTCTATTACGACAAATAGTGCAGTTGGTATTGAGGTTATGCGTATTTTTTATATTTAATAAATACCTAAGTCAAGCTGAGTAGTCTGGTAATGAAATGGGCACCACAGTTTATTGCAATAAGATGTATGCTCACACAGCAAAACGAACGTGCTCATTAAAGTAGCTTATACGGAGGACCTGTTTAAGGACCCTAGCTCTCCAAATGAAATCTGGGATCGGCCAAAAGAGTATACTTTTTCAAAAGCAGTGGGAAATAACATATAAGCAGACACTTGGCTTCAACATTTTCGGTCTTTGTTAGAAATAGCTAAGCACCCTATTGATCCCGTGTTCAAAAATGAAGCTAAACAGCTTATTGATAATCTGGAAACATTTGAAAATGAAGACATTGATAATTTAGAAGATGAAAAATAAAAAAAAAAAATAAAGAAATAATTGCTGCAATGAGGTAAATGAAAAATAATAAATCGGGAGGACCTGATGGCTTAGTGGTCGAGATGTTTAAACATAGTGACATGCTTGTCCCCTGTTTATGTTCATTATATAACCAAGTTATGCAAACTGGGGTCTTCCCAGCAAAATGGGGAGAGGCTATTATATGCCCAATCTATAAAGAAGGTAACAAAAAAGATCCAAATAATTACAGAGGTATTTCTCTATTAAACGTAGTGGAGAAAATATTTACAAAAGTCCTTAATGAAAGATAAGTAAAATTGGCAGAAGATACAAGTAAGTTTTGTGAAGAACAAAGTGGGTTTAGGAAAGGCTATAGTATAATAGATAATTGCTTCACATTGTAAGCCCTAATACAGAAGCATCTTACAAAAACAGAGAGGAAGATGCTACTGTATTTTCATTGACTTTGCTAAAGCCTTTGATTGCGTTGACCATACATTATTAATATATGTTTTATTGAAAAACTAGGTTAATACAAAGATAGTCAAAGTCATCCAATCTATGTATAAACAATTAAAGACAAGTATACAGATGAAAGATGGTATATCTGATTATTTTGATTGTACCATAGGCACCAAACAAGGCTGCGTGTCAAGTCCATTTATGTTTTCTCTATTTCTTAATGAATTTGTTCATATGTTAAGAAATGATGAAAGCTGCAAAGTCATTTTTGGTAAATGAAGATGCACCTAGCATCTCACATTTTCTCTTTGCGGATGATGCAGTAGAGATAAGTGACACGGTTGGTAGCTTGCAAAAGCTTATGGTAAAATTAGAAAAATTCTGAAAAAAATATGGCATGATGATCAACGAAGATAAAACAAAAATCATCGTATTCAGACGAGGTGGTTATTTAAATAAACATGAAAAATGGTTCCTAAATAATAAGGAGGTAGAAATTGTTAGCCACTATAAGTACTTAGGGCTGGTATGCTCTGCTTTCTAGTCCTGGAGCAAAGCTAAAAGTACCCTAGCACAGCAAGAAGAGAAAACCATGATTATCCTGATATAATAATAATAATAATAATAATAATAATAATAATAATAATAATAATAATAATAATAATTTATTGAGCACTAAAATGTTTCAGTACATTTTGCAGAGCTTGCTATAATATGTTGCGTACACTACATGAACATGGAAGGACTCACTGGGTGACTAAAGTAAAACAAATAATTTATATGTATGGTTTTGGTTATGCATGGATAGCACATGTGTTTATATCGTGATATAAATACCTTTGTAAGCCAATTTTACTAAACCTGAAGGACTGTGCTAGACAAAATTGGGTTGAAAGTATACAAAATAGTCCAAACTTTTTTTAAAACTATGCATTGTTTAAGAGTTTGTTAGAACCTAAATTGTTTATTTGATGTAAATATTATGAAACACAGAATAGCATTTTCAAGATTCAGAGCTTCAAATCATAGACTTGCAATAGAAACCAGTAGACATGAAAATTTACAAAAAAATAGATAGGTTGTGTAAATATTGCTTAGAGAAAATTATTTACGAAATTAAAGATAAGAAGCATTTTACTAGTTTGTCCACGTTATGTGCCCTGAGTGTCAGAGTCACTGTGAATCGGTCTTCAACAGTGACTCTAAAGAACAGCAACCGTGTACAATTTCCGTCAATCAAAAAGAACTGCTCTGCAGAGAATCTGCAGTTAAATGTTATTAGACCAAATTGAACCGTAAAACAGATTTAATTCTGCTTTATTTAATTTTATTTGCTATTTTTAAGATGTAAAGTGAACAATAAATAAAGTTTCCAAAAGAAAAATATATATCCAATGGCTGTGACGTACAAAAATTGTGACTTCCAAATATGGAAGCGCCCCAGGAAGAATTTCCCCGTACAACGCCTCCAAGTTGACGGTATTCACTAGAGTCAGTTGATGTATTTGCTATGGGCCGGTGGCCTTTATCAATTGAGTAAAGCATAGGATCATAAAAAAATAAGATTTACGATTCAATCAATTAAGAATTGGTTTAAATAAAAAAAGACTGTAGATAACAGATGATTAATCTTCTATTATGGAGTCAATATCGGGTGTGTCCTCCCTGGTTCTGAACAACAGCTTCACGTCGTCTCCTGCAACTTGCAACCAAATTATGTAAATCTTGCATTGGGAGCCGGTCCCATTCTTCAATCACAGCCTGCTTTAGTTCTCTAATGTTTCTCACTGGAGGTTGTCTCTCATTTACTGCTCTGCCAATCATAAACCAAGCATGTTCTATTACATTGACATCTGGTGAATATGCCATCCAATCCATAACGGAGATGCCATGCTGTTGCAGCGCGTCTTCCATGACCCGTGTTTTGTGAATGGGCGCTTTGACCTGCACCAAAATGCTGGATTTGTTAGAATGTATGGTTGAATGCGCCTCAACAGAATTTCGTCCCCATATCGTTGACCGGTGAACCTCCCTTAAATGACGTACAGTGGCAATTTTTCTTCATATGAGAAACCGCCCCAGACCATGACGTATCCTCTACCACCCTGAACACCTTAACCTTGTCATTCAAATAGACGGACATTTGAATGCTTTTAATGGGTATGAAACGTTTATATTTATTATGCAAAACGACCAAATACAATTTTATACAGCAAGACAAGTACACACAGTGTTGTGGAAAAGAAGCAAAGCTAACAATAAAGTGTGTTTGAAAAGTTTTATATATAATGTCCTTTTTATGTGTTTAATTGATAAGTTGTACTTTTAAAAAAATATATGGATTTTAAATGTAGTACCACAGGTTCTAGTCTCTCATAACCCTTGGTAAGGTGGGTTTTATTTTATTTTATTTTATTAACAAGAGACGTTAATACAATTGTTTTTTTATTATTAGTAGTAATAGTAGTAGTGGTATTATTCTAGGGATATCCAAAAACAGACAAAACCAATAACATAAGACAGCTATGGTCAAACATGTCATCACCCACTAAATACAAAAGTCCAACACACGTACTGAGTGACGACGACACAGCACTTCCCCACAAGCTGAATGAATTTTACGCTAGGTACGACATTGCCAACAACTCGGACTTAAGATCGGTTCCACTGAATGCACATCCACATGACCTACCGCCCTTTTCTGTTCAGAAATGGCAGGTTCAGTGTCATTTTATGACATTTAATTTGTAACCCGAATAACAGTCCAATTTCCGTTTTATATGAATTTTTATATTTATATATTAATGGCTGAATAAACTCTTATCTCTTCATCTTGGAGTTCATTGAAAAAAATGTGCGATCTTCTGTGTTATCTTTTGTCACCAAAACAACACCAGAAAATAATCAATTTTCACCCCCCTCCCAAAAGGAAACAATTGATATTGGCGTCCATTTCTCCAAAAATTATATATTATTCTTCATTTTTTTTTTAAAGCGTCATGCGGTCAACTTTACCAACAGAATGGGAAGCAGTTGTTTAAAACCGTTTCCAGTTTCATGGGTTAAATTCTCTTGATCGGTTTTGCTTAAGGAAGAATATGTTAAGGCTCAGCTTATGGACTAATTGGCACCTTACAGATAAGATGCGGGAAAACATAATGGCGCTTAGCACCCACATTCAACATAGAGGTGCAATTGAGGTCACAGGCATGCTCTTGAAAACATTTAATGCACAGATTGCAAACTAAGTTTAATTATTTTAGGGTCCCACATGAAAAAGTATGTATCAAAGTATCACTCTGTTGGAAGCATGAAAAAAAAAAAAAATTCATCGTCTATCCCCAAAAAGAACTGACAACTGACAAAACGTCCAGCTATGAAACCTTTTATTCACTTTAAATGCAATCATCACTGGTTTTGTTCTTTGATTCAACTCCCTCAAGTATAATGTTGAAAAAGAATAAAAAAACCTTCCATATAGAGCAGTTAATTGCTTTTGAGAGACTTTAGTTTGCTTGTCACTGAATGTTAAAAAAGGAAGATGCACTGTACCCACAGTAAAATAAGCAATACCTATTTTCCCTCATGATCCAACTACTATACCAGAAATGCCAAACAATCATGGAATCACATTTTTTTTAAATTTAATTTAATTTTATTTATTTTATTTATTTATTTTTTTTTTTTGCCTTAATCTTTTTTGATATTTTTTACTGGGGAACATACGTAACCTAGTATTTGCCACGACACCAAGCCCCTTGAGTTAAAGTTTAAATACCTATATGAAAAAAAATCTTACATCACTTGTTTAAATAACCATGACTGAATCACAAAAATATATATCGGAACGCTGCAAAAAAATGACCCTGAACATACATTATCATACAACATTGGTCAAAAAGGTTGTCCCACCCCCATTTCCATGACCTTTTAGTTACAAAAGATCACTTCACAGCCGTAAATTGTTAGAAATAGTGCTTTTTATTCCAGATACCGTGTCTAACATGATTAAGGGTTAAAACAAATACAAAATAGTGATGAAAATATACACATTTTATGCCATTTAGTAAAATTTATAAGAGGCACCCCCTCAAATCCAATGTTTCACTGTGTTTTCTGTCAGATCGCATTACACAGTAGCATACCCTGAACAAATTTTAAGTGGTGATGCAATGCTTTTCAACCCCGCTGAGAATCGTCACTATCACATCGCGTACTAGGCAAGAGCGGTGTCGCGTCTGATACTGTGAAATGCGTACTGATACACACCTTGAAAACTGGTAGTGTGTTCCGATTTACCGGTGAATTCTGGATCATTCGGTGCCGAGTCTGGTAGTTGGGTAGGCCTGCATGGTTTTAAACTCATTAAAAGCAAATGTCTAAACACTGTTTAAAGGCACTTCTTACTGCAGATTGCAAACTCTTATTAAAAGCGCTCGTTACCATTTGCCAAACAATCTGAAACCATGCCTTAAAATGATTGTTATCAGTGTGTACCCCGCCCCTGTGCTGGAGCGGTATGTTGCCTTAGGCAGCCTTTACCTGAGGTTCATGCACTGGTGACTGTTTAAAATCCTTCTTCTAAGAAAACACACCATGAAACCCAGACAACAACAGTTATGAAGAACATGATATTGATTAGTTTCGAATTATACCGGAGAGCCTTGACTGCAATTAAAGCGAAAACGTGTGGACTGAGATTGGACACCAACTCCGTTAATTGAATTCAATTGAATGGCCGGTATTTGTAGTTTTTGACGAAGGAAAGAACTGAAATAATTGTAGAATTACTGGACTACACTGGACTACATTATAATGTAGTGTATAAACATAAAATGTTCTTAATGAATTAGGCAAAGTTCAATAATCTCAGTTATCATTAATCTTATCGCCAATTGTATTATTATAAGGGTGTTTTAGTCCCTATATGATTCAAACTTTAAACTCCCGTAAACAGTTGAGGATGGTCAATGTTTGGTGCGTGGTACTCGTCAAAATGTTCTACTTAAATCCTACGTAATGTTTCAGGGAGCCCGAGAGAAGACTAACGGTCCTGCTACTGCAGATCAAGGTAACTCAGAGTCAATCATGATCTTTGCGTTGCCTGCTGTTTTTCGAATTAAGAGCACCCGTATAAAATACCAAACAACCATTATAGAGTTGTGTGTTTCTATTAGTCGTTGTTTTAATGGTAAAAATAACAGTCACGCTTTATTTCACAGTATAATATACTCTAAAGCACAGAACTTGGTTTTTAGGTTTCTCATAGAATATGAATATTATATAAATTCATTTCTGATATTTTATAACGCGTGGATGTAACGTCAGGGACATTTTGGTTTCGCAACTCTTGACCGAATTTCACGTGTAAGGTGCACATTCTACATTATCATCATGGTTGCCTGCAGATGGTTGCTATGGTTGACTGTGCGCTTAAGCTACCATGCATGCTACCTTTGTCTTATTTACACTATGATGCAACATACGTTTCTTACATCTGTTTATTATTAATTTATCATAATAAAATTACGTAGTACACATACACAAACTATATGCTTTTGATGTTACGTTTAAGCTCACTACACATAACTTACATGAATTGAACTAATTTAGAGGAAATGCACTAAATGATTAGATGGTAAAATGGGTAATGTGTCCTGCACTATGCTACATTTTGTTCAAAACATGCTCTATCTCGCTGCATAAAATGATTGGTTGTTTTCGATATGAGCACCTTTAATTTTTCCCCATTCCATAAGTGTTATTTTGTATCCTCAAATTCATGTAGCTGAATATACAGGTAAACCACACTTTGCAAATTATCCTTTCAATTGAGCAAATTGTACACATGTAGCTATGTTTATCCCTTCGTACTAAAAAGAAAAAAAAATACAATTTCTAACATTCGTAAATATTTCCCGAATGTTTAATTATCGTAGATATATAGACATTGATTTGCGATATTTTTGACCCATGAATATTAAAAGTTCTCAAAAGAAAATTCAGCTGTTACGTTCATTATACACAAGGGCCTATATACATGTACATCAAGAGAGTTGAACTCCTAGCCAGAGGTAGATGACTCTGCCATTTCCAACATAACAGTAACAATATATGTGTACGGGGTAACTTCCTTTCTATTTCTTCGTTCTAAATGTTCCAAAATATAGTGAAAGTGTTTGCCGCTGATCGAGCTTTTAGTTACCGGTATTATCCTATCTTCACAGTTGTCATTTAAAACGACAGCAGGACTTAGAGTTGGCAAAGAAAGAAAATATTAAATATTTCTAAAGTCTTATCCAGGACACCAAAAATAAGCCAAGTAGGTGCTTACCGATCCGCACTTCACCGATGACGATTTCTTTGTAAGGTTCCGTTTCTCGAAAGACGGCTTCAGCTACTTTATTTACTTATTACTATTCTTTATCATTTTATCATTATTTATTTATTTATTAGTTGCTTTTTTTGGTAAATTGTCACTTAGATCAATAGATTGGCTTAGATCAAAACATCCACATGCAGTGATAATGTCCATATGCACTGTTGCGTGATTGAAGTTGACCAGTTGACCCCAATTATACAACATTACTGAGGCGTTTATGACGAGGATGGTGTCACAGAGGCCTACTTTAACCAATGAGGAGCTCCTTTATGTCAGTGTCCCTTACCTAAAGGCTGACAAAGTAATTCCTTATCAAAGGAGAGGCTAAAGTGTGGTCTTAGAATACCATTTCGGGGGGGGGGGGGGGGGGTAGCAAACCCACTCACGCGGGTCAAGGCAATTAAGGCAAAATAAGCGTGGACTGCTCCGCTGTTTTCGAACTAATGGATACCCGCATAAGCCACAAATAATCCGTCAACTAGTATTGAATTTAAAGCTGAGGATTTCCATTAGTCGTTGTCTTAATTGTTAAAATGGCGACACCTTTCAGGTCACAGTATAGTATAGAAGAGTACGTGATGTTTCCGTTTGTTATATATATATATATATACCCCCCTGTATATATATATATATATATATATATATATATATATATATATATATATATATATATATATATATATATATATATATTTCAGTAACATTCAAGATACCCGCACGGAAATGCAGTAGTATCGAAGTTAGCAAAGAAGCATTAACGCAGTAGTGGTGTGGAGCATATTTACAGTATAAATGCATTTTAGCCTACTGCTAGCCTACTGCAAAAAGTACATAGGTTTGTACAGAGAGGAGCATTTATGCAGTAGATTACCAACATAACAGAAGCACGCTTCAAATATGCTAATTAGCTCCCAAATCGAAGCAGGTTTTAGGCATGATTGGAGTATGATTGCAGTGGTCTACTGCGCTGTAGTATCTACTGCGTTTTCATGCGGGTATTGTAGCACAATACATTGACGGGATGTACTTTCCAAAGTTATGTGATTATGTTCTCCTTTACCGAGTTTTAGTGGTGCTAGCAGACTTAAGGCAACTCCCGAGGAGGCTTAGCTTCGTCGACTAGCAGCTAATTAAAAACAACGTAAGCGCCCTTTTAGATTTTTTGTGAAACGAGACCTAGTGACTTATGGACTTTATGACGCTGGTAAACAAGCTCTTTGGCAGGAAACCAGACTGTTTTTATTTATTTATTTATTTATTTATTTATTTATTTATTTATTTATTTATTTGTTTATTTATTTATTTATATGTGAAGAGGGGACAAGTGGTGTCCAGAATATACTCAGGAGCAATTAACACTTAACTGTTTAACTAAATACAATGCTATATTATTGCACGAGAAAAGCTAAGCACTATGCTTTTAAAACTGAAGAGACATAATTTTTTAAACGTCAAAGTGAATAAAACCACCCATCTTCCCATTGTACTTGTAAGGCATATGCCTTTGAGACATTCTATTCACTGTAGTAAAAATCTCTATTAATCAGAGCTAATGTGATTAAAATCCTTAAAATAAATGCAAAGTCCCATTAACACCCCTATCGTTGTCATCAACGCTTGTTTTGTCTTCAGTTTCTCAGAAAAACGTGCATCCATTTTCACAACATTCAAAATAAATGATATACGTCGCTCAAAGGGCGGTGGGGTTGGGTGGGGGGCTCGCTGCGGCTTGCAATGCTAAATTCTATTGTCGTCATTTTTTATTAAGCGTCCAGGCTGCAGTTCTGGAACTAAAAAAAAAAAAGGGGGGGGGGACTACTGCAGCGTGCAATCTAATGTTAAACAATACTTTTATCATTTCTCAAACAGGATGAAATCGTCCTTTAAACCCAATGACGTTCAGCTTAAAAAAACACAAATTAAATTTAATAAATATTACAAAAAATATTGATAGTAATAATTATATATCAACGATATTAATTTAACAGTGATAATGAAGAAGATATGCTTTGCCATCTATACTGATTTTGTTAAGTAAATAAGATTGGTCCGGTGGTACCCAAAACACTCTTAATTGTAAAACCTATTAAAAATACGCTTTATATTAACTCCACTATGCTCTGTCATCAACGCCATTTTCCCTTATGTTCGGAAACCATTGCGTTTCCATTTTCAACACACATATAGCAAATGACAGACATCGCGTATAGGGGTGGGGGGGGGGGGCTTACTGCAGCTCGCCATCATATCTTAAATGCAATTGTCACCATTTACCATAAGAGCCGAAATAATACTCAAATAGAAAGGTTTATATTAATGTGTGTCCTGGCTGATGTACCGGCTCTTTATGTTACCCAACTTTTATTACAGTTACGTGCACTGCTGAACCTTTCTAAGATTCCGCTAGTAAGAAAACAAACCAAGACAACCGGGAAACAAAAGTCAAGTAAAAAATTGACAGCTTACCTTGTATAATTTAGTGGCATATTCACATAATGGCGCTCAGGTAAAGAAAACCAAATGCATTGTAAAAAGCAAATATGAACGGATTTTATTTAACGGTGGTAAAGAAAAAGAAACGTGCTGCCTTTTAAATCAAATTCTGTTAAGTACAATGCTTGGTGCCTGGGACACGGCAGAATTTTCGAGTAAAACTACTACTTGATGTCACAGGGAGTCCGGTACTGCACTGCAGATCAAGGTAACTAAGAGTCAGTCATGATCTTTGAGTTGCCTGTCGTTTTTCGAAATAAAAGCACCCGCATAATATACCATTTACCCATAATAGATATAGGAGTTGTGCGTTTCCATTAGTCGTTGTTTTAATGAGAAAAATAACAGTCACTATTCAGTTCACACTATACTTTAATTTACAACACAGGACGTGATTTTTAGGTTTGTCGTAGAATATTAATAGATAAGAATTACATTTCATATATATATTTATAACGTTTGGGTGATTTAGGTTTCACAACTCTTGACCGAACTTCACATGTAAGTGTATAAAATACATTATCATCATGAATGCTTGCGTTGAAGCTACTATGTATACATTTCTTACTCAATTTTTTTTTATTATTACAAAATTACGCAGTACACATACACAGACTACAGGTTCTTAGTTTTAGCTTCAAGCACGCTCCATATAACTAATGTACATTGAACTAAATTATAGGAAATGCATTAAATGAAATAATGGTTTAATTCTCCTCCAGTCCAAAACTTTAATTTTGTATTCACAAATTCATTTACCCGAACTCACATATAACCCACACTTTGCAAATTATCATTTCGTTCGAGCAAAATGTACATATGAAGCTCTATATATCTCTTTTCATCAAAAGCTTCTCCAACTACCTTCATATTTCTCTGTTCCACAGGTAAATGTTCAGAAATATAGCACAGGGTACATACTGAATGCAGCTGGACGAGCCCAAAGCTATTCCCCTATTTTAAGGTGCTCATCAGTTGTCACTTAAAACGACAGCACCAAAGTAAGCCCACTAAGACAAGTGTTTCCCTCAATGGACTCGCTCAAGGATGAAAGAATTCCGAAACCATTCTCTTTATATTTTCTATAACGATACAGAAAACTGAGCAGAGTTAGGCTTCGATTTGCTATTGCATGTAGAAAAATAAAAAAATCCACACTTACCAAGAAGAATCTTGCTTTACTTGGATAACTTGAATAACTGTGTATTCTTCTATAGATTGTCTTTACGCTATCTGTCTTCTAGGATGGTTAATGGACCCACGGCAACTTGCAAATAAGTGAGCAGCGATAAAGTATATGTATATATATAAAAGTGATTGGCAACCAGCTTATTCATCATGTGACACTGTCAAAGATACTTCTAGATTAATTTATTTGCTCCCGATGCTGTATAGCCAAAGCTGTGTGCTAGAAATTTATGATGGCTTCAGATTCAAAGGTCGTCAGGCTTATATTAATAAATTAATTAATTAATTTCTTTATTTCTTTATTTCCATATTTATAAACATTTATTATCATCTCTTCATTATTACCAGGATGAAAGACATATATAGTACATACATGCAGTCGCAAAAATAATTCACATAATAAAATCACGTAATAAAACCGTTAGAATATACATTATAAAATGACTCTAAAAAGAACAAATAAGATAGTTATATTTATGTAGGGAATGCTTACTAGTGGTAGTAACAATTATATATACATAAACATTATATTGATAGGGAATAGTCTTTGGGGCATGTGTTTGTTATGATCAATGTGTTTGGTAGCTATTCCTATTGAGCTACCTCATTAAGGAGCCTTTTATGCAGCATTTTACAGGTAGCTGCAGTGATATTTACCCGCACCGTTCTCTAGTGCAGTAATAGCTGCTACACTGTAATATTACTTTGTTATTTCATTTTTATTTGTTCACCCTCCAACATCATCTGGCTATCACCTGCTTTCTGACCTTTATTTATTTTTTTTATTTATTTATTTATGTATTTATTTATTAATTTTATTTATTATTATTGTTATTATTATTTTTTTTTTCACTATTCTGAGCCTTTAGTTAAGGTTTGTGCCAGCTTTTGTTGTTTCACACAGCTTTCATGCTGTCAATTTTCTTAATGTAGGTTGCACTCATTAAACCAAACTTTGTTATTAATATTACTATAATTCTTTAGAATGGGTATCTATGATAATCCCCCAATTATGTAAATAAGGTGGCCTTGTATGTATCAGTTGTGTTAGCTTTTTGCTTCTATGGCTGTTGTTGTTTCGCATATTATTTTAATTAATATTGGTTGTACTCAATAACCCACTTTATCAACGTTATGTTATGGCAGTTATATAGTACTGGGGATGTAAAATTATCCATCTATTTTGTAACTTTCTATGTTATTATCCTTCGTCATTAATAATTGACCGTTTTCACTCATATGGGCTCTTAGCATTTCAGTAAAACCAGCTTCGTTGTGGCTGTGAACATTTATATAGCCACATAAATGTGGTCAGGTTAAAAAATATTTATTGGACAAAAGAGTATTAGTAATGAAAAAAATACAAAATAAAAGCTATTGCGAACTTTATTAAAAATCCAATACTCTCATTTAATTAAGCCTCACGACGGATTATGACGGGTATGGGTATGAGTATTATAACTAAACAGATTGACATAAAAGATAAAAAAGCCGATCAATTAAAGTATATTGATGGACATTATCTGTAGAAAGTGTACGTGTGCCAATTGATCACTGTTGTTTAGTACGTGTGTACGTGAGTCAGTGGCTAAAGCTCTTTTGAACCACAATACTGTTGATGTGGTGATAGTATGACTGCACTTATGAATAGCTAAACTTGTCAAGGGTGAGAGGTGTGAAACCTAGGGCAAAGACCCATTAAATGTGAGGTTTGTTTGTTTTGTAGTCAATCGATACTCTTTATCTGCTAGGAGGCAATGCATAAGGCATAAAGAACAATATTTATATCTGGTAGATGCGGGGAAGCTGACACATGGATAGGTTGGTTTGCTAGAACTTATATAGTTGGGACAAGTAACACATTCGATAAGTGGTACGTCTTCGTAGCGTCGCTGCAAGGAGGCACGTCAATTGGAACAGCAGCCGACCTAATAGACCTTGAACGGTCAAGCGTACTTAGCCGACACTGCACGTCATCTTTTGTATCGATCGAGGCAAAGAGAAGAAGCCAAGTGCTGTGATATAAAAGTAGACGTTGACCCGTTATCTAAAAGCGCGAGTGCTTTTATCTCGTCATTCACTCTCACTGTAACAATGGGCAAAGTCACAGAGACCGATGCTGTAAAAAAGCACGCTGACGCATTTAAATAAGCCTCCGCCTCAATTGACCGAACACTAATATTAGTCACGATCAACATGAGTTGTTTCGGAAAATACGTGAAGTAATCTCGAGTGCTAATAAGCACAACCGGACACTTTGCACATGGGGAATAGGGTCCGCGTCTAAACAATTGAAACATAACTTGCGTCTGTTCACCAACGCGATTCGCGCTGACACGTCCATTATCTTGAAATCGTCACACTGACAAACAACACAAGGGACAAAATGCCGGTTTAATATTTATGTTTGACGTACTTCGTCTTGTTTATCCCTTGTAAACGCGAGAAATGAAGTAGGTAAAGAGTGGTATCCGTAAAGCGGGTCGTTGGCGTCCGCAGCTGATACGGTCATGTAATCTGCAAACTATGATCTGTCCCGCCTGGAGCTGCCTTTCCCGCCTGGAGCTGACGTCATCTAGTGCAGACGAGACAAATAAGCAGAGTGGCTGACGTGGAGATTGAAGTTTGAACTAAGAATATAATCAGTGCCGCAACACATGCACCTTTCTGGTTTAAAAACTGATTTTTGTTGTAGCCATTGCGCAGTCATTTTAGTGGTATTAGGCATACAGTGTAGCTGTCAAACTTTGCACACGTCAATTGTGTTTATATCTTTAGGAGCAAATATTTGTTGAAAAAAAAAAAAAAACATCTGGTATATATTTTTCTTTTAAAACTATATTATTAATTTGTCAAGTTACGTCTCAAATAGAGTAAATGAAATTAAATAAAGCAAAAGTGCATGTGCTTTACGTTTGACTTTGGACTTGTTACTGAAGATCCATTGCAGATCAGTTCCTGTGATTGGCGGATACTCAATATTGCTGCTATTCGTCTGGGACACTGTAAAGCTCCCCACGAAAAGGTATGCATAGTGAGCAAACTAGCTTCATAGTGTCCTGACACTCAGGGCATGGTTTTGTTATTTACAGCGTAATTGATTATCTGCTTGTGATTCCCAACGTGCCATTTTCAAATTTTCGGGATTGTTAATTCATGTTGAGTACACACAAGGTGACATGCTGATGTGTTTTTGAGGGCAAAGACTGCGAACTTTTATTAAAGCGATGAGTTTTTGTCAATGCTAGGTTTACAAGTCAGTTTATACCTTTTGTCATTTGCTGCATATTTTTGTATCTAAAGCAACATTTTTTTTATGAGTTATGTCCGAATGAAACACCCCTCTGCCATTTCAATTCCATAGCGGCCTACATAAATCTTTCCTCGTTTATAACCTAAGTTGTTTGGACTTGTGAAGATTCTTTTGTCTATAGCTATTTATATTAGTTTGAACTTACCATCCAATATTTCATCTGCTTGCAGTCAGATTTCATCAGGGAATGAGGTTGTGACAGGTGTGACAAACTGTCACCCCTCTGGTGTGCTATTTGGTCAGTGCTCCCCCCCTTGCCTGCCCCTCCCTTAGGAGTGGTAAGGACAAATTAGACCCAGCAGAACAGTATGGAGTTGTATACCAGTGTGAGTGTCAGGTGTGTGAAGAGAAATACATTGGAGAGACAGGACGTTCCTTAACAGAAATAATCGCTGAACATCAAAAATCGATCAAAAAAAAAACATGATAAAAATTCTGCCCTCAGCCAACACCAGGAACAGACAGGGTATTGTATAACATCAACAACCATAGAAGACATACAGTAAAGATCTTGGAAGAGAGACACGAGATCTACACCGAAAAGTTCTTGAAGCAATCAACATCCGCTTAAGCCTGGGTCACACTGCACTTGCAACCTTTTGGAAACCTCTTTGCAACCTCAGTCGCAAGGAGGTTGCTATAGGTTTTAAAATGGTTGATAACAAGTCTATTACAATAACATATCTAATGAAACTGTTCTACACTAATTTGTTTGGTTAGAAACGGTATAAACCATCAAATGAAAGCACCGGTCCAAGAGTAGTACAAAAATTAGTTACTTTATAAACTGATAACGGTATCGGGGAATTATGTGCTTACCAAACTTACAGTTAGCAATAAGGCATGGAAAACAACCGAAGTGAAGCATTTGCGACAGTTTTATTTGCATAAAGTAGAAAGACTAGTTTACAAGACAGCCACTCCTTTATCACAACAAATGAGTACATACGAACATTAAGATATGTTATTGTAATCTGAATATTTAATAAGATAGATCAATCAACTAAAATATTAAATAACAGAAGTGGTGCATAACGTAGTGCATTTGGAATCTGGCAGGTTAACTTATCATTAAATCAATTAACCAACCCATTGTATTATGGGAATCAAGAAAAAATGATTTAAGGCATACCTAAACGACCTGAAGCCTTCCTAGCAAACTGAATGTTTCCCATTAATATTTAAATATTAAAACTAATAAATACATATAAATATCATAATATTTCACCCCACTAGAATATTATTAAATTACATAAACTGAAATAAGTACATAATGACCCTCAATACCAGCAAAGTTTCAACTTAATTTGAGAAGTGAATGGCGTTTTAAGAATTTGGCGACAGTTTTTTCCCATATTTTATATTTTTTTGTTATTTTCAATCTGCTAACTAATAATCAGAGGGAATAATATACAACTGCATATTTAAATGCAGTCGAGAAATGTCTGCATAAGTCCGTTTTGTCCAGCATTTTTGAAGTCCTGGCGTATCTCTGCAAATATAAAAAAATGCATTTGATAAATACTTCAGCTTGGATTTCAAATGCAATATATCATTAAAGGAGACCAAAGGTTCCAAGAGATATACGAATTTTTTTTTTTTTTTTTTTTTTTTTTTTTTTTTTTTTGTAAAAATGCACATTTATGAAGTACTAGATTCAAGAAGTGTTGCAATTTACAATCATTAGTTCAACTGACCATTTTGTTTCTAACAGTTAACCTCTATTTCCATAAACACTTACCATTTAATATAATTCATCGCAACACATGTAGTTTATCATCACTTGGCAGGGGCAGCCGGAAGGGGCAGGGATTGTCACATGACAAACCGGACGTGATTGGTCGGTACATACGTCGGTCACGGCAGCCTGCACGTTGGCAATGTAGGTCTCATCTGGAATATTTCAATTAGAAAAACATAAATAAAACGATATATTCCGCATGGGCCTTTTTGAGGGTAAGGAATGCATAGTGGATATGTATCTTAAAAATGCAAAAATAATAATGATGAAATACAATTTAATAACATGTCAAAAATATACGTTATTCAAAAACTTTTTAAAAGCAAATTAATAAAAAAAACCATGCATTTGGATTTCCATAGTTATGACAAATTGATGTTTCAATCGAAGTCCATATTGGGCACTTTATTAGTGTCTTTATAATTACCAAACAGCAAATAAAAATTTTCAACTTCATACTTTGATTTTACTGTTATGATAAAATTTTTGTGCCCATATTCTATAAACTCGCTTCTTATTCCTTTAAAAATTGTTAGTTCAGTCTTTTTATTGTTTTCATTGATATTCGTATCTTCTTTTAATAGGGATACCAAGAATGCTCCTTGTGGCACCCTATTTTTAGTTTTTATGTATTTTGGATTGGGCAGCTTTCTGATATTTACGCCGTAATCCAAGCAGTACATGCACATCAAAATAGTGGTTTTTATCGTTTTATTAGTTTATTTATTTTGTTTTTAATGTGAGAATTATTATTAATTATGATAGCAGATGCAGTTTGCAATTGATTCCTCTATATATTGTTGATCCCATTTCACGTGGTGTCAGTTTTAAATGTGTACTGCTGTACATTATGGTCACTTTATTTCCGACGCCAATGGAGACCGATTTTTTTATTTTTGTTCGTCACCGAGCAAAAAAAAAAAAAAAAAAAAAAAGGAAAGGTTTCTTAGCTCGTGCAATGGGCGTACCTTGGCGGAGGTATGTCCTCTGAGTGCTAGGAAGTAAGGAACTAAACCAACCCTAATATTTTATTTTTATCTTGCTTCAAGTCTTTACATTTTTAAACCATAATAGGAAATCCATTATATAGGAAAAAACAGTCTCGACTTACCATAGTTTGGGATACTTTCAATCAGTACAACCCCACATCTAAAGGTGACATTTGTGTTAGCTCCTCGGAAATTCACGTGAAGATCATGAAGCCTATTTCCTAGAAATAAAAATGAAAGTCACATTGTGAATACCAATTGTTTTGAAAAAAAAAGAAAAATCTTAAAATCATGTGGAATGTACGGTTTTAAGATAGAACATGCCAGCACATACAGATTTACACCTTACATGGCAAAAAAGTAATTATGATATGTAATGCCGGATTTAAGCAATACGCTTGTTATTTTTGTATCAATCCTGTAATTGAGTTGGAAACTGTCCAACTTCACTGCCAACTGTAAAAACAGAAAAAAATACGGGGATGTGAATCTACTGTGTGCAGCTTTGTGTAGATGGACCTGCAACAGAACCCGTTATCAGACAAATACTATTTTTGTAATGTTATATCCGAAGGTTACAATAGGATACTAACCTCTGTCGTGTTGGAATGAACCCGGTGATCCGCCACTTGTTGTACCACACGGCTTTTGGGTGCAGTTTTCATATTCTTCTGGAAGTTGGCCACAGTCATCACCACGGCAATCTGGGACAGGATATATACACTCCTTGGTACGTGACCGAGTCACTGTTCCTAGTAGTCCACAGGTAGCAGAACAAGAAGACCATGGTAACCAATCACTCAGATAACCATCGACTGGAACATAAGTATTAAAATGTCATCGCTGCCACCAAAAAGGGAAATAATATTCTCACTGCCTGTTTATGATGAAGCAAGTTTGTTTGTTTGTTTGTTTGTTTGTTTGTTTGGACGAACCCTGACCACATATGGACGAAGAACGAATTAGCAGATATATATTTTGGGTGATATGGATAAAAAAAAAAACAAAACAGAGAGAGAGAGAGAGAGAGAGAGAGAGAGAGGCATATCTTTACCTGGGCAACAGGGGCCATTACATGACTGGGTCTCGGTTTTCCCACCTACACAGGTGGCGCCACCGTAGGCGGGTTCAGGACACTTGCACTCCCTAGAGCGTGTCTGTGTGCCGTTTTCACACGTCACTGAGCAATCGCTCCAATCGCTGTACGGGCATAATCCGCCGTCAACTGAAGAGTCTGTGAAAGTATAATTCTATATTTTTATTCCACTTTTGCAGGGACAATATTATAAGCAATACTTGGATATTAAACAGTTACAGAAATTATTGATTTTTTCAAGCAAACTAAGTGTAAGAGTTCAATGTGTAATGCATAAGATGTCAAACGATACAATGTTATAACCATTCCATGGCGGCCGATTTGTTACGTCTTGACCGGGGCTACCACCTGGTGGATGATGTGGTAATGGACAAGTATGAAAGAAGCATGATTGAAGAACCAATGTACACTAGACCAAAGAAAACAATCAAAAAGCCAGGTTACATAAAAGACGCGACCAATCGACAGCCATGTATTGGATATAACATTTCTCCCAACCTTATCATTATTCTTAATTTTAATACAGCACATAAACTAAAAAAAGTATTTCAAAAACATCATTATCCTTGAATATTCTGAATCTTAATGAATTCTCAGTTTTCATATTGTATAAATTCATAATAGTCACAAATCTTGAGTGCTATATGCTCTGGTATCTGATCTAAATAGTAAATGTCTATTAAAATCAATAAAACTAGTATGATAATTAATTTTAAAAAAAAATTCAGATGACGATCAGCCTTTATCCTGATTACATATAAATTGTCTCAGATTATTTTTTTTTTCAGGACAGCGATCCGCCTTCATCCTGATCACACACACACACACACACACACACACACACACACACAGATATATATATATATATATGTAGTCCTGCTTCCAGCAATAGGTAGACCATTCGCACTTAAACGCCAGCATTACGCAGACCGGAATTTTAGGCAGACCGCAGCCGGTCTGCCTAACATTTCCCCCCTACAAAAATGTAGATAAAAGCAGATTGAAAAAGTAATCTGCTGTCAGTCACTTAAGGGTACACCGATGTCATTGTTTACATCGATTATATATTGTTTGCGAAGCCCATTTTAAAATAAATCAAATGCGTTTTTGCAACCGTGTATATTTACGATGTATACCAAAAACTTATGAGACACGCTACGGCAGACCGTTGGAAAATCGACGATAGTTTTCAAGATACGCTATATATCGAAATTATCTCTTGGCTTCTGTGTTACTTAGCCACATAGCTATCCATTCGCACAATCAGTTTCTTACAACGCGAATTTTTTACAAGACCGATATTTGACATGCCACCTTTTTCTCCTCCTGAGAGAGAAAGTCAGCAATGACCTTGATATAGGTCTCTGGCGCGCAATGCATTTGATGGCATGGCTACCGGTACGTGACTGCCGCACAAGATGTCACTTCTGAGAGGAAAACAGTTGGTGAGTTCACGTTTTCATCGTATCTTTATAATTAGAGAATGTGAGGAGATTGACTGCGTGTTAATGATCGACTTCTGTGAAAATATCGTAGTATAAGATAGAGGTAATGCCGGCTATGGCGAAAAGGAGAGTCCTGAAGACTGATAATAAATGAAAATGTAATGTATTTATGTCTTTTAGATATATTTTATCCGTGTTTATATTTGAAAAAATAAGCTTAAACTATTAAGCCGATGAAATTCTCGGTGGTTGGCACAGCGACCTCATGGACGAGAGGAACAGCGTCAGGCGCTTATGGCTAATGTAAGTAGAGTATAGGCTGTCTTTGTGTTTCGTGTTCGATCCCTGAACCTCCTTTATATAATTGTTGTTTATTCATTTCGTTGCCAGTACAATTTTTCAATTTTTAATAATATATCCAAATATATTCTAAAGTCCTATAGGCAAAACTAATGTCATCGGAGAAGGAAATTGTATCCATCACTTCGAAATAGAGGATTCAAATATGTTATAGATATATGTGCTTTTATTCTTTCATTGGCCTGGTCTGCCGAAGACACAAATATGTTCAGAGACCATTTTTGCCATATTTAAGTACTCACCTAGAGGCTGCGGATAACAAAGGGAGGCTTCCAAGTAAGCATATTTTATTGACTCGATATTGTCATTTTCATGCATAGTACCTCTTAGATATAAGAGTCTGTTTTTTTCTTTCTTTCTTTTTTTTTTTTTTTTTTTTTTTTTTTTTTTTTTTTTTTTTTTTTTTGGTAATGACTAGAAGAATTAGACAATATGGTTCAAGGTGAACTTGTAACAGAGTGCAGCCAACTTTTTTCGTTTGAAATCATACGTGCAATTTTATTGAATAGCCAATTAGTACATGTCTTGTTACATTGTAGTTGTGTACATTTAGAACTACAGGCATCATCCAATTTTTGTCCAAACTGTATATCTGTAGAGTTTCATGTACAAATATCCAATGGCATTTTTTAATAGTTATTGAAAAGATGACTCTTTTTTTTTCTTTAAACTGGAGGAGAAAATTAGAATTATGTTGCCACGAAAATGCAATTTTTGTGAAAATTTGTATTGCTTTTGGCAGAAGTCGTGTAAACAATATCAGATGGACGAAAAACATTGTGTACTTAAGGAAAATGAATATCTGTATCTAAGTGGAAATAACTTACTTTTAAAATCCAGGCCCACAAACTAAAAATAGTAAATTGCACATAATTTTTCTAACATCTTATTTTCCAAAACTGTAACGGGGACGTAAGGAGGTCAACCAATGACATCATTCAGCCTAGCAAAATTTTGTGATTCATGGAGGCTTTGCTAATGATATTAATATATATTTTTATTTACTTTGAAGGTAAAAAAGAAATAATGACATTTCTTGAGGGCCACATGCAACACTGTCTTAAGAGTTTGGAGTTACAAGAGGCCTACAAAAAGACCAGGATAAAGATATTCAATGAGAGAAAAACAATTAGGGAAAATGTTAATGAAAAACTTCAAAGAATATAATGCAACTGTTGGAGGATGACTGTTCTTGAAATGGAACACCAAAGTTTCTTCAAACAACAGCAAAGTATATAAATATTAGCTCCAATATTTCAGTTGATGAAATTCTTCTCAAAGATTGTTCTCCAAAATATTGGAGATAATATTTCACATACTTAACTGTTGCTTGGAGAAACAATTTGTTCCATTTCAAGTTCATTTTACAGTTGACTAAGTTTTTCACAAAGATTGCTCTCCAAAATATTGGAAGTAATATTTCACACATTTAACTGTTTGAAGTAACAGTGAAGTTCCATTTCTTGAAGATTGTTCAATGATGTAATGTGCTTGGTGGCAGACAAGTTACACTTAAATTGTGTCCATTGTCTGTGTTTTTTTTTATGCTTATGTAGATTGGTGCATGATATTCATCCAGACTGTTCAATGTTGTGACCTCAATAAATATGTTAAGACCTTACATATCGTTTATATTAGTTGTTTTTCATGTCACACAAAAAAAAATCCAATAACGGGTAACATTAAAATAAAGTGTGGGATTAGGTCAAAATTTTATTTTGCTGAAATTATCCTTGCTCTTTGGTTGAAAAGCAATGGTATGTTACAGCACTCATAAATTATACTCATAAATTGTAAAAGTAAAAATATACAACATACTGTCCCACAAATGACAAAAAATAGATAACATGAATAATTAAAATGTGCCAAAGTGTTGATTGTTCTGAGTGGTAAACACTCTGTGTTGCAACATAGTGCAAAAATAAGTAAAAATGTAGTTTGATATAAAGTCTGCCTAATGCTGGTTTTATATATATATATATAGTGTGAATGGTCTGCTTATTGCTGTTTAGTTACATGTATGCCAAATAAATTGTGGTTTGTGCTCAAAACTTAATGTTAATTTGCTAAAATTATCCTGGCTTTTTGGCTGTGAAGACATTGCTTTTTAAAAACAATCCCATTAATTATAAAAGCACAAATGTATACAACGTATTGTCTCCCAAATTACACAGAATAGCAAGATTGCATGAACAAAAATAATTAGTTTGCTAAACTGTTGGTTGCTGTGAGTGGCAACATTAATAGCAAACAAATGTTTACTTTAATATAGTCTGCATAATGCTGGACTTTGATATATTTATTCAAGTACATGCGGTCTACTTACTGCTGGTAAAATATGCATATACATTTATGTATATTTCTGGTCTGCGTAATGCTTGTCTGCCTAATGCTGGTTCTGTCCTTACAGAAACTTAGGCAGACCAATTTTTTGGTATATTTTTTGTTGTTTATTTCTGTGCCTCAATAATCATTGCATGTGCATAACATTCATTAAGTGTTAAAATAAAGTTATTTTTTCAATTATAAATGATCATTTAAAACCTATATACACGATGGCCTACCTAAAACTGCTTTTTCTGGAACTAGACTTATATATATATATATATATATCAAAGTTCCGGATCATGCCATACAAACAAACCGGCAGCTTGGCCAATTAACTTGGTCATTTAACTTGCCCATTATGCTGTTAACAATGCAAAGACACCATAAAGAATGGGCCCAGCCAGGGCTGTAATAAACATGGGGTCTGGGCTTTTTTGCATGGGACTAGATATGATGCGGGCCTATGACAATTTTTTTTTGTAGAACGGAATAAATTTGTGTAACTTGCTTATAGTGCTACAGTGCTTACTTTGCTAAACCTCATAATTATGTTATTTAAGACGCAGCAGCAATGTGATAATGGAAAAATGGTGACAAAGGTATCTTGACTGATTCCCGTCTGTTGAAGGCCCAATGAAGCCAAATTAAAAAAAATCCCAATATATCCTCCCGTGACAGTGTCATTTTTGGCGAAAAAATCCAAATGACCGCCTTTGAATGGGGTGGGTCACCTAACCATACATATCTTGGTAATTAAATGCACCAAAAACAAATTTTAAATTCTACTTAGTGGGGCACTAGCAATCATTTGCAACAACTTTTAATGTCACCAGAGGTAAAAAAAATGTTAATAATTTGGCAGTGCAGTATCTCAGAAACATATTCAAAGTATCAACTCTTATATTGTGAAGTACCATCTATTACTTACAACTGTTTCAATGTCACTGTATGTCAAAGTCACAAACTAATTATAAGGTCGAAACTTTATTTGAGCAAAATTGCCAAAATGTCACATTTTGGTAACCTAAGATACATATTTTAAGTATCTACTCTTACTGAATGATGTACCGCATATCATTTGCCGCTATCTTAAGGGTCACCAGAGGTCAAGGCTACATCCAAGTAAACAAGTAAAATAGACAACTAAATTTTTTTCACGTGAAAATCCATTTTATCTATAGCACAGTAACATGTTTTAAGTATCAAATCCTCAGCTGAGTGGTGTTCTGCCAATCATTTGCAACTTCTTTCAAGGTAAAAAGGGGTCAATCTCAAGGTCAAGGTATAATAAGTGTAACGAAATGCCATCTCGTCTATATTTAAAAGGTCAGGGCCATGACCCAATTAATTTGACGGAACCTTGATTTTACCGAAATCAGCATACAACATTGTTTTAGAATATTCCATAGCAGATGGGTATCTGCATTATTGCATAGTACAGGTACGTACATCACTCCTTTGCAATCAATGTCTTTCAATTTTTTTTTTGTATTACTTCTTTCCATATTTGAAGACATTTAAGAAGATAAACCTTCACAAGAACGTACAGAATGCTTTAGATATTCCACTCTAATATGTTTGTAAACCCGGCAGTGTAAATGATTCACGAGTCATTTTGAGCTCCATTATAAAAGAAAAATGGGACAAGACACCCCTTTTAAGTGCAAGTATAATAGTTCCCAAGTTCCCAAGTTGCAACCACCAACATCGAAATATTATACATTACCTACTACAAGTTTGTCACAAAGGTACGGTCCAGGACATCTGTAAATATAATATAATATAATATAATATAATACTATGTGTTTCTGATTCGAATTGTAATTGTTTCTAATGTTCCTTCATCTTTCTCATGAATATACAGTAAGACAAGCAGACGAGACAATAGATGTTTTGAGAGGCCAAACATCAATTTATGGCAATATGTTTTTATCTTATGTGGTTTTGTTTTTCAGTATATACAACATTGGTCAAAAAGGTTGTCCCACCGCCAGTTCCATGTGCTTTTATTTATAAATGATCATAGTACAGAAGTTAATTGCTATGAATGGTGATTTTTATTTCAGATACCATATCTATCATGATTATTGGTACAGAAAATACAAACTAGCAGTTAAGATATCCACATTTTATACCATTTATTCACATTTATTGCATGTACCTCCTCAAATCCGATGTTCCACTGTCATTTCCACGGAGATAAAGAAATGCCCATTAAATTGAAATGACACTATAAAAGTCACCTCATCTAAACACATTTAGCATTAGGGTGTGCTCGTTAAAGGTCACGTGTCTATTAGCGTGTGTGGACACCGCGCACTGTAATTATCTCTTGTAGACGGTGCCACTGCCTTCAACAAGGGTAACAATTCTGTTTTGTGAGATAATGCCCCATGTTTCCTAGCTTGGCGGAATTGGTCCGGACTATTTAGGGTTTGGTTCTCCTCTGGATTACACAGTTCAATCCATGCCACGGGTGGTCAGTAGGTTTATTATCAGGATTCGAAGATGGCTTCTCCAGCCTCCTAATATTGGGTTTCTGCAACAAATCGCTCACCACATGAGAAATGTGAGCAAGTGTGCTGATGAAGCCTGGATCACCCCCGAAGTCCCCTCTTGCAGATGGAATGAGGTATCATTTGAGAATGTTAGGTTCAGTGACCCCAGGACTACCAGAACTTGGTCAACCATCACTAAGAACAAAATGGTTTTGCTGAAGAATCAAGGTATTTGCTGTATGCCTTCGATGGTCTAATAAGGGCCCGTAGGCATGCTGCAGAATGCATTTTGGAAGGTTTGTACAGGATAATATCACCCGAAGTGTCAGATTAGTCCACAATTGGAGAGAATTGCAAGCCCATGGTTTTAGTGCATCGTTCTTTACAGAAAAGAACGTTACTGGGGCAATTCACTGAAACGCTCTCAACAAATATCTCTCTCCATTTGTAAGAGGTGACTTCAAAGATACTGCAGGCGTCATCGGGGAAATGGACTTGCTCACAACTCTCGTCTACTGAGTGATTTGTCGCTGAAACCCAATGTTCAGATGATAGAACAACTACCTTTGAGCCCTGTTATTAACCTTTCTAAACATCTGTGGCATGAACTGAAATGTGCAATGGAAAGGAGAACCAATCTCCTAATAATCTGGACCAACTACCCCAAGGTCTTTAGGAAGAATCGGACAATAAATAATCACACAGAATTGTTACCCTTGTTGAAGGCGAGCCCCGCCACCTAGAGAAGATAATTACAGTACGCGGTTAACGCGGTAAACATAAACACAATTAGACAAGGAGCCTTTAACGAGCACACCCTACTGCAAAATGTTTGTAAATTTGGTGACATTTGGTGGTGTCATTTTAGTTTAATAGACATTTCTTTACCCCTGTGAAAATCACAGTGAAACGGCGGATTTGAGCGGGTACAGTTATAAATGTGAATAAATGGTATTAAATATTGATATCTTCACGGCTAGTTTGTATTTTCTGTCTGACTCATCACGTTAGTTATGATATCTGGAATGAAAACCACTATTTATAGCAATCTTCACCTGTGATGTGATCATTTATAATTAAAAGCACATAACACCGAAGGTGGGACAGCCTTTTTGACCAATATTGTATTGCAGTTTTATCACAATCTTCCCCTTTATTCAATAGCCATTAGAGGGGTTTCCTGAATTGGAGCTCCGTCACTGCGCATCTTGATTCAACGTCAGTTTCAGAGCATAAGATGCATTCACGAGCATTCTCAGGAAACAGGGAAGAGTATTTAATACTTGACCATCTCAGTGTTAGTGCTCGGGCATTCATTCGGTCACAGCCTTTACAGTCCCATTGCCAACTATTATGTGCGGGTCCTATCACTCTATTGTAATTTTTGACTGAACATAATTTAAACCACTTTAACGTGACAGAGCTGGGTCGGTCCTGCTAGTTCAACTTGGGTATGAGAACAGAGTTTTAGATGAGTCTGAACTTACCTATTACTGCCAAAGGCTTGATAACAAATCAGGTGGTGTCCGTGCTGTGCAGGTGCTGGAGTCCAGGCTATGTAAACCGAGGCCGTGGTACCATTTACAGTATACATTGCACCCACATAAGCACCGGTTGGTGGAACGACGATGATGGCATTTATTCTGTATGTGTGGAAAGAAGTGGACGTTATGAATATAATATATGCATGGGTGTGGATTGTGTGCTGTCATGTCGATACGCATATTCCGTTGTCAACTGAAGTCTTAACTACATGACCTGTTGTAGGCTGACAGAACAAGGAAGTGCTTACAAGTGCAAACATACCCACTGGGATAAATTGCTATTAAGTCTTTCGTGAAGGTCTGCCCAGCACGTAGTTTTTTTGTCTCTGGTGGAGTTGTGAAAGTTGGCGGGTTGTCGCAATTACAACCATCCTTTATGCGAGCAAGATACTGAAATATCCAAGTTATTCACAAATTATAAAACCCCAATTTATGACAAATGAGAAATTCAGAAACAAAATCGTCAATTCAAAAATCAATCAATCAATCAATACACCTGTCATGTATGCCTGTGACAGTACAAAGCAAAGTCAATCTCTGAATACGTAGTGATATTAAGCAAGTGATATAGTTTATAAAGGGCCTTTTAAAATGCGACTTTTCGCCGATCTGGCCTACAAACGCGTGCTGCCACGTGTGGAAACAAAAGGCAGGTTCATTCTGGTGGATAATTATGGACAAAAAACTACAGGGAGCAGCGTGTGTGCAGAACTTTACTCAGCGAGATGGCTTTGCGTTGTGTGACTATCAAAACATTGCCATTTGAATAATAATGCCATGGGGTCGGCAAGTATGATAGGGTTAACCATACCGTCCTTTCCAAGTTTTTTATTTTTTTTTCTGATCGCCAATGTTTTATTTTTTTAATTTAAATACTTATATTCGTTTTCCTGACCTGCAGTGGGACCTTTGACAATGGAGTTGTTTCGTCTTTCTGCACTCCACCCTGTTTTATGTTTGTTGCGGGGAAATCTTCCAACATTATTGCTACTGCATAAAACCCACTACCGTAAAGACTCCGCTTAGAAGACGGGATGATAAGGGTGCAGTTCTGAAATAAATCATTTGATATATTACTCACCAAGGCGTTTAGTCCAATATGTTAGTTTTGCACTGCGGGATGTAAAGTAGTTCTATTGATAATAATTCAGAGAAAGAGTAAGTTGTTTTGTTTTATTACAGAATTGACATTTAAAATGGAATATTTTAGTTTCAAAGGTTTGTCCAGGTAAAATGAGTCGTTTATTTTTAAAACGTGTATTTCATGTGGGCTGACTTCATGTGATTAGATTAATGTGTATTCAGGTGTGTCAGTAACAATAAACCGATTACCTTGTCTGAAACACTGTTAAATTAAGTAACGTACGGCGATTTCAATGGGTATTACTATTTGGGCTGGTCCAGGTATGAGCATGGCAGAATATGATTCGATCAAAACACTTTCAATATTTTGGCATTACCTTCAGAGAGGGATTTGGAATTCTGTATACAGGAGGCGGATATTAAGCTGTGTAAACTGTGTTACAGTATTGTTGTTCTGCGCCAACAGTGTACAAAACAGGTTGGTGAACCTGAACAGAGGCCACACCCAAGACATCCAGAACTTAACGCAGGGGAACATGGCCCATTGTTCTTACGCTTTTACTGCTACAAATAAGCAAAAACAATCAATTCCCTTCAGGAGCAAATCATCACCCAAAAGGTTTTCCAAGGCCTGTTGTCATAGCGAGACTGCTCTTAGCAAGTTTCTTTACCAAACGCACCACTGACCGTTGCTGAATTTTGACGCTGATATTAACGTCCTTGAAGGAACGTGTACGTATTGCTTTTTCACACACAGTAAATTGGAAAATATGGAGAGCGAAATAGTGCTTTCGCTAGTTGGTTTTTGACTAAGAATCAGCCACGTGTAATGTTTGCTCAATTAAAGAACAGATGTCAAATGTTCACTGAATAGACATTTGACATTTAAATAAACACAATTTGATCCTTGCTTTCATTTAGAAGTAAACATTTAAAAAAATGATTTAGAAGAATGATTCCATATTCAGTATCAAGTCTGTATTAAAAGCCCTTTGAAATCGGTGTCGAAATTGTTAAACAAGTACATAATTTTAAGGTCTTTAACCAGAACAATCGTTTTGGTTAAATGATCTTTAACCAGATCGTTTAACGAAGACGATCTTATATATATATATATATATATATATATATATATATATATATATATATATATATATATATATATATATATAGTAGTATGTTCATGACGATAAGGAAAAAGAGAGAGAGAGAGTGTACGTACTGGATACAAAGTTGATCCCGGAAGCGGCCCACATATGTCGGCGCACTCATCCTTTCCCTTTGCCCAGCGACATCTTACAATATCCCCATCTGCATCAGCATACGGGATGACAAATTGATAGCCACATGCGACACCCATGCTATTGAAAATAAAAATAATGACAAGAACCATTTTAATTATAGTGGATCAATACGTTATTAACGAGCTCCCTAGCGAATTGTATTAACTTGTTTTGCACTAATATTATACTTAAAGTTATGTGATGATCCGTGAAAATTTACTTGTACTTAAAACCAAGTACTTACTTAACCATGGGGCTACTTGTGGTTACTGGGCTTGAATTTGGTTTCCCCGTGTCGTTTCGGATACCAGCATTATATTCGGTTGTAACATTCCAGTTTTTTGGTATTCCTGTTTCCAGTGGTATCCAGCAACAGTCGGCAAATCTGAGATGTTTAAACATGTGGAATAATGAGACACGCAAATACAAATACAGGGGTACCCGTTGAATTAATTTAATAATTTGCTTTAAAAAGACCGAGTTATATTTAGGCCACGAACCGTACACTTTCACTCATGGGCCTGATTTGGTCTTAAAGTGCAATTTAAGACTAAAACTAGTCTGAGGTGGTCTTAAATAATTAAGGGATAGCAACTGTTCATTTTGGCCCAAAAATGAATTTTCCTGGGGTATACAGCAATTTTCCCATATTAACCAATAATTAATGAATCCATTTCTACATTAAAAATTAGTCCCTGTTTTTTTTTATTTTTATTTTTTTATTAATTTTTTAAAGAGATTATTACAGAGTGTAGCCATCTGTGGAGGTCACGTGGTCAGATGACAAGCAAAGATTTTATAGACTTGGACTGACTTGGTCGGATAGTCTTGGTCGTAGAAGTACTAGTCCAGCATGTTTTAATGTTTTTACATCGGAGCCAAAAAAAAAAAAAAAAAAAGCTTCAAAAGCAATAAAAAGGCACATTTATTTTAAAATAAGGCATGCCTTTTTATTTGTCACAAACATTTGAAAAGTCACTTCAATCTACCATAAAATATACAGTTTTAATTTTATTTAAAACCATATTATACTGTAGGCATCCAATATTAGAATTTCACATTTAAAACAATATTTTCATGAATGTTTGCTTTTGAAGGATGTCAGAGCACTGGACTTTCTGTTCGTTCTTAGTCTTAAGATCAAATTAAGACTCCTTACTTGATTTTTGAGATCACCTCAGACTAGTTTTAGTCTTAAATTGCACTATAATACCAAATCAGACCCACTAGTGTTGATATAAAAAAAATGACGAATTATCATAGTAATTTTAGTAAGGCCTATGTCTCTATTGTCAAAATATGTGGGATAGCAGTATATTACACACCTTATATAACTCCATCCCACCAGTGGCAATTGCCTTTTTTTTCAGATGGGGGTAGGGAAAATGAATTGCTTACTATATCAGTATGATAAAGATATATCAATGTATCTTATACCATTATGGAGGCATTGGATGAGAGATTTAATTTCATAAGTCAAAGATTCGTGACACTTAGTCAGGAGTCATTGATATTGGGCCAAAGGTCATAAGAGGTTAGAGTTTATGGGTTTCTCAAAATTCAAACAAAACAGTTTTTTTTTTAAACATTGTTTGAATAAATGTTTAAGTATTTGAGGAATGATTTGTGACCACGCTTAAGTGTAAAACTTATGAAGATTTGGAGCCTCAAGGATTTTATTTCAGAAAATTATGAAATTGAATGTGAGAGTTGGGGAAGGGGGAGAGAGTGCTTACTACATCAACATGGTAAAATATATCAATGAATTATATATCATTATGGAAGTCAGGGATGAGACATAAAACATGGTATTTAGTCAAGCGTCAGTGATAATGGGGCAAACGTCAGAAGAGGTCATATTTCATGGATTTTTCATTAAATTAAGCCAAAAAAATATTTTTTTAACATAACTTGAGAAAAAAGGTATAATTGGTATTTTGTCAATGAATCATGAACATGTTATACATCCAAACCCAATATAAAGGTGCAATCTATTTCACAGGCATGCTCATAAAAATATCCAGTGCATAGATTGCAAACTGCATTTGATTATTTTAGGGTCCCACATGAAGAAGTTTGTATCAAAGTTTCACTCTCCTGTCACAATGAACAATAATGAAGTAAATCATCGTCTTACCCCACTTACAGTTTAAATATTTATAAAAACAGCCTCACGTCAAGTATAATTTACCATGAGTGAATAACTACGAAATATATTGGAACACAGTTTAAAAATTAGAATTGAACGACCCGGAACATACGTTAACATATGTTTTTGAGAGCGCACTATTATGGGAATGTCAGTTCAAATGACTTCTGCCTATAAATATTATGGTTAAAAGTATTTTTGTATGTAGGTACATGTAGTTTCGATCAAATAATTCACTTATTTATACTTACATCCGATGAAAATAATGCTTATTTGTTGTAGACTGAATAGTTAGCTGATTGATTGATGCCCATTTGTGTTCAATATTATTTGTTGAAGAAGTAATATATTTCTGATGATAAGTAGACTACCTGTACTACATGTAGTCTGAAGTTTCTGTGAACATATACAAAAACGTGAGTTGTTTGTTGTTTTCTCTTCTCAATTAATTAAGATTTTAGTCTAATCTTATTTTTAATTAATTTTGTAAGCCATAGCATTATAGAAAATGCACTGCTGGTTGAACAATGGCAATATAAGCACTTGAGCAAAAGATAGAAACTTGCCGGTTGACCGTTGCTACATAAATTTCAGTAACAAATGACCAAAATATAAGAATGGAAGTTTAAATTATCAAGAGTAGGCTTTGAAAGAGGACATTACCTTCATTTGTAAAGTATACTGTTTAAATGTGTCGTGATTAGAGGAAGTGAGCAGGTATTACTGGCCAAGACAAGAGCAACACCCATCTAAATTCTAAATTTTCAGACATCAATATATCGCCAACAAAATAAAAGTCCACGAAGATCTATTTTGTGATATATCACTCTAATGTTCCTTTAAAAGGTTTTACAGTCATAGGACCTCTACCAGTGGATATATGACTCTTTGAAAATCGCCATGCTCAAATATGGTTTTGGGGGGTGGGTGCAAAATGTGGGTACAGTGTGGACTAGGTGGGTTATTTTTTTTGTTTGAATGTCTAGGGAGGAAGAATATTGATTGACAAAAAATATCATATAGGAATATTGTAAATGTATAACTAGATAAGGGGAAAATAAGCATATATATGAGTTGCATGTCTGCTGTCTGAAAATCTGCTTCGAAAGCCAAAAAATCGAAAATTGGGCATAAATCACTTGAAATAGTTTAAATTATTGTTTTTCTTTTTATCAAGAGCTTATAAAATATGTAGGTTTTACCTCCAATATTTCTGTGACTGTCAGTCACCATCATCAGGGAGTAAATGACTAGGGTCATTACACCTGGAATGAAAATCCAGGTCAATTGGCCCTAATCACTGGCCTTGTGTTGTAACTGTTACACCTTCCCCCCGGGGCTCCTCTGCATCCCTCTGGAGCACCGTGAGATAGATAGCTGGTAAATCATACCCCCCCCCCCCCCCCCCCCCCCCCCCCCCCGTCTGTTCAGGTCTGGTTGTTTGGTCCTGATGTGTACAGCTTCTGCTATTTTTCTTTGGAATGTCCAGTTTTCCCTGTCTATTACTTTCAGGCTGTCAAAATCAATGTGGTGACCTGGATATTTGCAGGTATGTTCTCCAAGGGCTGATTTCCAGTTGTTTTTGGCCACTGAGTCTTTGTGTTCTTTCATTCTTGTGGCTAATGGTCTTCCTGTCTCGCCAATGTATTCTCCTTGGCAGGTTCCAAGAAGATGCATGTGCAGGCACTGTTTGAACACATTAATGCACAACACCAAAGCATACACTTCACAATAGAAGAAGAAGATGGAGAAGGTTCCCTGCCAATGCTAGATGTTAAGATGACCAAAGACAAAGAACGGATAAAAAATACAGTGTACAGGAAAGCCACGAACATGGATCACTACTTACAGTGGTCGTCTCACCATCCAACCTCGCAAAAACTTAGTGTACCAGCTTCACTTTTCCACCGGTGTGAGACCGTGATATCCGATACAGAGGACAAAGAAATAGAAAGGAAGATGATTGAAAAAGACTTGTTAGCATGTGGATATCCAAAATGGGCACTATAACAAGGGGAAAAAAGAGGCAAGAACAGACATAACAAAGGAAAGGATGCAATGGGCCCCACTGGGGATGAAAAGCAAAGCATAGTATTACCATACTGCAAAGGTCTGTCAGAAAAACTTACTCGGATTTACAAGAAATATAACATCAAACTCCATCATAAGCCAGGTTGGACGCTGAGACAAGCACTAGTAAAACCCAAGGATCCTCTAACCCAAGGAGAGCAATGTGGTGTGATTTACTCCGTCAAATGTGGAACCTGCCAAGGAGAATACATTGGCGAGACAGGAAGACCATTAGCCACAAGAATGAAAGAACACAAAGACTCAGTGGCCAAAAACAACTGGAAATCAGCCCTTGGAGAACATACCTGCAAATATCCAGGTCACCACATTGATTTTGACAGCCTGAAAGTAATAGACAGGGAAAACTGGACATTCCAAAGAAAAATAGCAGAAGCTGTACACATCAGGACCAAACAACCAGACCTGAACAGACAGGGGGGGGTATGATTTACCAGCTATCTATCTCACGGTGCTCCAGAGGGATGCAGAGGAGCCCCGGGGGGAAGGTGTAACAGTTACAACACAAGGCCAGTGATTAGGGGCAATTGACCTGGATTTTCATTCCAGGTGTAATGACCCTAGTCATTTACTCCCTAATGATGGAGACTGACAGTCACAGAAATATTGGAGGTAAAACCTACATATTTTATAAGCTCTTGATAAAAAGAAAAACAATAATTTAAATTGATACATACAGAGCTAATAAAACTCTTCTCTCACTTGAAATACGGTTTTGGGGCCTAATGCTTGGCAGAAGTTAAAAGGGTCCCCATGCAAGTAGATCAGCCCAATACGGTCAAATTCTGTGAACCTTCACCTGGCCGCACATGTCTGGTGCTTAAAAAAACTGGCACTTAACTAAATAATTATTGATCTAATTTACGTTTACACCAATTTCCATATAACCTTGAAAATGACATGAATTTGAAAAATGTAAAAAAAAAAAATATATATATATATATATATATATATATATATATATATATATATATATATTAATATATTTATAATTTATTTCATATCACACAATACTTTCTATAAACACAACCGTTCACAGTCACTAAAAATGAAAATGAAAACTATTTAGTTTCCAGTCACAATTTTTTCCAATACATGTTTGTTATAAAGTAGATGTTTGTTAAAATTCTTCTCTAAAGCTCGGATGCACTTTTCAGGTCTGCATTTGTTTTACCTTTATCTCCTCCTGAGATATATTGAAGCAGACTTGAATGTTCGTCATTTTCAATGTACAATGTCAAAATGATACAGAATAAAAAGGTACAAAAAATAATTAATTAAAAATTAAGTTATGTTCCGGCACTGCTTGCCAGTGTTAAGAACAATCCCTTTTCCCTTGATTACTAAATCATAATAAACAACATAGGATTTTTGGGGAAAGAGTGACTGAATATGAATGCCTTTTCTGAATGCCTTTTCTTATTGACCCATAAATCAAAAATTATACATTGAGTAGTAACAAAGAAGTAAAAAAAAAAAAAAAAAAAAAAAAAAAAATTGGGGTAATGGGTTTACTTGCAAAAAATATAACCAGTATTTTATCTTACAAATTACAATACAAAATACAGGATTACATGTACCTTTCTCCAATACTTCATTTTACAGAAAGACCCCACTGATACACAAAAACAAAAGGAAAGCAAGAAAGAAAGAAAGAAAAAAAGAAAAGAAAATATAAAATGAATAAGAAATTCTAAAAAAAAGGTTCATATTCACAAGAAAGCTTTAAATTTGACCCTGGCTGACAATTTGACCTATTTCAAATGAGGCATGGCTCTGTTTACAGGAGTCTTAATTATGAAACATATTGACATATCGTAAAACTGCATAAAAGTGTGCAGTATACACTCTATTTTTTTTTTACAATTAAATTGAACGCAAAATTACATTTTGCCGACAGCCAGCTGATGTTGCTGGACGCTGATCCTTTATTAATCAAATAAACTGTATTTACCCTTTTACCTTAACTACTATACCTCTATGTATATATACTATAACAGTTTTCATCAAGCCCAGTGTTAAAACAGAGATGAAACCCACATACACAGACTGGACAATAGAAGTGTCACCCCTACTGAACCAATACTATAGGGGAGATAAATGGCTGTGGAATGATATGCTCCTGGTATCATTCTATTCACATCAAATTTCACAAAAAAAAAATGAAAACATTCTACCAAGATATGCAGTTTCATGTCCAAAATTAGAAACTAGTGGCATAGCCACGTGACCTTATAATAGATGCCAGTTTACGAGGCAAGGGTTCATATAGTTGTCTGCTGCGTTCAGGGCTTATGCTTGCCGAAGCATGAAACACTGAATCTAACAGAGTTTGTCTGCTGGTTAGACGGGCATTTTTTATTTTTTTTAAATATCATTCCACACATTTTCTATTAGATTTGCATCCGGACTCTGGGCAGGTCCCATCACCCTGCGAATGTCCTGTTTGTCAAAGCAATCATCAACTGCTCTGGGTCTGTGACAAGGAGCATTGTCATCCTGGTACACAATTGGTTAATTCCTGTCGACAAACATGTTAGCAATAGATGGTATCAAGCCTGACTCCAAAACATCAATATATTTCTGGTGATTCATGTTTCCATGAACCACTACCAATTCACCCACTCCATGGATACTGATGCAGCCCCACACCATGATGGATATGCTGTTCCGGGTTTGAAAATTCAGTGCATGTGGTTCAAATGCTTAACCAGCGGTTCGCCAGCATAGGACCCGTCTGTCATCAGAAGTCAGACCAAAGCGACACTCACCAGAAAAAAAAAAAAAAAAAAAAAAAAAAAAAAAAAAAAAAAAAAAAAAAATATATATATATATATATATATATATATATATATATATATATATATATATATATATATATATATACAGCATTGGTCAAAAAGGTTGTCCCACCCCCATTTCCATGTACTTTTAATTACAAATGATCACCTCACAGCTGTAAATTGTTAGAAATAGTGCTTTTTATTACAGATACCGTGTCTAACATGATTAATGGTTTAAAAAATACAAAATAGAGGTAAAAATATACATATTTTATACCATTTAGTCAAATTTATAAGAGGTACCCCCTCAAATCCACTGTTTCACTGTGACTTCTACAGATGTAAAGAAATGTCTATAAAATTGAAAAGACGCCATCAAATGTCACCAAATTCACAGACAATTAGCATTAGGGTGAGCTCGTTAAAGATCACGTGCCTAACAGCGTGTGCGTCTACCGCGTACTGCAATTATCTCCTGTAGACGGCGCGACAAGCCTTCAACACGGGTAACAATTCTGTTCTGTGGGATATTGTCCCATTTATCCTAAAGAGCGTGGCGGAATTGGTCAAGATTATTTGGGAATTGGTTCTCCTCTGCAGTGCACATTGCAATTCATGCCACAGGTGTTCAGTAGGATTAATATCAGGACCCAAAGACTGTTGGCCCATCCTCAGACCCCTGTGTTTCTGCAACAAATCGTTTGCCAGACGAGAGCTGTGAGCAAGTGCGTTGTCACAATGAAGCCAGTAGCATCCCTGAGGTCACCTCTTGCAAATGGAGTGAGATTTCTGTTGAGAATGTTACATTAAAATGCCCCTGGTACGTTTTGTTCCAAAAGGAACACTGTACTAATACCATGGGCTTGGAATGTTCTCCAAATGCGGACTGATCTAACACCTCAGGCGATATTATCCTACACACACCCTTCCAAGAGGCATTTTTTAACATGTCTATGGACCCTCTTTGACCATCGATGGTATACAAGAAATAATTTGATTCTGCATCAAAATAGACTTCCTTCCAGTGATGGATGGCCAGGTTCAGGTGCCTGTAGGATCACTGAACATAGCATTCTCAGCTGATATCTCATTCCATCTTCAAGAACTGACTTTGGGGTTAATTCCAGGCTTTATCATGACTGCACACTTGCTCACACCTCTCGCCTCTCGCCTGCAATGCTCTAAGAATGGAACCACCATCTTTGAGCCCTGATATTAAACTTACTAATCAACTGTGACATGAATTGGAGTGTGCAATGCAAAGGAGAACCAACCCCATAAAAACGTGGACCAACTCCCCCAACTTGTTTAAAAAGAATGGGACAATATTCCACAAAACAGAATTGTTACCCGTGTTGAAGGCTTGTCGCGCCGTCTACAGGGGATAATTGCAGTACACGGTAGACGCACACGCTGTTAGGCACGTGATCTTTAACGAGCACACCCTAATGCTAATTGTTTGTGAATTTGGTGACATTTGATGGCGTCTTTTCAATTTTATAGACATTTCTTTACATCTGTAGAAGTCACAGTGAAACAGTGGATTTGAGGGGGTACCTCTTATAAATTTGACTAAATGGTATAAAATATGTATATTTTTACCTCTATTTTGTATTTTTTAAACCATTAATCATGTTAGACACGGTATCCGTAATAAAAAGCACTATTTCTAACAATTTACAGCTGTGAGGTGATCATTTGTAATTAAAAGTACATGGAAATGGGGGTGGGACAACCTTTTTGACCAATGCTGTATATATATATATATATATATATATATATATATATATATATATATATATATATATATATATATGACCAATTGTCATGGACTGTCCAGTTCCAGATCCTGTTGGCCCAGTTCAATCTGCGTTGCCTGTTTTGTAACGATATAAGGGATTTCAGTCCTGCTACCCTGCTTTAAACTCTCTGAGCATGTAACCGACGCCTAGCAGTTTTCATAGACACATTCTTATGTGTGAAATTGTTCCACTGGTGCTGTCACCTGACAAGCAGTGTCGAACCTTGACAACCTGGAGAATAAAATCAACCGTAGGTCTTCACGGTCAAAATTTTTTCTTGGACGACCCATCAAAGGCAATTTGTCAATTGATCCAGTGTTTCTTTACCGAGACCAGACCCTCTGCACGGTTCCGACTGAACAATTCAACGATATTGATATTCTGACATTGCTTATATTCCGCCTCTTCCGGTTAATAGTACGACGTCTATAATCGTCAGATACTTGCCTGTATCTTGCCTTGTTGGAGGAAGACAGCAACAACATTTGCTGTACATGTACAAGACGAACAATACTATTATAGCGGTATAGCGGTTTTATATTCATTAATCACATTATAAGTAGACCAGGCATTATAACTACTCAAGAAATGCCTACTTTAACTACTCTGATTCAGGGGGTGACACTTCTTTCGTCCAGTGTGTGTAGTTCCTGGAAAAAAAAAAAAAAACTGAAAAATGGGCATGATCGAATTAAATATTATTTATTGTTATATTTTGGGGCAAAATAATCCCGCCCTTCCGCATGCAGGCTAGAAAGTCACCACTATTGCCTCTATCCTCCCTTTTATACCACCCACGCCAATCTTCATTGGACGTGCATTGAACTACTACTCATAACTGTTCCTCATTATGTCATCATCCACCCAAACATCTCCACGTACCTTCTTTTACATCACAAAACGTGAATACAATGATTTTCAGCTATACTAACGAAACGCAGGAAATATTGTGTTGCTGTATTTTCATCTGTCTTTCAATAATGAGCAGTTTCTTTCCCCAAACCCAAATTTAAAGAGGGCGAATTTCGACTAATATTTTCACATTCCATGAGTAAACACATTTTCAAAAAAAAAAAAAAAAAAAAAAAAAATGCTTGAGACTCGTAGTTTTATTCAAAAGCATAACATCATAACGTGTTGCTGATCCATTCACCAAATTCTGATTTCTTTCGCAATGTTTTGATAACAATTGTTGGCTTCAATTTATGAATAATACATGACATATTACCCTATATGTATGACACTTCTGATATTTGCACCATTGTCAATGACCCTTGACTATTGTCATGTATTTGTGACCTACAAAAAACAATTGTCCTATCCCTTACATCTTTAATTATATATAATTCATTGATATATATTTCTCTATATTGATGTAGTAACCACTTGCTTTCCCTATACCCACTTTCAAATAGGGGATATTTTGACTATTGGGTTCACGTTTTATTGCAAAATATTCTGAAATAAGATACTTGAGGTACCAGATTTTCTTCATAAGCTTTATGTTATAGCATGGTCCCAAACCATTCACCAAATACCAAAAAATAAAATTATTTAAACAATGTTTTTAAAAACTGTTATGATTCTAATTTTTGAGAAACCCAAATGTAAACTCTTGTGATCTCTGACCCATTATGAATGACCCTTGAGTTATTGCCACGCATCTCTGTTTTATGAAATTTAATGCCCCATCCCTTGCGTTCAAAACGATATATGATACATTGATATATCTTTATCGTTCTGATAAAGTAAGCGTTTTCTTCCCCATACCCCCATCTGAAAATAAAAATCATTGCTGGTGGGGTGGGCTTATATAAGGTGTGATAGCACATAAAATGCTACCAGATTGAGAATGCTATCTACATATTTGGACACTACAGACATACAGTACCTGTAGACCTTGCCTGTGCTATATAGTGTAAAAATGAATCTAATGATAGTTAATGCCAGACGGACTCTCACTTTTTCATAAACCTAGTGACTACTTACTTTGAGTCAACCGCTAACCTTGGCTACTTTCTGAACAGGTATGTTTTTTTTTTTTATTATTTATTTACAACAACCTTAATTCCCTTATGGCCACAATACGCAATATTTGATCAATTTGCTAGCATTATCATACATAAACTTTTATAATAAAAGAAGCACTATGATCAATTTTTTAATGAAATTTGTGGGTAAAAGGCTCCAAAGGTAAAAGCTTTTTGTACAGCCATTTATTAAATTTGTCACCTTACAGGATCAAGTAATAATGGTTTTGAAACGGCCGAGAAAAAAAGATTCGTGACCAACAACAAATCCCCTGTCAACCAATCTAGTACACCTATATACAATATAATTTAGTATAAGGCATGGTGTTATCTTAACATTTGGTTTGCCCATATTTAAGCAATAATACATAATGTCTACCAGCATAATCACCATCAATTTGAATATCGTGATGTCAAGATGTCACAAATATCAAGAAAATGTAACTTCGAGCACATGTCTAAGCATACAAAATGATATATTCTCAGAAAAAAAAACACAGCATTGACACAGTTTTTTTATTTTTACTCACTAACTTCACCTGTTATAGAATACGAAAAAAAATTCACATAGATGACACACTATCATTTCTGCTCACCAACTTAACCTGGCATTTATGTCGTATGTGCCCTTCTGTCTGTTTGCTCTAGACACTAGTGTACCAATTAGTGATGCACAAGCATGAAGGCATTAAGGACATTTTATGGTTGGGTGGTGGTGGAAGACAAACAAAAATAGACTTACCCAAACAAAAACACACCAGAGTGTGGCAGAGTGTAACTGAACTCATTTTCCCCTTGTTGCCATTGCTCAGTTAAATCTATGCCTGTGACATAATACTGATGAGGACCCAGGTTCACAAGGGATCTACAGCCTAAAGATAAAGGATAATTATCCAATGTGTTATTGTGACGTCACAACTTAGGACTCTCCTTTGGCCAAACTATACTCAGCAACGTCAAAATCATGAGAGTGATCTGTGAGCATCAGTGAATTATACTTACCAGAGAAACACTTCCAATCACTAAAATCCCAAATAGAATATGAAAGTTTTCCTATATTAACCTGCGTGCAGGAATATCCACAAGGACCATCATATAAATCCCAGGCAGACTTCCAAGCACAGGTCACTTAAATAACGGGAAACGACTCAGATAAGTTACAGATATTAGTATCAACATTTGCAGAATCGATTTTATTTCTAGAACTGTCTACGTCGAATGGGATAGTGTAACAGAAATGTGACATGGACACCAACTTGGCAATGATACTTTTACCAGCTGAGGGAAGTTTAAGCGTTGTCAGAATGTATAGACACGTAATGGTTTAGAGAACAACGGATGACCAATTTATTTTCAATTATGTGCTACTGGCAACCTGAGCTTCAGAGATTACTTGACACTAACCTCTTCACTATAGCCTATCTTCATCGTGTCAAGTTACCTCTGACGAAAATTGTTTGACCTAGTTTATATAAGCCAATCGAATCCATGTTTCAAAATTTTTCACCAAATTTTGGTGAAAACGCTGATTGGTTGAAAGTCAAGAATTATATCCAATGAGAAAATTGTATTTCGTTGCGTCCGCATAATCTTACACAAAGAAAGCATGGCGTCTCCTATGAGTGTAAAATAATGTGTTAAGTTATCTCTTGATTCTTTAACACAGACCCATGCATCCAAGTACTCAAAAGGAACTTACGGAAATCTGTTGGCACTATCTTTAGGACCCACGACTACACTTATTGATGCTTCATTATGACAATGTTACTCCACGCACAGTGGATGCAACAGTAGGCTGTTCATATGCAAACCAGATCCGGACCCACAATGGTCGATCAGCTCAAGCCTTAGATGAGAACCCCATTAGTAATGTGTAGGATATCCTCGGAAATAGATAACTGCAAGCCAATTTTTTTCGTAAACTATCTTTGCACCGTCTGTAGAATGCCATCACTGCGCAAAGGTAACATTGTTTTTTGTCTCCACGAACAGACGCTTGCCCATCGTATCTTCAGTGATTATTACATGTTTAACCCTCAAGTGACCGAGTGGGGTCAGTTACGACCCCAGTCATATGATTTAATGTGCCATCTCTATATTTTTTATTCGAATTTTCTTTCCTTACATGAGTTTGTCAGTCTACTAATCCTACACACTTTCACAGTGTTTTGTAGGGATCAACCAATTAGTGTGGCGTATACGTCAAAAACTCTTGTGGGGTCATTTATGACCCCAAAGAGAAGCATTGGTTTTTACATATTAGTTTTTAAATTTTATCCAAATGTTTTGCCCACGCAACACTGACAGGAAAATGTCACATGCATGTGCTTCATGCAACCAGCCAGTGTGCCCAAAACATAGGCACAAATAAGTGGTTTGTGAAGATTGTGCTTGGAGTGTTACTAATAGTGCATTGCTAAATCTAATTTCAGTAGTTTTGTTGGAACTTGTTCTCATAACTGGGTCTCTCATTTTGACGGTTACAATTTTCGGGTATTTCGGAAATCTAAAGAATTCTGTCCATATCATATTATACATATATTAACAAATTGCTTGTGTGGATTTTGTTTTATACACAGATGTGGTAGTAACATACATGTAGGTTGATTGAATGTGTTCTGAGTAGTATGACTTCCTTACCAGCATTAGGGTATTCCCTACTCAGCAAGTCAGCTAATTATTCTTACTGAAGTTAGCAGGATATGCTATCTCAACATTAGTCAAACTATTTTTACTCAAAGTAATTTTGTAATGTACTTTTTTCATTTAGTGTGGCAAATAAAAAGAGAAATATTTCTGCAAGTGGAAACTGACAAGGACTGTCTAAATACCGGTGTAATGTTGTTCTTAAAATCTGTGCTTGGTTATTTCATGTAATAAAAGTATTATTACCAAATACTTATTACATTAGATCATTATAAAATACTTGTCTTAAATCCTGGGAGTAGTATGGGTGTGATAAAGCCTCAACAGCCTTTTATGATAAGGATCCCTGTACAGAGCACAATGGGGTCATAGATGACCCCACTTGGTCATTTCAGTCAGTAAAATAGCTTGGTCTCTTGAGGGTTAAAGAAACCCACAATTCATCGGCAAAATGTGTGTTAATAACAGCTAACTAATTCCTGAAAACAAAAACGTCCAACTTACCAACTAAAGCCTTATCCGGAGCGGGTCTACAACTGATTGTGACATATCTGAAGTGCCACCCTGAAATGGTATAGCTATTTTTGTCTCCTCATTAACTCAAGCGAAAAGATAAGTAAAATGCAAACAAACATAAAGCTCTCTTTTATTGAAAAACCCCTCTGGTAGAAGAATTATTTAAAAGTGTTACGTATCTTTAGATAATGTTGAGTAAATTAAAATCACGTAGTTTTACAGCATAACTATAAAAAAAGAATTCCAAACACATAGTGCACAACCATGTATTTTCATTTTTGCGGTTTCTTGTTTCATACTGGCAAGTTGTTATATCAAACTAATCTTCACGTTGAGATGGGTCATACTGTATACAGGGACTGTTAATATTTTCCAGGCGATAATTATCAACCCCTTTATTACAGATTTGTATAATCTATTGGCAAGCTTTTCACTTTTCGGTTGCTGATTTTGTAATGGAGATGGAAAATCATGGATGACGCTCTGATTTTTTTAAATTAAACAATGCACACAGACCGTAAAACTGATTGACAGCATGTTATAAAATCAAATTTAATGTACAAATGTGGATATCTGTCACCAGAGAGCCCAATATGTAGTTTCTCTAACATCAGAGAATCGGCAGTCTCGAAGCATGATTCTTTTGGCTTGTTGAATACATATAGTCCTGCTTCCAGCAATAGGTAGACCATTCGCACTTAAACGCCAGCATTACGCAGACCAGAATTTTAGGCAGACCGCAGCCGGTCTGCCTAACATTCCCCCCTCTACAAAAATGTAGATAAAAGCAGATTGAAAAAGTAATCTGCTGTCAGTCACTTAAGGGTACACCGATTTTATCGTTTACATCGATTATATATTGTTTGCGAAGGCCATTTAAAAATAAATCAAATGCGTTTTTACAACCGTGTATATTTACGATGTATACCAAAAACTTATGAGACACGCTACGGCAGACCGTTGGAAAATCGACGATAATTTTCAAGATACGCTATATATCGAAATTATCTCTTGGCATCTGTGTTATTTAGCCACATAGCTATCCATTCGCACAATCAGTTTCTTACAATGCGGATTTTTTACAGGATCGATATTTGACATGCCACCTTTTTCTCCTTCTGAGAGAGAAAGCCAGCAATGACCTTGACCTTTATGATATAGGTCACTTTTTTTTTTCTTTTTTTTTTAATTTGGTCATGCAATTTATGCAAATTTACAGATCTTCAGCTTATTTTGTGGCTCAGTTAAACAGAATATTGTGGGGTTTGTCAGCTTTATATACATTTTTATTATTTATTTATTATCCTTAAACAAATTTTGATACTTTGTTTTGAGAGTGCCCAGAATTTCCAACACTTCAGAATTGCCACTAATTGTTTCAACCAATTTTAATTCGGTAAAAAGACCTACTGGATACAGTGTACAGAATGAAGCAAAATATGATGTATTTAAAGCCAATAAGCATATATACTGTCCATTGGAACTTCTACTTCAGCATCCTCTGTATTAGGTTCTCAAAATACTAGTATACTCCCACCTGCTAATTTATCATGTGTATTAGATTTCTGATCTTCATCCAGCACTGATCTAGTCTCTAACACAGTTTGTTTCAGGATAATAGTTATAACTTTAATTTATTCCTTCTTTAATATTTCTCTTTTAAGCCAATAGCCTATGCATAATGATAAATTATCTTCTATATAACCTGTTTCAACTGACTCAGAAATTTCGGTACTTATCCACCTCCACCCGCAACTCTCTAATTTCCGATATTATCAAAACTAAGTTATGTGGTGACTTTTATCAATGTCTCAGCTATTCCAAAAAAAAAATTAGTTTGTAAATTTGCTAACTTATTTTTATACTTTTTTTACTAACCCTGAAAATTAATTGACCAATGAGATCGCGGCAAATTTTCAGCCCAGTGATAATGCCGGTCCTCATTTTATGTGGAAGAATTAATAGTTTCACGCAAAATCATCTTAAAATTATTTAATGAATTGTCAAACTAATTTATTTGAGCAGCGGACACATAGCTCAAAGTCACCACACAAGTTAATGTAAACAATTTAATTAATATCACAGAGTTATAGAGTGGTGGGGTAAACTGCAAAAGTGCCGAAATTCCCCATGTGAGATTGTAGCGTAGGTTGGGAGGGGGGTCTCTGTTTGCCCAGAATACTGGACTAAGATGATTCTTACATACAGTATTGAATTTCCTTTCAGTTAAGACTTGGTATGCGCAGGGTGCAGGTGAGCATTAATTAATAATGTGATATTTATCAATTGTGTCTTAATGACTTTTTATTATGGAAGATTATTGTATAGTTTTAAAAATATAGATATCATATTAAAGTCAAAGTGATTATTTATATTTTTCAATAATATAGTGAAATAGTGTTCCTGTTGAACTGCATGAAGTATGCAGGGATGTACAGGGTAAAGCATGCTGTCTCAGTCTGTTTCTCCTTGAACGTTTTGCTTATATATGATAGATAGAAATGAAGCACATATATATATATATATATATATATATATATATATATATATATATATATATATATATATGTAACAGTTTTTATTACTGTAAAATAAAAGACAACTTCAGCCTTCGAGATCTAAGAGAAAGTCTTTATTTTTACATAAATTACATAGTTTGCTAAATAAATATTTAAATTAAGCATTAAATTGATAATAATAACTTAATAATGAGAGTTAATCAAATAATACATGGCTTAATATAAATTAAAGATAAAAAGAAAATAATTTTACCTGTAAAACAAAAGACAACTTCAGCCTACGAGATCTAAGAGAAAGTGAGGAATCGGACAAAGGAAATTACCGGTTAGAGACTTTAAACCAATGAAAAGCAAGAACGTATAGAGACAGAAAACAAGGAATAAGAAAGAAATCAAGGAATACAGAAAATAAGGAATGGAAACATACAAACGGAACAGACTGAAAATATGACAAAATAAATAAAAAATTAAGAAAATAAGTACTACTATTACATCCCCCCCCCCCTTACATGAAAGCTGGTCCTACAGCTTTAAAATTACTGACTCAATTCGTTTTATTTTTTTTCCATTTCTTAGAGATTTTCTGGGTTTTGGTATTGGGTTTGTACGGGATCTAGTCAAAGGGCCCCGATAGGTAGAGTTGTCACTGTCTGAGTCTGATGAAGAAGAAGAAGACGGGACAGGTGAAGGATTACTTGAGTTTTTTTTTATGTTTTCTTTTTGATGGTATTGATCTATTGACGGGGAAAACGGGTAAGGATGTTAAAGGAAGGAGTATGTTCCGATGTAAAGTTTTTTCTGAGCCTTTGCCAGTCTCCGGCTTAACCACAAAGACTGGTATGTCAGTATTGGGTTGATTTGTTACCAAGAATACCTCCGGTTTCCACTTGTCAGCTAATTTTTTTTTCCTTTCAGACCTACATTCCTCACCAATACACGGTCACCAACTGTAATGCCAACATAATTCACCTTCTGATCGTAAGTTTCTTTCTGTCTGGTTTGAGATTTGTTGATTTTCTGAGAAGCCAGTTCATAAGCATACGTCAACTTCTCTTTAAGTTGACACACATATTCCGGATAGGAGGACGATAGGACGGGATCTTTAGGGTTCTGAAATGGCTAATCTTGGATGACGGCCAAACATCAGAATAAATGGTGAGAAGCCAGTAGTTTTGTTCTTTGTGCAGTTGTAAGCGTGTACCAAGGACGGAACATATTTTTCCAGTCTTTCTTTTCATCGGGGTCAAGAGTACCTAACATACCCAATAAAGATCTGTTAAACCTTTCAACCTTCCCCATAGGGTGATACGGAGTTGTTCGCGACTTCACTATTCCACCTAATTTACACAATTCTTGTATTGTGTCTGACTCAAAGTTTCGACCTTGGTCGCTCTGAAGTCTCTCTCGAAAACCATAATGAAATTATTGTACAAAGCTTCAGCTGTAGTCTTGGCGGTCTGATTTTTTGTTGGTATAGCGAGAGCATATCGGGTAAAATGATCGGTAATGACAAGAACATTGCCCACACCACCTTTGCAATCCTTAATAGACAAGTAATCAATGCAGACCAACTGCAATGGATAAGATGAAGATATAGAAGTGAGGTAAGTGTCTTGTTTGGTAGGGGACTTACGTACAACACACCGCCCACATTGTGACACATGCTGTATGACGTCACGAGTCATACCAGGCCAATAAAATCTAACCCTCATCAAATCCAGAGTGCGCTCACGACCCGGATGTCCCATGCTTTCATGACAACCAGTGATTGCCTTGGACCTGTAGCTTTGTGGAAGAACCAACTGGAAATTTACATCATCATCAATCTTTCTTGTTCTGTAAAGGACATTTTCTCTAAGAACAAGTTTGGGGAATTCACGTTTGAAAACATTCCCTTCAAATCCAAGTTTGGCATAATCTACTGGTTTTCCCTGCACTGCTGCTACTATGTGTTTCAATACAGGATCCTCACCTTGAATCACACTCCAATCCTGCATTTGCTCAGAATTTTGTTCACCTGAAACACTATGCGCATCTATCAAGGACGTATCTTCCACAAGACCCATCTGAAAAATGGCATGAACACTTTGAGACATGATTTCTTTGCTAGCTTCAGGCCACTCGATCCTAGAAAGAGAATCAGCATCAACATTAGATTTGCCAGATCTATACATGATAGAAAAATTGTAATTGGACAACTGAGAAACCCAACGATGCCCCGTTGCGTCTAATTTTGCACTTGTCAAGAGGTAAGTGAGAGGGTTATTGTCTGTATAGACAGTGAACTCGTTCCCATAGAGGTAATCATGAAATAGACCACTTGATAGACCACTTGAGAGCCAGAAATTCGAGTTTGTGTGCCGAATAGCGAGATTCAGCTCCATTTAGTAATCTGCTAGCAAAGGCAATAGGTTTTCTGACGCCATCTTGGACTTGATATAAAACGGCACCTAGTCCAATTGCACTAGCAACAGTGTGTAAAATGAAAGGTTTTGAAAAATCAGCAAAAGCTAAGGTGGGGGAAGATATAATGCATTCTATAAGACGGGAAAAAGCAGAATGTTCTTCCTCGCCCCATGTGAAGGAAGCAGATGAAGAAGAAGACTGACTGTGACGTATTCCCTTTTTCACATTCACATTGCCTTTGGTTAGATTATGAAGGGGTTTAGCTATTTTTGAGAAGTCCTTGATGAACCTTCTATAGAAACCCACAAAACCCAAGAAACTCTGAACCTCTTTGAGTTTTTGGGAATTGGCCAATTCTTGATAACCTCAATTTTTTCTGGGTCAGTTTCCACCCCCTTTTCTGACACCACATGTCCCAGATATTTAATGGATTTCTGAAATAATTTGCATTTTTTTTTTGGTTTGAATTTTAAACCTGCCTCATGCAACCTTTGGAATATTTTTTCAAGTTTTTTCAAATGTTCCTCTATCAAATTGCTGAAGACAATTATGTCATCTAGGTAAATGAGACAATCTGTCAAATACAAATCTCCCATACACGTTTCCATTAACCGTTGGAAAGTAGCTGGAGCATTGGTGCACCCATATGACATGCGTTTACACTCAAATAAACCAAGATTCCCAACAGAAAAAGCCGTCTTGGGAATATCTGATTCCTCTATTTCAACTTGCCAGTAAGCAGATTTTAAATCTAACACACTGAACCAAGAAGCACCATGAAGAATGTCCAAAGTCTCATCAATTCGAGGCAAAGCATAAGAATCTTTGATGTTTTTTGAATTGAGTTTTCTCAGGTCAATACAAAACCGTAGAGCTCCATCTTTTTTTCTTACTAGCACCACACCTGATGAATATGGACTTTCAGACCTTCTAATTACCCCCAGTTTCAGCATGTCCTGCAAATGTTCTCTTACTTCATTTATCATGGATGGAGGTATTCGACTGTGTCTTTCGGTAAAAGGCAGGTTATCCGTAAGATTTATGTGATGCTTTGTGATGTTAGTGTGACCTAAATCTAAGTCATTTTTGCTAAACACAAACTGCCATTTTTTTAACATGCAAGTGACTTTTCCACTTCACTGGGTTTTAGAGTTTCTGAAAGGTCAGTTTGAAATAGCTTTGGAATTTCAAGGTCTCTCTCAGAAGAACAATGATTGAGACTCTCTGGAGAAAGGATATCCACAGGATACAGTTCAGACAAGGCAAATTTGGCTGGGATTGTAACTGGTTTGTCTGAGTAGTTGGTAACCTCTATAGGAACACGCTGAGATTTGACTCCAGGTTTTAACTCAATCAGACCTGGGGAGATAACTAATGTACCAGGTAAATGTGAAGAGCTGCTCTCATCAGCTAATACCCGGATATGCATACAAGAGAATGCTGCTCTAGTTTGTCCATGAATTACCGTATGACAAGAAGGTTTTACGGTAATGTTCTTTGTGGAAGTGACAACTCCCAATGACCCTTATTTCTGAAAGAGAGTATTTAAAGAGACAATGGCTTTAAACACATTTTGCCACACCACGTCTACGTCCCTTGGAACTGTCTTGCCTTCTAAAATAACTTTCAAAACGTTGGTGCCTATGAGTAATGGAACTTTTATGTGATATTTGATGGTGGGTACCACTAACATCAACACAGGAATGGGCGGTTCCTGTAATCCGGGAACTGAAAGATTCACTTCTGTATAGCCAAGATACTGCAAAGTAGTTCCACCAGCTGCTTCCACCTGAATAATATGATCTAATTCAAGCACGTCTAGCTTGAGGTCATCACACAATTGCTTAAAAATAGTACTGACCATGGAACCTGTATCAAGTAAGGCCAAAACAGATTTGTTATTGGCACTAACAGATGTCTCATTAGCTTTACCAACCAATCGCTGAAGTATAGGTTTATTGGCAACCTCAGGTTGGTATATCTTGTTTTCAGTCTCAGGTTTGTGAAGCATGGCATTAACACAATCTACAACCTGCCCCCGTTTGTATACTGTCTTGAGTTTTCCGGACACTCGGTTTGTTTGTGTCCTATTTTTTTACAAGCAAAACACCTACCTGTGAACTGTCTACGTGCAGATGCCTTATCTCTATCCAATTTATCCAATCTGTTTTTTAGAGTCTCCAACTGAAAAACAAGATCATTCAATTTTGAAGTCATGTCACTTGTAACCGTGTTTTGTTGAACACTAGCAGAACTTACCTGTTCTTGCTCTGCTATCCTGGCTGCCCTGAGTAGTTCATGTTAACTTGCACCAGAATCATATTTGTGTTTTATGCTAAATTTGATGTTTGTTGAGGACAACCCACTATAGAATTTATTGCGCAACTTCCTCCTTACCTCCTCAGAAGTAATAGGATCTGCCCTGCGTACTTCCCCAAGTAAATCCTCCAACCTACAAGCCCATTTCGCGACAGTCTCAGAACTCACCTGGTTGGCATTGTAGAATTTCTGCAAAGCAGCTTCTATTGGCAAAATTTTTCCGAAGACCATATCCAACTTCTCAATTAAGAGGTCAATTGTCATCTCTTCGTCGAGCGACATATCCATGTTGAGCAATATATCAGCAGCAGTTCCTTTTAGGGATCTGCGTATAGCTAAAAAGATCATTGCAGAAGGATAGACACCCTCTTTAACCAGACTCATGACTTCGTATCGCCACTATTGATATGATGACTCACCCTTTCCATCATCACCTGAGAAATAAGAAATTTTGGGTGGAACACCAGAAGTAGTAGAAAAAGTAGTGCCACCAGGTGTACTTGACACATTCTGAATAGGAGCAGAGGCCACTGCTGGACTAGGAGCTGAGACCGTTTGTCTGGGATCAGATAATACTGTTGGTGAATAAGCTGGAGTATCAGACTCAAAAAGGCGATGGACAGGTCTTTTAGTTGAATGAGTTTCCTGAAATTCATTTTTTAAAATCTGAAACATCTAACGCTTGTTATCAAGGGACATTATACTCAACATATCCTCCATGTATTGTGCAGGTGTTTTAGCTGAGATGTCAGAAGTATCACCAGCCGCTTCAGTAATTGTATTTTTTCTTGGAGTAGGTTTTGGTTTTTTTTACCCCTAGAACCTCAAGACAGTTAGATATCCCCTCTAATTCAAGGATCTCCGGTTCCTGAACCGGTAAGACTCTTAACCTGTAACCACCAAACTGGTGATTATGAATTGAATCAATAGCTTCAACCACTGTTTCAGGTAACTCAAAAACAACAAACGCCCTATTCCCTTCCAGTGTGTATAATTTTTCTACCCTGCCTATCACCAATCGTTTTTCAATGTATTGCTGTAGTGAATCTGGATCATAAGAATCAGGCAAATTATGAAAACAAACAGACCGATCACTGAAAAGAGCCATGTTTGAGATAGAAGTCTGAAATGCACAAGGTAGAGAAAAAGTTAAGAATCTCAGGGCTGAAATTGCACAAATAATACATGTTGAAATGAAAAAAAAAATTATATATATATATATTTTTTTCAATTAAATCAAAGAAAACTTCACACACAAATTGCGTTAGGATGCTCTAACACATTCAGAGTACCACTGTACTACTTCATTTAACTACTGATCAGAGCAGTGATGCGTGCACAACATAAATTACAGTCACAAATAATCCTACAATCAATGTATGCAAACAAGCAGCATATACTTTCACAGTTCAAACCAATCAATGGAATTTGGCTGTTAAATTTTATTTATACTGAAAACAGCCATCTAAGAAAATTGAAAAAAAAAGGTATAAAATTCAAAGAGGAATGAAAAAATACACAAACTACCTTCACTTAATATGAGCTAGTCTGACAACAGGTAATACTGAACTGTGCACTACTCATTCTATCAAGTGAAAACTGTACACTACTCAATCTAGTAAGTGAAATGACAATAATTATATACTCTTGACTGAGTCCGCTGCGTATTGCTATTTATAACAACACCCAAATTTATACTACGGTTGACTGAACAACGCCCAAATGTGCACTGCGGTTGACTGAACAACACCCACAAACGGGTAGTATGAATGCTACAGTTCAACTGTGGAAACGGCGGAAATTCAGAGTGTGAATTAATCAAAACTATTTACAAATGTACTAGTAGGGATGTAATATTTACAAGAGTTGAAACGATAGTAACTCAGAGCGTGAAATGAATCAAAATTATTTACAAAGGTACCGTTAGGAATGCAATATTTACAAGTACCTTTACAATTGTCCAATTGTCCTATAGATAACGATCGTCACTGACAGCTTCAAGAAGTGTCTCGTAGTAAGCTTCAGCTCCTCTAAAACTGTCCTATGAATAACCGGTCGTCATTGACGGGTTCAAGCAGTGTCTCGCAGGTAGCCTCAGCTTCCTCACAATGGTCCTACTGTCTTATAAATAACCGATCATCATTGACGATTTCAAGCAGTGGATCGTAGTTAGCTTCAGCTCCTGGGTGTCACAGCCGGCAGCTTCAAAGTACGAGGTGTATACACCAGAAATGACGGATTTCACAGCAAACACATACACCAAGACGGAGATCAGGAAAATGTCCGTTAGAAAACGTCTTTGTTTTCTTCACAACAGGCTTTGTCGGCGGTCGTACTAGGCGTCCCCAGATGAAACGTCGACTCAACCAGTTTTTTAACACCAAGGAATCACCATTCGGGCTACCGTTAGCTCAGTGTGTGGGATCGACCAACTGCAGATACGTGTTACGTGACTTCTCTTTTACTCTCGTAGGTCCCTGTTCGGGCGCCAAATTGTAACAGTTTTTATTACTGTAAAATAAAAGACAACTTCAGCCTACGAGATCTAAGAGAAAGTCTTTATTTTTACATAAATTACATAGTTTGCTAAATAAATATTTAAATTAAGCATTAAATTGATAATAATAACTAAATAATGAGAGTTAATCAAATAATATATGGCTTAATATAAATTAAAGATAAAAAAAAAAAAAAAATTACCTGTAAAATAAAAGAAAACTTCAGCCTACGAGATCTAAGAGAAAGTGAGGAATCGGACAAAGGAAATTACCGGTTAGAGACTTTAAACCAATGAAAAGCAAGAACGTACAGAGACAGAAAACAAGGAATAAGAAAGAAATCAGGGAATACAGAAAATAAGGAATGGAAACATACAAACGGAACAGACTGAAAATATGACAAAATAAATAAAAAATTAAGAAAATAAGTACTACTATTACATATATATATATAGTCCTGCTTCCAGCAATAGGTAGACCATTCGCACTTAAACGCCAGCATTACGCAGACCGGAATTTTAGGCAGACCGCAGCCGGTCTGCCTAACATTTCCCCCCCTAAAAAAATGTAGATAAAAGCAGATTGAAAAAGTAATCTGCTGTCAGTTACTTAAGGGTACACCGATGTTATTGTTTACATCGATTATATATTGTTTGCGAAGGCCATTTAAAATAAATCAAATGCGTTTTTACAGGTACAACCGTGTATATTTACGATGTATATCAAAAACTTATGAGACACGCTACGGCAGACCGTTGGAAAATCGACGATAATTTCAAGATACGCTATATATCGAAATTATCTCTTGGCATCTGTGTTATTTAGCCACATAGCTATCCATTCGCACAATAAGTTTCTTACAACGCAGATTTTTTACAAGACCGATATTTGACATGCCACCTTTTTTCTCCTTCTGGGAGAGAAAGTCAGCAATGTCCTTGACCTTTATGATATAGGTCTCTGGCGCGCAATGCATTTGATGGCATGGCTACCGGTACGTGACTGCCGCACAAGATGTCACTTCTGAGAGGAAAACAGTTGGTAAGTTCACGTTTTCATCGTATCTTTATAATAAGAGAATGTTGTGAGGAGATTTACTGCGTGTTAATGATCGACATCTGTGAAAAAAACGTAGTATAAGATATTAATAATCCCGGTCCTCATTTTATGTGGAAGACTTAAAAGTTTCACAAAAAATCATCTTAAAATTATTTAATGAATTGTCAAACTAATTTATTTGAGCAGCGGACACATAGCTCAAAGTCACCACACAAGTTAATGTAAAAAAATAACTTGTGTGGCACAAATATATATATATATATATATATATATATATATATATATATATATATAGCCTGTAATGACTGAAAATGTTCAATTGAATAAAGTATATATTCCCTTTTATGTTTTTAACATTGTTTTGCAGAAATTGCTTATATTAAATCAAAAAATAAAGTATAATATTTCAGACATAACAGCATGTGCATGGTCCACCTCCCAATAAAATTAATGTTATTATGTGGTTTATTTGCTTTGCAGAGAGCTTCAATCAATAAAAGATGTGTACATATATTTTCTTTTCAGAATCAAATCTAACATGTAATCCTGTTACATTGATTGTAGAGGGCAAGACATCTGTATCAGGTAATAACATATAAGAAAAGTAAACAATTGCTATCTTTTATTTGATAAAATGAAATGTAAGATATATAAATTCAGAATAGCTATTTCTTTTTATAAGCTTCTAAAGTCCTATAGGCAAAACTAATGTCATCGGAGAAGGAAATTATGTCCATCACTTTGAAATAGAGGATTCAAATATGTTATAGATATATGTGATTTTATTCTTTCAGTGGCCTGGTCTGCTAAAGACACAAATATATTGAGAGACCATTTTTCGCCATATTTAAGTACTCACCTAGAGGCTGAGGATAACAAAGGAAGGCTTTCAAGTAAGCATATTTTATTGACTCGATATTGTCATTTTCATGCATAGTACCTCTTAGATATAATATGGTTCAAGGTGAACTTGTAACAGAGTGCAGCCAACTTTTTTCGTTTGAAATCAGACGTGCAGTTTTATTGAATAGCCAATTAGTACATTACATTGTTACATTGTAGTTGTGTACATTTAGAACCACAGGCATCATCAAATTTTTGTCCAAACTGTATATCTGTAGAGTTTCATGTACAAATATCCAATGGCATTTTTTAATAATTATTGAAAAGATGACTCTTTTTTTTTTCTTTAAACTGGAGGAGAAAATTAAAACTATGTTGCCACGAAAATGCAATTTTTGTGAAAATTTGTATTGCTTTTGGCAGAAGTCGTGTAAACAATATCAGATGGACAAAAAACATTGTGCACTTAAGGAAAATGAATATCTGTATCTAAGTGGAAATAACTTACTTTTAAAATCCAGGCCCACTAACTTAAAATAGTAAATTGCACATAATTTTTCTAACATCTTATTTTCCAAAACTGTAACGGGGACGTAAGGAGGTCAACCAATGACATCATTCAGCCTAACAAAACTGAATTTTGTGATTCATGGAGGCTTTGCTAATGATATTAATATATTTTTTATTTACTTTGAAGGTAAAAAAGAAATAATGACGTTTCTTGAGGGCCACATGCCACACTGCCTCAAGAGTTTGGAGTTACAAGAGGCCTACAAAAAGACCAGGATAAAGATATTCAATGAGAGAAAAACACTGAGGGAAAATGTTAATAAAAAACTTCAAAGAATATAATGCAACTGTTGGAGGATGACTGTTCTTGAAATGGAACACCAATGTTTCTTCAAACAACAGCAAAGTATATAAATATTACCTCTAATATTTCAGTTGATGAAATTCTTCTCAAAGATTGTTCTCCAAAAGATTGAAGATAATATTTCACATAACTAACTGTTGCTTGGAGAAACAGTGTGTTCCATTTCAAGTTCACTTTACAGTTGACTAAGTTTTTCACAAAGATTGCTCTCCAAAATATTGGAAGTAATATTTCACACATTTAACTGTTTGAAGTAACAGTGAAGTTCCATTTCTTGAAGATTGTTCAATGATGTAATGTGCTTGGTGGCAGACAAGTTACACTTAAATTGTGTCCATTGTCTGTTTTTTTGTTCTATGATTATGTAGATTGGTGCATGTTATTCATCTAGACTGTTCAATGATGTGACCTCAATAAATATGTTAAGACCTTACATATTGTTTATGTTAGTTGTTTTTCATGTCACACAAACAAATCCAATAACGGGTAGCATTAAAATAAAGTGTGGGATTAGGTCAAAATTTTATTTTGCTGAAATTGTCCTTGCTCTTTGGTTGAAAAGGAATGGTATGTTACAGCACTCATAAATTATACTCATAAATTGTAAAAGTAAAAATATACAACATACTGTCCCACAAATGACAAAAAATAGATAACATGAATAATTAAAATGTGCCAAAGTGTTGATTGTTCTGAGTGGTAAGCACTCTGTGTTGCAACATAGTGCAAAAATAAGTAAAAATGTAGTTTGATGTAAAGTCTGCCTAATGCTGGTTTCATATATATATATATATATATAAAGTGTAAATGGTCTGCTTATTGCTGATTAGTTACATGTATGCCAAATAAATTGTGGTTTGAGCTCAAAACTTAATGTTGATTTGCTAACATTATCCTGGCTTTTTGGCTGTGAAGACATTGCTTTTTAAAACAATCCCATTAATTATAAAAGCACAAATGTATACAACGTATTGTCTCCCAAATTACACAGAATAGCAAGATTGCATGAACAAGAATAATTACTCTGCTAAACTGTTGGTTCCTGTGAGTGGCAACATTATACAATAATTAATAGCAAACAAATGTATACTTTATTATAGTCTGCATAATGCTGGACTTTGATATACTTATACAAGTACATGTGGTCTACTTACTGCTGGTAAAATATCCATATATATATATATATATATATATATATATATATATATATATATATATATATATATATATATATATATATATATATATATATATATATGTTTCTGGTCTGCCTAATGCTTGTCTGCCTAATGCTGGTACTGTCCTTACAGAAACTTAGGCAGACCAATTTTTTTTGTATATTTTTTGTTTTTTTTTTATTTCTGTGCCTCAATAATCATTGCATGTGCATAATATTCATTAAGAGTTAAAATAAAGTTATTTTTTCAATTATAAATGATCATCTAATACCTATATACACGATGGTCTACCTAACACTGCTTTTACGGGTAGTGTCTGCATAAGTCTGGAACTAGACATATATATATATATATATATATATATATATATATATATATATATATATATATATATATATATATATAAGCCTGTAATGACTCTTTTCTTTCATTCTTGCTTAACACTATTAAGAATTAAGCATAATTTGACGTTCTTATATAAATTAAAGGCTAGTGAAAACCCCATCTGTGAGGCACAAAAATGGATAAAAGCTGGCCAAGATCCGGATGGAACTGAAGTAAAATTTATCAATAAAGAGATAGGTAATTTTTACTGCAAGCCATAAATTGGTTCTTCAGTTTTGTTTGTTGGAGAAATAAACTCAAATGTATTCAGGTGAAGATGAAAACTTGTTCTAATTCCAGGGCCTGGTGTTTTTGCAACAAAGAAATTTGAAGGAGAATTCCTGCTAGAGTATTGTGGAGAGCTGATTTCTCAGAAGGAAGCTAAACAGAGAGAGAAATCACTCAAGTATCAACAGTCTAGTCGACACTGTTATTTGTTTGTTTTTTGTTTTTTCACACATGAAGATAGAAAATTATGGTAAATGTTTTATTTTTTTACACAGGGTTACTATATAATGTTCCCATATATTTGAAATTAAAATGGTTAAGATGTAAATGTTCAAATAATTTATTATCATTATTTTATTTATCATTTTCACTTTTCTGTTAGTATTTGATTTTTTTTTCAGTCTTGATGCAACAGAAACTTAGTCAAGGGCTGGAAGAATGGTTAACGATAGCCCAAAACCAAACGCAGTAGTACGAAAAAAAAAAAAAAAAACAGCTGCTCCACATTTAGTGCTTTTTGCTCTTAAAGAGATCAACATAGGGGATGAAATTGTGTATGATTATGGCGACTCAAACAATTTATATTGGAGAAAAAAGGTATCTATTTGTCTGTTGTGTATAGTCTAGAAACATGATTAAAGGTATCTAGGATTTTGCAGCAAAAAACGATTTTTCTGGGGTGAAATGTTTTTCTCTTACTAACTTCTATTTTATCCTTCTTGCCTGACAGTCAACATAACTCTTTTAAAATTTTGAAAATGTTCGTAAATCTGAGTGCTACACTAGTAGTTCAGAACTTTCAAACATGCCATATCACTTTCGGCTTGTGTTACTGTAAGACTGACCCAGAGACTTAGTTTACAGAAACAGTTTGTCATTATAGATACATTCAATAGGAACTTGAGTAGATGATTTAAGTACTTCACGTGGGCTTAAAACCTGCAAAAAGTCCTAGATTATATACCTTTAATATGCATATGTCTGCATTGTATATTAATTTGATTTCTAATCAGTATGGCTCATTACCATTTATTTTTGTGGCATTCCTTTGAAAAATGTTTTTTTCACAGAGTGTTACACCTGTATAAACCTGTTACTTAGGGCTACTGTCTTAAGTCCTTAGATATTTCAAAAATCATAGTGCTGCTGTAGAGATGATGTCTGACACCAGTTTTGAAATAAATAAGTAGTGTGCATCTTTATAAATGTGTATTTGTTTTAGGCATGGGAGGATATGGATGATGATGTGAGCGACAGTGGTAAGTTTTTTTCCTTACTTTTACTGAAGCCAGGGGCTTGTGGGGGGGGGGGGCTTGCATCACAGCATCACTCCCCACACACCCCATTTTAACACCTACTACTAATTATTGTAATAAAGTATGCATTTGTACATGGTGAGAAGCAATGCTTAATTAGTTCAGTCGTATACACTGATAAGGTAATTTTCTTTCAGAGTATGATCCTTATCTCTTTGATTCTGATGAAGAACATGTTGACAAAAGAATCAAGGTAATGGATACATGAAATCGAAATACTTTAAAGTTATCGCTTTTTTAATATAATATATATATAAACTATCCAAAAGATAACATAAGCAACTGAATCAGTTAAAAGCTTGGTACTCGAGGGATTTATTGTACAAGCATGAATTGTTGTTTGGAGCATCTTGTAACTACAAGCCTTTTGCTTGATTAGGTGTGCTTTACTTTCAGAAAACAGAAGAGCCTGAGGAGATTGTAGAAAACAGTTATGGTAAGCCTATTATAAATTCCCTAAAAAATTCTGGCTGTAAAATGCTTTACATGAGGTTACATGAGGATAACAGTGAGTTTGCTAGGTGTAAATACAGTGGGTATACATACTCAAAGGTATATCAAGTGCATCTTTATTTTCTTAATTACTTTACACAAGTGGGATTTATGTGTATTCAGTCATTTATATATGTATTTATTTATTTATTTATTTATTAAGGTGATGGCAGTAGCAGTTTTGTAGATCAATTTCCGTCCTTACAAAAGTACATAAGGTAAGCAGATCTGCAAATTTTCATTTTGCTAATAGTTTTAAGGCTGCATGGTATATTCATTTTGTCTCCCACTGCAGTTTGTGAGAAAAAAATGATGCATTGTCCTGTAATCTGTAAATACCCAACATTTCTTGGTCTCTGATAATATTATCATTGTTATCATTATATATGCATGCAAGGTAAAGTTACACTTCTGTATGGGATAATAAAAAGTAGAGGGAATAGTTGATTTTAATGAAGCCTTACATAATTTATTAAAGAAATGAGCCATGCATTGATTCAACATAAGAGAGAGACGTGTACTAGTACATATATATATATAAATGTATATAGTTGTGCAAAACCTCCTGTTGGTAGGAAGCAATGCAATATGTTCATTTGCTTGTTCTTTCGGGTGGTATTTAGTGTTGCGCACAGCTGTCGGGGTTGAAATTTTCTGGTCATTGGCACACGCACATTTTACAATAAACAGACAAACACAACCGTTTGCAATATTGTATTTATTATTTGTATGTGTGGTGGCCTAAAAAAAAGAAAACATAACAATGTAAGCCACCTTAATATAAAGATACATTAATAAATTTACACTTATAAAGAAATGATTACATAAATAATTACGTTACTTAAGTTGTACATTATAAAGAAAAAATATGTAACTTACTCAATATTGACCCATCCTCAAGCTATACACAAATTCAAGAACGTATGCCCGATACGCCCTTGCACAACTAAGAAAGACTGTCCAAAGAAATACGCTGCATACAGTAAAAGTAGTAAAGTGGAGTGAATAGTTCTCAATAGAATGGCCAATGGAGATCCCATGCTCTCCATCACATGATCATTGGACAAATAGTAAAGCAAAAGCATGTGATACAAACTTACGCACCGCTGCGTGCGTAACACTCCCAGAATAAAAAAAAATAATTATAATAATATAACAGTATTATACATGTCAAACTTGATAACTTACACTAGTAATTTCTTAATTACTTAGTTTGCTAAATAATCTTAACTAGATTATTTACAGTAAAGAAACTAGGGCTGTTAACATCGAGGTCTTGGAGAGCTTAGAAAGTGATACATCTTTTAAATTGAATGTTATCAAGTTCCATCAAAAATGCATTCCATACACTCCATGCATTACTCAATTCATCCCAGTCAATTCATCCCAATTCATTCGATCATCCCAGGACAGACCCAACCTAACAGCATTCTGAAACAATAATCTTCCATGCAATATGACAGGAGCAATAAAACCCAAAGGATCATACAATGATGACACTACACTCAGCATTTTACGCTTTGTCATAAAGGTTTCGCCACAAGGTTGAATGTTATATATGAATGAGTCTGACTTTACATTCCACCTCAACCCCAATACTTTCGCATTCGTTCCTGTATCAATCGTTCGCTCACTGACTTCTTTCGCACGCTCATTCATAGGGATTTCATTCATCAAATCCAAATTGTTGACTATGTATTTCGTAAGATTGAAACCACCACTCTTTAGCACAGTCTTCGTGTCATTTACGACCTCTCTCACTTCTGATTTTGATCTCACAGATTTCAACATATCATCAACATAGAAATTGTTGAAAACAGTATCATGTACAAGGTCGGATACCTCTGAATCGTGAACGGTGCGCTTGAGGGCGTATGCACTAGCGCTGCCAGACCACCTACCTCCAAATAGGTGAGTACGCATTCTAAGATGCACAATGGAATCATTCTCTCGCCACAAGAATCTCAATGCATTCCTATCTTTCTCTGCAACCACAACCTGATGATACATACACTCAATATCAGCAGTTATTGCATATTCATATTGGCGGAAACGGAGAAGAACTCCGATCAACTTGTTCACTAGATCAGGTCCTTGAAGACACTGATCATTCAAACTCACGCCTCTGTAAGAAAATGCACAATCATACACAACTCTCAGCTTATCTGGCTTTGCCGGATTGATGACATGATGATGGGGTAAGTACCATACCTTTCCGTCGCGTAGCTGTATCTCGTCCGGAGGGACCCTTTCCGCGTGATTGTCTGAAAGAAGTTTTCTTATACATTCGTCGTATCTGTTATAGAAACATTGTTTGATCAACGGAATGTAATTGTCAGGAAAATTCACGCCGTTATTTCTCCACGGAATGGGCATAACATAATGACTGTCCACTTTGACAGTTTCTTTATCCCATAAATCTAGCACTTCCCGATCATCAATCGAGAATGAAACATAATCCACGTCATTTTCGATATTCCACAGATTCCGTACCGCGTCATCCACTAACACGAAATTCGAAGTCACCAATCGTGACATTGAATCAGAATTGTTAGGACCGCATAGGCACCATCCGAGCCTAGTCCTAATAGCAAATATCGGAAAATGACCAGTTGGATCAACGCGCGTTTCAATTGGCAAAATCAAGTCTGCGTTATCCATGCCAATAATGATCTCTACTTTCTCCAAATCAACACAAGAAGAAAACTGAATGTCGGTAAAATGCTCTGTATTTACAGGTTTATTTGCACAAATAGACTATTTCGGCACCACTGTCGCGTTTGAGATGAAAAACTGCGCATTGAGATCTTCGCAAGGCGATATTACGAAATCTATTGTGCACGACTCGGTCACCTTTGAGTCAGTGTTCAACCTGTATTTATATGATGAAACAGTTTTGATGTCCAAATCTGACACCAAATCATGTGAAATAAATGAAGATGAAGAACCAGTATCTAACAAAGCGAGGGCCATTTTCTTATCATTGACCTTCACCATCACAATGGGCAAATTCACACTACATGAATGAACACACGTATTTGAATTGACCTGATTTTCAGTTCTCGCACTCTGAGATGATTTCAGACCAATCTGACATTGACTCGCTGGGTGTAAGAAATTAGAATGTTTAGATTTTCTCTCACACTCTGGTTTACTGCAAAAATATGGTTTTCCACACTCAGATGCTCGATGACCACGCTCAAAACAATTGAAACACAAATTGAATTTTCTCAGCGCTGACAACCGCTCAGGCACTTTCATACTCCTAAATGTATCACAACGAGGAATGGAATGACTCTTGCCGCAAATAACACATGGGTTTGAATAGGGAGTAGATAACATACTACGTGTGTTATCTACATGTTGATCTGGGTTTGGTTGGTAATCACTCTTAAATTCGCAAGCGCATGCTGACACGGATGTCTTACCTGAGTAAACTGACTTTTCACCATAAACAGGATCGTTTGCTTTCTCGGCCATCTCTTTTATGAAATCTACGAACTGACTAAATGACGGATATTTGTTTTTCTCAGTCTTGATTTTCAAAGCCTTCTGATGCAATTTTTGTGATACACTTGATTTGCATCTTTTTAGAATATATATGATAGATCTTTGATTGTCAATTTCAGAACTCATTCCCAAATTGCAGAGAATAGTATTGGCCAAATTTAACTCGTAAGAAAGTTTCATTAAATCTTCTGGGCTGGACACGCTACGTCCTGATTTGAGATTATTCAAGATACTGCAAGTGACCAAATGGTCATTTCCAAATCTCGACTTTAATATCTCCCTAGCCATAACGTATCCTTGCCCTCCCATTAGCACACAATTTTGAATTGAATCTTTTGCTACACCAGATGTAAACTGAACTAACCGAGTGAGTTTCATGACGGGATCAGATATTCTACTCTCTACCATCTCATCAAACATTGTAATGAATGAATGATAGAACGCAGGATCTCCATCGAACGTCATGATTTCCACCTTAGGTATGTCAATTGTACTCAGCAATTTTTCACTGATATTAAAAGCTGTGGAATCAGCGGATTCGCCCTTCAATAAAGATCTAGCATTTTTTACAACAGTTAGATATCTGTGTTGTAATTCATCAAACCATTTCTTACTGTCAGTAATATCTACTTCATTTTCTAGTGTATCATGATAGTTAAAATGAGCAGTTTCTAACTGAATAAATATATCGTCCAGATCTGACAGTGCTTTCGAGATCAACTTACAGTTTCCTGATACTGTTCCTCGTTCTATAGCATTCAAAACGCGAGTAACTTGACCTTTGCACGAACTTCTGACACGTTTGGGTTCTTCATTGGACTTGACCGTTGATTCTTCCTTGGACGCCATACTAAACGATTGAAATGTAGTAAATGAGGATCTGTCACTCCTCTGTCATCGACCGACGTACTCAGGCGCTGACCCGTACCAATTTCGCTATTGTTGTTGCTGACTCGTTGCTACCAAAAACGGACAGACGATACGTACGCAGGCGTTGACCCGTACCACTCGTGCTGTCGTCGTTGCGGATTCGGTGCTATCAGAAACGAACAGACGATACGTACGCAGGCGTTGACCCGTACTACTTGTGCTGTCGTCGTTCACAGGTTATTGAGCCACTGTTGCGCACAGCTGTCGGGGTTGAAATTTTCTGGTCATTGGCACACGCACATTTTACAATAAACCGACAAACATAACCGTTTGCAATATTGTATTTATTAGAGAGCTTTCGCATCTGTACGTTTAGGCAGACGACTACGTTTAGGTCATCATATGTTGCTGTCTAGTGACGTGTACACATACGGTTAGAGAGAACCTTATCCGCGGCTAGATTGCTATCCGTCAATGAAAAACGGTTTGACAAATCAGCATAGTTTTATGAAATCAAGCCTTTTAAAATTGATCGTTTCTCTTCTAAAATCATATTAGATATTTCATTTTTGCAATATACGTGAAACATTTTGTCTCTGTCATTTTGTCTCTGTCATTTTGATACTATTGAAATATAGATTTTACCCGTACAAAGGGCATTTTCCACTGTCCACAAGGCAGTCAGAACTGGCCTTCCGCACGCGTGACTGATTGTATGATAAGACTGTTAGGTCATCATTTTGCGAGCAGTTGTTACGAGTACACATGTCTTTATAAGTGGTCTGTAGAATAGCCGTCTGCAGTTGACGCATAAGACGCAGGATATCCGTAAGGTAAGTGCCGTTTAGTAAGATACTACTAGTAGCTCGATTTTTTCCTGTAGTTGACAGGACATGTCTCTTTGACTTTTAATGCAAATTTTATGAAGCCTTATTTCGAAAGTCACATGTCGTCCTGTTTTGTGTATTTGAATAAATGAATAATAAATAAAAGTAAGGACAGCGCATCTTTCTATACATCTAATTGTCTCTAATAGCAAATGTTGATTAATATTTATTATATCAGTAGCAAAAACTGACGCTGCATTAATTGGTGATACGCTTATTTTTTCAACTGAAATTGGGACAACATGCCGCCTCTTAAGAAGGGCCGTACTGATTCATCAGCAGATTACGTCAGTTACCTGAAAGACAAGCCTTCTAGAAAGAAGGCTTTGAATTAGAAAAGAAAGAGACAGAAGCTCAAATTGAGAAAGACAAACAAATGATGGAGATGAGAAACTGAATTGACATACTATGCTCTTGCTGCCTACAAGATACACATGGGCTGAATCTTTGTTAAAACATTGTTTTTTATTCAAGATTTCAATTAAATAAATGTTTGCTTGCGGTATAAATTTTACATTCTACTATTTAATTTTCCATACGCACAATGTATACGTGTACAGTTCATGCTAAATAGTCCTCCAAGGTGGGAGGATCTAGATAAAAGTACCGACTCGTCTGATTGCCATACACACAGGTATGGCAGTTGACCAGAAGACCAGTGTAACGTAACAGATAGTCCGCTTCCCATTCACTTGTACAGGTGAGCCTCGGCCTAGATTTTGACCACTAAGGTCAGGCCAGCCCTAACCGTTAATAACTATATGGGAGGCGGACTTTCTGCTACACGAACCCTGAGTTTCGTTACACCTGATCTCCATAAATTGCGTATGGAAGACCATTCCAAAATTACCTAACCTGTCCAATGGCGTATGACCTACGGTAATTGAACGTCTCTGCTTACAGCACGTGAAACATGTTTCAGCTACTGTGCAATTCGACTATCCGTAAAGGCTAACCGGGTCTTTCTGCGAAATCACGAAAAAAATAAACGTTGGTCATTTTACGGTTACGGATAGCTAAATGTAGTCGGTCGCCTAAACGTGCAGGTGCGAAAGCTCTCTATTATTAGTATGTGTGGTGGCCTAAAAAAAGAAAACAACAATATAAGCCACTTTAATATAAAGATACATTAATAAATTTACACTTATAAAGAAATGATTACATAAATAATTAAGTAACTTAAGTTGTACATTATAAAGAAAAAAATATGTAACTTACTCAATATTAACACACCCCCTGCTATACACAAATTCAAGAATGTATGCCCGATACGCCCTTGCACAACTAAGAAAGACTGTCCAAAGAAATACGCTGCATACAGTATAAGTAGTAAAGTGGAGTGAATAGTTCTCAATAGACTGGCCAATGGAGATCCCATGCTCTCCATCACATGATCATTGGACAACTAGTAAAGCAAAAGCATGTGATACAAACTTACAGGTACGCACCGCTGCGTGCGTAACATTTAGGTATAAATTACTATTTTGATTACTTTCCATGTGCATGAAACAATCTATTAGAATGTGCTCTACTTCCAATTACAGACCTTCATTGGACAAGGGTGCTGAGTTAATTACTAGTGATGAACTTGTCTCTAGTGGCATCGAATGGGAACCCCAGGGTGAGTTATATTGTTAAATAAAAAGAAAGTTAAATTGACACTTGGTTATTTCCATTTTTAATTTTTTTTAACATAGTCAAATTACTACTGGATATAACTGCTCAGAGCCAGTTCTTGTAAACCTGTGCTGGAGAATACAAATATACAATAGTGTTTTTCTGAATGCTGTTTTAATGTAAGGTCTGCTTATTACTGGTGCAATATCCAATTCAAAATTGCTATATTTTTTTTCTGTGGAATATTGCACAGTTCAAATTATGTTTTCAAATTCAAATTATTTACTCATATATATATATACAGACTTGACATTTAATATGGAATATTGCAGTTTTAAAGGTATAACCTAGGTAAAATGCGTTCTTAATTGAAAAAAACTCAGATCTCATTTAAGATATCTGACTGGAGAAGTGTGAAGACAGGTGTGTCTCTACCAATTAACTGATTACCAAGTCTGATGCATTGCTGCATTGTGTAATATGCAGTGATTTAATTGAGTAGTGCTCCTTTGGGCTGGCCAAAGCTTGGCTTTGGCGAGGCACGGTTCTGTCAAAAATGTATCCATATGTCGGCCACCATTGCATAGAAGAATTTGAAATTTTGCATGCAAGCGGTCGGTTTTGCATTGTGTAAAATGAGTTAAGCATTGTTTATCAAAATCGTTAAGCTGTGCCAGAATGGCGCGAAAAAGACAGATATTGCCAGACAGATTATTGCCCCAAACGGAACTGTCCGCACAGTTTCATAGAGTAATGCCCAGGGTTATGTACCCACACAGACAGCACGTCCAATGTATCGATATCTTACCACCAGGATACAGGACTCAATGTCCTTCAGGAAATGCTCCTACAATTAAACCAAAACCACCTAGTACGTTTTAAATGAGGGGCAAATTGTCACCAAAACGCGTTTTTCAAGGCGCTAAGCGAAGACCAAAATGGTTTCAGCAGGTTAGGATATTAGGCGACCTCTGAGGAAGCCACTGTAAACAGCAAAACAGTGTAGTCTGTTTCTCTAATGAATTGGGGACCATGACCGTTTCTGGGTAGAATACTGAAATCGCGTTGTTTTCTTTATTGAGGTCAGATTTCACCAGGGGCCGGTTTCACAAAGCAATAGTTAGTTAGCGATCGATAGTTAGCCTCTCGCTAGTTAGAGTGCCGTTTCACGAAGCAGTCGCTAGTTCTCTCGCTCGTTATTGTCTCGTTGTTGCCTTGGATATTTAACGACTGGTCAGACCAGTCGCTAACTCTAGAGTTTCATCGTACGCATGCGTAATGAGTGAAATAAAAAGGTTGCTTAGTTACCGTTGTCTGTCGTTTGTCTTTGTATCCAATATGGCGGCTACCTTTCTTGCTAACCGCACCGCCAGACGGCAACGTAGACTACGACGTTTTCATGAAAGGCAGAATCTATTAGAATATACACACGATGATGCAATTTACGAGAGGTTGCGCCTAGCTGTGACAAAAAGAGCGGCAAAAAGGTGGTGGAGATCCTTTACGACGACCTCAAAGCAGACGTTCTTATGCATTTCCAGCCACCAAAAATTGGAGAGTTAGTGCTTTCGTGACACTTTTACGCAAGAGTTCCACTTCCGGCAGACGGTTTCGAGACTACGGTGAGTAACGAGAGAACTAGCGACCGAACTTTACGACTGAAATTAGCGATAAATTAACTACTGCTTCGTGAAACACCCCTCGAAAATCGCTAAGTTTGCTCGTTAGCGAGGTAGTTCAGTAGTTAGTTGTTCTAATAATTTGGAAGATATGGAGATCCAAAATATCGCTTTCAATGGTTGTTGGCAATGCATTTTTGTTTGCTTCACTGGCGAAGTCAATTAAAGAACTGATGTTGCAATGACATGGAACATTTTATCAAAAGTTATTAAAACACGATTTTAATCCTTATTTTTATTTATCAGTCTGCGAAATAAGAAAAAAACTAATGAATAATGATTTAGAAAAAAATATTCCATATTAAATGTCAAGTCTGTATATATATATATATATATATATATATATATATATATATATATATATATATATATATATATATATAAATGCATATCTTATAATTAACTTCTACATTTCACAACATTATTAATATAAATGCTTTGTAACTCACTAATCTAAACTGAAATATACATATTTATTCTTGTATCTGAGGAAAAGAGTCCTATGTGCCTGCAATTGTGTGTGAGGTTCAGTCTTTGGCTACTTTTACAGAGAGTGACCTTCAAGATTCTGCAGAGCTTTCACCAGAAGATGTTATTAGATTTGGCAATAAGGTATTTGTTATAAGTGGAAATATTTGCTTTTAGATGGCAAGATGTATGTACATACCGGTACAGATATAATTCCATTCCCCTTCCTCCTCAAAAAAAAAAAAAAAAAAAAAAAAACAAATAGTCATACATGCTGGTGAAAATTTATCACTTAGTCAAGAATGATTTGTTGAGTCTACTGTTTGATAACCCTCTTTGAAGTAACTTGCATAGATACTGGAACTCTGTTACTTTATCTGTTATAGCACAAGCTCCAGGCTTTGGAAGAAACTGTGATTGGAAATGTATGGTGTCAAGAAACCAGGTACATCTTTTTAATTCCCTTACTCTTTAAATTCTGCAGTTAATTCACAACCATGGGATAAGTAACTAATTCAAATATCAAACGTGAAGTATTATCTTTCTACTTCTATGCAAGGTATTTAAGTGATGATCCTCATAATGTGGCCTGATTTGCCTTGTGCCATAAATACTCAATATGTTCAAAATGTTCAATAACCCCTCCCCCTTTAAAGGAATGACTTACAAGAAAGAACTCGGCCAAAAGAGCCTGTTGTTGAAGAAGTAGAGCAAATAACTTCTAGTCATTGTTGTGGAGTCTCCAGAAAGGTATGTTAATTTTTTCATTTATTAATTTTTATTTTTTTCCAAAGGTGTTTGAATTCATAATGTTAATATTAGTATTTATATATTCTGTATATACAATAATGTTTATATACTGTTAGCATTTTTTCTTTGACTAAGTTTGTTTGTGATCATTAGTTGTCAGCAGATTAATCTTGAGCCATCTGGATTGACAGTTCCTCAATGAAGACATGATAAAAAAAGGGTATGGCTGCATGAAACACGTTGAAAACATGTCGAGACCTGGCTAAAATATCCACTTTCCATCTTTTTGTTATAGCATGAGGTTCCCATCCAGGCTTTGGAAGAAATGGAGAGTGAAAACATAAATGGTTTGGAGACACCAGGTATCACTCTTTTCTCCCCTTCCTGTTTATATTTTCCATTAAATTGACAACCTTAGCAAGGATAAATTACTTATTCAAATGTCAAATGTTATATGTTTTCTCTCTGTGCTTACCTGTAGTACGTGTATGCATGTGGAAATAACCAAATGTCAACAAAATGTAAATTTAAGTGTCATATACTTGCCATAATTATGTCTTAGATATATACTGCTTATACGGGTGTCTTATACCCCATCTCTTTTTTAAGGGAGTGAAATTCAAGAAAATACACCGCCAGAGAAGCATACAGTTGAAGAAGAAACAGAGCAGTTAACTTCCAATTCTGGCGTTGGGGTCTCCAGTAAGGTATGTTGAAAGCTATATGTATTACTGCCAAACTTTGTTGTCTTGAGTATTTTCACCTTCTTTTTGAGGTATGTGTATGTAATCAAGATTGATTTTTTTTTTTAATGTTTCGATGTTAAATTGTGATAGATACATTTTTTTTTTAAATTTCAGTAGAGACCTGTAAGGTATTGCCCTTACTGTGACATACTGATTAATGGTGGCAAATTAAAACGCCATATTCGAAGAAAACAGCGGGATATAGTTGAAGTCAAAGAAGCCATTAAACTTCCTGTACATCTTCAGGATAAGTTTTTCAACCAGAAGAGGTGTGATGGGATGTATAAATACAATTTGAACATCATAGCAAAATCTACAGGTGCTGAACTTGATTCAAATGTGATGATGAGAGAACGCATTGCTACAAGACCAGATGAAGTTACTATGTGTTCAGGTTGTAGAAGGTTTTTTAGCAATAGATCTTACTACAAACACCGTGCAGGTTGTACTGGGACTTATCCTGAACCTCTTAAGGCTACACACTTAAAAACCATTGATGTTCATAAAGACAAAGATTTCTGTATGAATATATTGCGGAAATTCAGAGACAGTGAGGTTGGACAGTTGTGCACCACAGATGACTTGATTATGCAAGTTGGATATCGCCATTATTCAATGCGTCGCGAGGACAAGATGCAAAAGAAACGAAACAAGAAAGTCTGTCATGGGGGAAATGCGTGAGCTAGCAAGGGTCTTCCTCATATTCAGAGATTTGTGTGAGGAGAATGTAACCACTGAAGACATGTTCACAAGAAAGCACTTAACAACACTGAGGGAGGCCATAAAAAATTGGTTAGCATGGATAACGGTGATGAAAAACATGGATTGAAACTAAACGGCCATGCAATTCTACAAAGATGCATAAAATTTTTAAAAGGACTTTACACAGAAATAATGCAAGACTTGAAGTATGAAGAACTTGGCAAATTTCAGCAGGCTTATTTATTTAGGTCTCACGAAATGTATTCTAGCTCTCGATACAAGGCATTGTCTAACTCATTTACCAAAGCAAGGCATCCTGAAAAGCAAGTTGTGCCTGAAGACATTACCAAATTGAAGAACTTTATAACAAAAGAAATTGCTGAGCCAGACAACTTTGAATTAGGCAGATATGCTTGGTTGCGATCTTTAGTTGTCTGCTGATTAACCTTATTCAATGGGCGCAGAGGAGAGGAGCCATCCAGGTTGACAATATCTCAGTGGGAAGACGCCCAGAAAGGGGTGTGGCTACCAGATACAGAGGTGGAAAAAAGAGATCCTGCAGAACAATTTCTCTTTGGAAAACACCTTCTAGCTTACTTAAATGGGAAGGGAAAGAAGTTTGTCCCTGTCCTAGTGCCTAAGGACGTGGTAATCATTTGGTTAAACACAGAAAGGAGTTTGGGGTTCCTGAAGAAAATCCCTACTTATTTGCAACCAAGTCCCCAAATGCACATGCTTCTGGTTGGCACGCATTTAATGATATTTGCTCTGCAGAAGGTGTCACAGTCAATGCCACAAAGAACAGACATTATTTGTCAACTGTATATGCAAGTCTGGACATGAGCCCAACAGATCAGCAGGTCTTTTTAGATTATATGGGTCATGAAAAAAACATCAACAGAGATAATTACCAATGTCCAATTGGACTCAGGGAGGTCAAAGTAATGGGCCGCATGTTGGGAGATCTTGAAAATGGTAATTGTGTTCATTTCATAATTACATGTTTACTTAAAATATGCTTAATTTCTTCATGACTATTTTAACTATTTTTTTGTATATGAAAACATATCATTTAATCCAAACAGATATTTCTATGCATTAGATATCCATGATCTGTAAAAGACAAGATGCAGTCACTAAAATGAGTAAACATTGATTTGTTTTTGTTTTCAGTACCAGAACCAGAAACGGATTTAACTACTATACAAACAGTTGAGGCAAGTGCAACTGAAACTAAAGAGATTGGTAAAAATGAAGAACTTCAGTCAGGTAATAACATGCATACCTTTACCAAATAATCATATTATTTGCAAAACATTTTTAAGTGGTTAAAACACAGTGACAGTTTTACAACTACGCTGAATTTGGGAAAATGATCAATTGAATAAAGTATATATTCCCTTTTATGTTTTTAACATTGTTTTGCAGAAATTGTTTATATAAAATCAAAAAATAAAGTATAATATTTAGGACATAACAGCATGTGCATGGTCCACCTCCCAATAAAATAAATGTTATTATATGGTTTATTTGCATTGCATAGAGCTTCAATCAATAAAAGGTGTGTACATATATTTTCTTTTCAGAATCAAATCTGACATATAATCCTGTTACATTGATTGTAGAGGACAAGACATCTGTATCAGGTAATAACATATAAGAAAAGTTGCTATCTTTTATTTGATAAAATGAAATGTAAGCTATATAAATTCAGAACTGCTATTTCTTTTTATAAGATTCTAAAGTCCTATAGGCAAAACTAATGTCATCGGAGAAGGAAATTGTATCTATCACTTTGAAATAGAGGATTCAAATATGTTATAGATGTATGTGCTTTTATTCTTTCAGTGGCCTGGTCTGCTGAAGACACAAATATGTTGAGAGACCATTTTTCGCCATATTTAAGTACTCACCTAGAGGCTGAGGATAACAAAGGAAGGCTTCCAAGTAAGCATATTTTATTGACTCGATATTGTCATTTTCATGCATAGTACCTCTGAGATATAATATGGTTCAAGGTGAACTTGTAACAGAGTGCAGCCAACTTTTTTCGTTTGAAATCATACGTGCAATTTTATTGAATAGCCAATTAGTACATTACATTGTTACGCTGTAGTTGTGTACATTTAGAACTACAGGCATCATCAAATTTTTGTCCAAACTGTATATCTGTAGAGTTTCATGTACAAATATCCAATGGCATTTTTTAATAATTATTGAAAAGATGACTCTTTTTTTTTTTTTTTCTTTAAACTGGAGGAGAAAATTAAAACTATGTTGCCACGAAAATGCAATTTTTGTGAAAATTTGTATTGCTTTTGGCAGAAGTCGTGTAAACAATATCAGATGGACAAAAAACATTGTGTACTTAAGGAAAATGAATATCTGTATCTAAGTGGAAATAACTTACTTTTAAAATCCAGGCCCACAAACTAAAAATAGTAAATTGCACATAACTTTTCTAACATCTTATTTTCCAAAACTGTAACGGGGACGTAAGGAGGTCAACCAATGACATCATTCAGCCTAACAAAACTGAATTTTGTGATTCATGGAGGCTTTGCTAATGATATTAATATATTTTTTATTTACTTTGAAGGTAAAAAAGAAATAATGACATTTCTTGAGGGCCACATCCACACTGCCTCAAGAGTTTGGAGTTACAAGAGGCCTACAAAAAGACCAGGATAAAGCTATTCAATGAGAGAAAAACAATGAGGGAAAATGTTAATAAAAAAACTTCAAAGAATATAATGCAACTGTTGGAGGATGACTGTTCTTGAAATGGAACACCAATGTTTCTTCAAACAACAGCAAAGTATATAAATATTACCTCTAATATTTCAGTTGATGAAATTCTTCTCAAAGATTGTTCTCCAAAAGATTGAAGATAATATTTCACATACCTAACTGTTGCTTGGAGAAACAGTGTGTTCCATTTTAAGTTCGTTTTACAGTTGACTAAGTTTTTTACAAAGATTGCTCTCCAAAATATTGGAAGTAATATTTCACACATTTAACTGTTGAAGTAACAGTGAAGTTCCATTTCTTGAAGATTGTTCAATGATGTAATGTGCTTGGTGGCAGACAAGTAACACCTAAATTGTGTCCATTGTCTGTTTTTTTTTTTTTGTTCTATGCTTATGTAGATTGGTGCATGTTATTCATCCAGACTGTTCAATGATTTGACCTCAATAAATATGTTAAGACCTTACATATTGTTTATGTTAGTTGTTTTTCATGTCACACAAACAAATCCAATAACGGGTGACATTAAAATAAAGTGTGGGATTAGGTCAAAATTTTATTTTGCTGAAATTATCCTTGCTCTTTGGTTGAAAAGGAATGGTATGTTACAGCACTCATAAATTATACTCATAAATTGTAAAAGTAAAAATATACAACATACTGTCCCACAAATGACAAAAATAGATAACATGAATAATTAAAATATGCCAATTTAAAGTGTTGATTGTTCTGAGTGGTAAGCACTCTGTGTTGCAACATAGTGTAAAAGTAAGTAAAAATGTAGTTTGATATAAAGTCTGCCTAATGCTGGTTTTATATATATATATATATATATATATAGTCTAAATGGTCTGCTTATTGCTGTTTAGTTACATGTATGCCAAATAAATTGTGGTTTGTGCTCAAAACTTAATGTTGATTTGCTAAAATTATCCTGGCTTTTTGGCTGTGAAGACATTGCTCTTTAAAACAATCCCATTAATTATAAAAGCACAAATGTATACAACATATTGTCTCCCAAATCGCACATAATAGCAAGATTGCATGAACAAGAATAATTACTCTGCTAAACTGTTGGTTGCTGTGAGTGGCAACATTATACATGCCCTGAGTGTCAGAGCAACGTGAAAGTTAGTTTGTTTAATATCTAATATACCTTGGAGTCACTTTCACTAGCTCTGACGAACAGCGACAATCTGAGGGCGTACTTCTTCAAAAATTTGCCTGGGGCGCTTGCATATTTGGAAGTCACACGTCACAGCTGTGTCCGCCTGGATCCATATTTGGAAGTCATAAGTCTCGTACGTCACAGGTTTGGCCGCCTGGAGCTGCTTTTCCCGCCTTGCGTTGACATAATCTCGTGCAGACGAGACAAGAATCATAGTGTCTGACGCGGATTTAGAAGTTTGAATTGAAATTATCTTGCAGCCGAAGGTCAGTGCCACAATAAAAGCAACATTCTGCTATAAAATTGATTTTGGTGTAGCCATTGCGCAGCCCTTATAGTGGTATCGGGCATCCAGTGTAGCTGTCAAACTTGGCACACGGCAAGCACGTGTCTATTATCTCAGGACTAAATGTTCTTTGATAAGCAAAAAATACAAAAACATTGGATATACCTTTTTTCTTTTAGAAACATATTATTTATTTCTCACTTTATATATCTTAAATACAGCAAATAAAATTAATTAAAGCAGAATTAAATCTGTTTTACGTTTCATTTTGGTCTGATGACATTCAACTGCAGATTCACTGCGGAGCCATTCTATTTGATTGACGGGAGCCTAACATGGCCGCTGTGCACTAGAACCTGGTATTGCGACATGGGCTATATAGGAAATCAAGATCGAGCTGGCAATACCGGAATCAGAACCTAGGGTACATTATACAATAATTAATAGCAAACAAATGTATACTTTAATATAGTCTGCCTAATGCTGGACTTTGATATATTTATACAAGTACATGTGGTCTACTTACTGCTGCTAATATATATATATATATATATATATATATATATATATATATATATATATATATATATATATATATTTCTGGTCTGCCTAATGCTTGCCTGCCTAATGCTGGTTCTATCCTTACAGAAACTTAGGCAGACCAATTTTTTTTTTTTTATATTTTTTGTTGTTTATTTCTGTGCCTCTATAATCATAGCATGTACATAATATTCATTAAATGTTAAAATAAAGTTATTTTTTCAATTAGAAATGTATACACGATGGTCTACCTAACACTGCTTTTACGGGTAGTGTCTGCATAAGTCTGGAACTAGACTTATATATATATATATATAATACGTAAATAAAAGTAGACCTATGCAAATGATTTCCCTATGTTATTCACTGGTGGTGTAAAAAGCAGGATTAATTGGCCAATTCTCAAACAATAATTCCTCAACATATTTTTTAAATTAATTTTTGTGGTTGGTGAAGTAAACACTTTTGGTAAATTGTCACGGAGGAGGCATAGATAACCTTCGGTATATCAAAGTTATTTTCCTTTGTTTGCCATGAATCATGGGTATACATACCGGTTACTGGACTGTCGAACAGAAACAGTGTGATGACGTAGAATTGCAGTGACCACATCGTAGATGAAATCAATTCTGCAACACAAAATAGAACAGTGGTAGTAATTCATAAATCTGGATTTACAGTTAGATTCGTTCTTCAAAATAAATAATAAAAAATCGACCAATGGTGACTTATTTTCAAATTTGAACGGGTATTGTAAAAGAATATAATAAAATACATAAAAATAAAAATAATAAAAAACATGATAGCTAAAGTTATCTATATACAGTGCCATGTAAATACCGTGATGTAGATAGGAACTTTCCTGGACATACATCCTTAAAACAACCGTTGTCAAAACATATAAAACATCCAAAGAAAGTATCTGAGTTTGTATAATACCAGCTCCTTTTTCAACCTACACGTGTTTCATCCGGGGCTTTGTTATTGTTGAAGTGGTTTGTAAATGAGTGTGTTTTTCCTAATTCAAGATGGACATTTTAATGCTTTTAATGCTGAAATGCTTATATTTATTATGCGAAACAACCAAATACAATTCTATACAGCGAGAAAAGTACACACAATGTTGTGGAAAAAAGGCAAAGCTAATGACAAAGAGAGTGTTTGAAAAGTTTTATATATGATGTCCTTTTTATGTGTTTAATTGATAAGTTATAATTTAAAAATATATGAATTTTAAATGTAGTATCACAGGTTCTAGGCTCTCATAACCCTTGGTAGGGTGGGTTTTATTTTATTTTATTTTTTTTACATGAGACTTTAATAAAATAATGTATTTATTATTATTATAAGTAATAATAGTAGTATTACTCTATCAATATCCATTTTGGAGTTCATTAAAAAAGCACGACCTTCTATGTTATCTTTTGTCACCAAAACAACACCAGAAAACATTATCAATCTTCACACCCCCCCCCTCCCAAAAGGCAACAATTGATGTTGGCGTCTATTACTCCGAATATTCTTTATTCAAAAAATAGTGTCAAGTGGTCAACTTTATCAACAGAATGGGAAGCAGCTGTTTAAAACCATTTCCAATTTCATGGGTTAAATTTCTTGATCGGTTTTGATTAAGGAAGTATATGTTAAGGCTCAGCTTATGGACTAATTGGCACCTTGCAGATTAGATGCGCAAAAACATAATGGCGCTTAGTACCCAAATTCAACATAGAGGTGCAATTGAAGTCACAGGCATGCTCTTGAAAATATTTAATGCCCAGATTGCAAACAAAGTTTAATTATTTTAGGGTCCCACATGAAGAAATCTGTATCAAAGTATCACTCTGTTGGAATCATGAATAATAAAACAAATAATGATAATAATAATAATAATAATAATAATAATAATAATTCATCGTCTATCCCCAAAAAGAACCACACGTTACTGTCACAACTGACAAATGTCCAGCTGTGAAACGTTTTATTCACTTTAAAATGCAATCATCACTGGTTTTGTTCTTTGATTCAACTCACTCAAGTATTACGTTGTAAAAGTTTATAATAACATTCCATATAGAGCAGTAAATTGCCTTTGAGAGACTTTAGTTTGATTGTCACTGAATGTTAAAAAAAAGGAAGATGCACTCTACCGACTGTATAATAAGAAATACCTATTTTCCCCTCATGATCCAACTATAATACCAGAAATGCCAACCAATCATGGAATCACAATATTTTTTTTTCAATCAGCAACAGAAAGCAATGTTTTCTATTGCACCAAGTAACTGAACAAAATGAACTTTTTTGACATTTTTTTTCTGGGGAACTTACAATATCTAGTATTAGCCACGACACAAAGCCCCCTGAGTGATAGTTTAAATGTTTATATAAAAAAGCCTTTTTACTTCACGTGTTTAATTAACCATGACTGAATCATAGAAAATATATCGCAGAATGCTATAAAAATAAATAAATGACCCGGAACATACATTACCATATGTTTCCGGAACAAACATTACCATTGAATTTAAATTGAGACAAATGTGGATTTTTGTTCTATACTATCTTAAAATTGATAACAACTTTGAATTCATTCAACTTTTTTGGATACTTCAACATGTGAAATGCACCTCTATATTGGGTTTGGGTGTTACATCAAGGAACACAAATCCACCGATTGTAACAAGGACATATCAACGAAATTAATTTTGCGGTGAAGATGAAGAAAAAATGCCCTTCCATTTACATAGATTGTCTTAAGTACATACAAGTGGTCCAGGGTACCCAGAATATGTCCAGGAGCCATTAATTCTTAACACTTAAAAGGACACAAAAGAGGATTTTCGCGCCAAAATTGATTTATCCTGATTTATCCCGAGGTTAACACTACTTTTCCGCGATTTACCAACCTTTAATCTATCATTCCCGGCACTCGCCATCGCTCTGTAACATTTTTGGAAAATACAATAAAAAGAAAACCTCCGCTTAAGCGGAGGTTTACCAACAACCACCTCCATTTTCATAATTGAGCTCTCTAGACTTCCGGATCTCGCGAGATTCTCGTATTGCGACCTAGTTAAAACCAGTTCAAGCTGCCGGGAAAGGACAACGTGAAACAGGAGGCTCAGTTATGCTGGGAGTCCTTCGAAGAAGCGAAGACAGATAACAAAAAGAAAAAAGAAACAGCCTTTACAAAAAACATGCGTAAAACAGTGTATCAGCAAATGTACGACAGGCAAACAATAAACACCGGCGAGGAAGAAGGCAGATGAAAACCTGCTTGGGTGGCCATGGATACGAAGAATGGCCTGGCCGCGAAGTATTTACTGGATTTGTGAGTACCATTTACAATAATCTTTGAGATAAGGCACCAGTGAAAATATTTATTAAGCACAGAGATTTATGTTTATTTACGTGTGTTCGTTGTATATCTTAACGATTGTCAGGCTCGTCTGTCAAAATATGCCATGAAATTGTAACTAATATGAGTGGTATCGATGACAGAAATTGCAAGTGTTGCTCATATGTCGACTCTGACAGGGTTTGGGTTAGTTTATAGAGCAAAGAAAGTTTAAATAAAAACGGACATGGTGGGAGATACTAGTCTCATTACATATACATTACAATGACCAGGGCGAATTTTTGACTTACCGAGGGCACATTTCTTGTGCCTCTAACATCTAGGCATACCACAGTAATTAAGACATATGACAAAGATGCTATTTCTTTAGGCATCTAAATCCCAAAATGAATGTGCAGAAGCTGTTATTGTATCTAAGTTTAACCCAATGTTAAATGGCATGTCAACTATAAGTGAAAATAAATAGTAGTATTTTGATTTTATATTTTAAAGACAATTTGTCTCCTTTTTACATTAAAAATAAATAAATCAGAAAGGGGATATTGCATGTTTATGTTTGGTACATCTCTCTAATGTATTAAATAGTCCAGAGTAATAATTTAGATCATACAATTTGAACTTCCAACCAGTATTTCGGAGATTAAACCAATATGAAGTGATCAAGAAACTTCAAAATTAAGTTGTAGTTAATACTAGTGCAGTTGAAGATGACAGTCTAGATAATTTAAGGTGATCATATTGAGAAAAATGGCATTTATACTTATTTCAGTTGAGTTTTATACTTATTTCAGTTATGTTTTTACATAATTTTTCTCAAACTCGATTATCTTATTTTATGTACTGTTGCTTTTTTTTTTTTGGTTGCAGTATCAAGGTAACTTTTTCCTATGGTATGCCTGAACTGGAAGAAGTGCAGATGGAAGAGGAGGAAGATGCTGAAGAAGAGGGAATTAAAGGATCCTGATGATCCAACATGGGACTAAAACATGTCTTTAGAGTAAGCAGAATTTTAATAAGCTGATATTCACTCCTCATATATTAGGCATATAGGTGCATGATTTCTCTTTTATCAATTTTTTTTCCAAATTGGCGACACATAATGTAAACATAATGCAAGACTCTATTTCCTCCGTCAACTGAAACGAGCTAAGCTTTACCAAAGTATTGTGCACTCAATTCTAGAATATGCCTGCCCTGTGTGGCATCCAGGACTAACTATAGAGCAATGCAAACTCTAAGAGACTGACCAAACTCGTGCTTTGAAGATTATTTTCCCTGACCTATACTATGATGAAACCCTGAACCTGGCATATGTGTACTTTAGATAAACGAAGAGATCTGTGCAAAACTTTCTTTTACAAAATAACTGAATCCTCTGACAAACTGAATCACATCTTTATTGATCAATCCAATCGTCTTTTAAGATCAAACAATAGTAACAAAGTGCCACAATTTAAGACCGACAGATTCTGATGCTCTTTTATTCCGTATGCACTTTTAAATTTCCAATAGTATTATGTTGTCTTTTATCCTAAGTACAATAATTTTAAAGTTCAATTAGCAGTCTTTTAACTCAGTTTTATTCAAGCAAATATTCACTTTATTTTCATTATAATTTTCTTAACACTATGTACAACTTCAACCCACTGGGTTGCAATCTTAATTAATTATTATTATTATTATTTTGATTTGCTTTTTTAGACCTAAAGGTTATGAGCAACTGCCAGTATGATGCCCTGAAGAAGAGTTTTTTACATGGAAGAGGAACTCCATGGCTCTCCACCAAAAAAAGATGAACTTTTCTTGAGGGTCCAAAGCGGGGACGAGTTGGATAGTGAGAGACTTTTCCTGACTTTCGAGTGCTGCTTACAGGATATATTCAGTGAACTCATCTTGCCAATGTGACAAAGCATAATCTGCTGACTTCAAACCATCTAGCACTTACATGTATGCTATAATGCAGACAGATTGGAAATCAAGGTGGTCTTTCCTCCCAAACCTAAGTCATATGCCTGATATTGAGAATAAACCATTTTGGTCCAGCATTTACTTCTTAAATCTAAATGACATCAAATGTATTATGGAATATGGTACTAGTGGCATATTGTGATTTCAACTTGATTTTAAACCAGTGTGTTGTTAGATTTTGTAAGATCACCAGTTGCAGTTTTGTGACTTTGTTACAGCATAAAATTCTGTATTTGGCAAATGACTGCATGTCATTTCTTTTAAGACCTACAAAAATGGTTTGAGTGAACACTTGTGCCTGTATTCAATTCTCCACTCAGCCATTATTTAGAATTCATGCAGGGAAGCTATGCCTGTATTTTTTAAAGAAATATTTATAACTTTCTATTTATTCCCTGCACATCTTGGAAAAGTATGTGTGAATATCTTACTGATGAAACAATTTATGTTTGTGTAAGTTGGGTTGGTCCTTTCTTATGACACATCCCTTTGCATGGAGACAGCTCACGAGTCAATACACTGACAGAGAGGGGGATAATTTGTTGATCTGCAATCCTCATGGGTCTGCATGTACATCAGACTCTTAACATGATAGCCTGGCTATTAATAAGTCTCTCTCAAAAATGTTATCATACTATAATGTGTACTGCACAATGTGAAAGTTTGTGAATGCTTGAATAGAAGGCTTATTTATGAAGATGGCATTAATGAGTATGAAAATAATTATGCATTCTAGCTTACAGAATCTGTGTTTGTCTTATTTATTACATGTGACAGGTAATAATAAAGATGATTTGGCCAAATTCCAAACTTATGTAGCAAACTTTGTTTATTCTTGTATTTTTGCCAAATATAAATAAAAGATGTTTCAATATTTAAACTTTTATTTCATTCATAATCTCTACCCAGTTAATGCTTCATTGATACTGCAGCTTATGCTTTGTACATAACAATGTGTTAATTAATAATAACAGTTGGATAGTACATGTTAATTTACTAAAGGGCTAGTTCTTAGAAAAACATGTTCGACATTAAAATATATTCTAAAAAAGTTTTCAAGTATTGCATTAGAATTGAATCTTTGGATGTATTTGACAAAATTATAAAATTATTGAAGAGTTGACAATGCACAGAAAATAAAGGCCTTGAGGCTCTCGCTGATCTCAGTCTTGTCACTTTAAATACATGTACATGGGCATTATAATATAAAACTGTTCACTCGGTTTTGGTAAAAGGTGGTGGATCATGTGGTCATCGCTGCAAATTTTTTGTAGCAGTCTTTTACACAACTTGTCACACCGACATTGAAGTGATGCAGTATTGTAAGATTGGAGTGCTTCCTGGTATGAGTTTTCCAGACATAACTTGAGGCACTGTAATAGTAAAATTACATAAAATGGTTATAAAGAAAAAAAATGTATTGATATTATCATAACAGCACTATTCTTTAACAAAAATCAACAAATTAGAGGGCATGATCACTACATGATAACCAGCTTATTATAAAGAAGCAAGTCTGATTATGGCAAAAAAAAAAAAAAAAAAAATTAAATTTAAATATCTGCAGCTGCATTAAATCATAAAGGCCACAAGAAGAAATAACATAATCACACATGGTTTCAAAGAACTGATGTAAAAAAATCACACTAATATTCCCCACTTGGAATTAGAATTTTGACTAGCTAATTTACTACAGTAAAGTGCTAAACCGTACCAAATGGCACTGTTCACCCTCTAAAATACCAAAGTTTTAAGCAGGCCCAGGACCCCACGCCAACTAGGGGGGGTCGGCTTTGCATCCGCGGACCCCCCCCCCCCCTTTCAAATAATCCTGGATCCGCCCATGTTATACTGCTAAAATTATTAACATACCTGATCTCTTCACTCGTGCTTGAAGGGGTGTATCACCCAATTCCTCCTCTGAAAGGCTAAAAAATCATTCCTTATAATCATATTCATTGACAATATTATTAAATTTACAAATAAGCTAACGTAGTTACGTGCCGTACAAAGAACACCCTCTAACCCCACTAGTACTCGAGTTACATTGTATATCTCATGGGATTCCCCTGCGAGAATATGGTGTGAGGTTAGTCTGTAAGTACTGGTAGATGACCACATTGAGCAGAAAAGGGTATTCCTCCTGCTTTACAGAACTATACACCTCAGGGGTAAAGTGCACTATCTCGCTTCATATAACTAGTAGTACGTACCCAGTGCGAGTGATTTGGCTGCGAGTGCGTTACCCGAGGAAACGTTAATTATTAGCAGTTATCTACGCTTTTTAACTTCCTCTGCCAGACATTTTGATTTCCACTGCCATCTTCCCATTTTAAAGTACTTTTGGTAAATATAACTCGCTTACCTGCAAAGATTCGGTGAGCAATTCCTCTTCTCCTTCACGTCCACGCTCACCTTCGAAACGACATGCTGTCTGCATTGTTTACATCTCGTATCTGAGTCGAGATGCCGCGTTATTTCAAACTGTGTCAAGATGGCTGACGCCCGGGGTTCGAAAGTGGACGGTGAATATGATTCTTTTTTTCGATATTGATTAAGGCCATTTACCTGCCATTTTATGCTTTACCCATAGCAATTGTTCTCAGATAAGTTATATAAGAAGCAATCCATGCACTAAAAAGGCGTTTTTAATCCTATTTTTTGTCCCTTTAACTGTTAAACCTTAAAACAAGGGTTATTTAGATTTCTATTTCACGAGAAAAAAACAAGCACTAACTCTGGGCAAACTGAGGTGACATCAATTGCTCAACTAAAAAAAAGAAGAAAGAAAATATTTCCATTGTATTAGAAAGGCATATATCTTTGAAAACTTTCATTTACTGTAGTAAAAGCCCTATAAGTCAGACTGTCCGTATTCAAATGCAAAGAAATGTATAGTTCCACAAATACCACTATGCTTTAGCATCAAAGCTAGGCTTCGTTTTCATTTTCTGGATAAAAAATTGCACATCCATTTTCAAAGCATTATATTAAGCGATAGAGATCGCTCATGGGCTTAGTGCATATATTAAATTTGATTGTCATCATTTGCCAAAGGAGCTCAAACCATGCCTCTATAGAAAGATTTTATAACTGTGTGTCCCGGCTGATGTTCTGGAGCGCTGTGTTGCCCAAGTGTTATTTGAGTTTCAAGCAGTACTGATTTTTTAAAATATTATACTAGTAAGAAGAGAAACGAAGACAAAGAAACGAAGGAAAATAGGCAACAACATTCAAGAATAAAATTGACAACTTACAATTTAAATGCATATTCCCATTTGGACGCTTACATAAAGGAAACCAAATGCATTGTAATAAGTAAATATGAACGCTTTTAGTTCAACGGTGGTGTTAAAGAGGACACGCCCTGCCTTTTAAATTAATTTATTGAAGTAAATAAGATTTGGCCAGTAGTTCCCAAACTTTACTCAGAACCAAATAATATTTAACTTTTAAACCTAGAACACTGTTACACTATGTGTGAAGGTTTTTGTTAACACCCCTATTCTCTGTCATCAAAGCCATTATCTTATATGTGTGAAGACCATTGCGCTTCCGTCTTTAACTCAATAAAACAAATTTCTTAACACTATTTAAATTTATTGCTAACTGCAGCTTGCGCGCGTTACCATTTGCCAAACAAGTATTGATATCAAAGTGTGCCCCTGTGCCGGAGCGGCATGTTGCCTTGAGCAGCCTTTACCTGAGGTCCATGCACAAGGGATTGTTAAAAATCCTTCTTCTAAGAAAACACACGATGACACCCAGACAACAACAGTCATGAAGAACATGATATTAATTAGTTTCGAATTCTACTGGAGAGACTGGACTGCAATTAAAGCGAAAACGTGTGGACTGAGATTGAACACCAACTCCGTTAATTGAATTCAATTGAATGGCTGGTATTTGAATTGACGAAGGAAAGAACTGAAATAATTGTAGAATTACTGGACTACACTGGACTACATTATAATGTAGTTTATAAACATAAAATGTTCTTAATGTAGTAGGCGGAGTGAAGCGAGATTCAAAATTCAATAGTCTCAGTTATCATTAATCTTATCACCAGGTGTTTTAGTCCATATATGATTCAAACTTTAGGGTCATCACAAACCCTCTTTAAGCTTGTTTTCTCTTTTATGTTAGCATGAAAACCATTTAGCCTGGAAGAATATTCAGTTTTATACTGTGTTTGGGCACCAATTTGGGCTACTTATTTGAGACGTAGCGTACCGTAGTCTTAAACATTGAGTCCCGTAAACAGTTGAGGATGGTCGATGTTTGGTGCGTGGTACTCGTCAAAATGTTCGAGTAAAATGTTACGTAATGTTATAGGGAGCCCGAGAGAACACTAACAGTCCTGCTACTGCAGATCAAGGTAACTCAGAGTCAATCATGATCTTTGAGTTGCCTGCTGTTTTTCGAATTAAGAGCACCCGTATAAAATACCAATCAACCATTATAGAGTTGTGTGCTTCCATTAGTCGTTGTTTTAATGGTAAACAATAATAGCCACACTTTATTTCACAGTAAAATATACTCTAAAGCACAGAACGTGGTTTTGTAGGTTTTTCATAGAATATGAATATTATATAAATTCAGTTCTGATATTTTATAACGCTTGGATGTAACGTCAGGGTCATTTTGGTTTCGCAACTCTTGACCGAACTTCACGTGTAAGGTGCACATTCTACATTCTCATCATGGTTGCGTGCAGATAAACTGTGCGCCTAAGCTACCATGCATGCTACCTTTGTCTTATTTACACTACATGATGCAACATACATTTCTGACATCTGTTTTTTTTTTTACATTTTTTATTCATCTTAATAAAATTACGTAGTGCACTTACACAAACTATATGCCTTTGAAGTTACGTTTAAGCTCACTACACATAACTTACATGAATTGAACTCAATTAGAGGAAATGCACTAAATGAATTGATGGTATAATGGGTAATGTTTCCTGCACTATGCTACATTTTGTTCAAAATATGCTCTATCTTGCTGCATAAAATGATTGGTTGTTTTCGATATGAGCACCTTTAATTTTTTCCCCAGTCCGTAAGTTTTATTTTGTATCCACAAATTCATTTAGCTGAATATACAGGTAAACCACACTTTGCTAATTATCCTTTCGATCGAGTAAATTGACACATGCAGTTATGTTTATCCCTTAGTACCAAAAAAAAAAAAATATATATATATATATATATATATATATATATATATATATATATATATATATATATATATATATATATATATATATTTTTTTTTTAACTTAACTTTTTTACATATTACTTAATATATATATATATGTGTGTATCAAGAGAGTTGAACTCATTGCCAGAGGTAGATAATTCTGTCATTTCCAACATAACAGTAACAATATACGTGTACTGGGTAACTTCTTTTCTATTTTTTCGTTCTTAATGTTTCAAAATATAGTGAAAGTGTATGCTGCTGATCGAGCTTTTAGTTACCGGTATTCCCCTATCTTAAGGTGCTCGACAGTTGTCACTTAAAACGACAGCAGGACTTAGCGTTGGCACAGAAATAAAAAAATATGAAATATTTCTAAAGTCATATCCAGGAGACCAAAAAATCCAAGTAGGTGCTTACCGCAATGAAAGAACAAGAACCATCAAAACATTATGGTCTGTATTCCAGAATCTCCCTTTAGCGTTAACCCTTAATTAAGAGACCAAGCTATTTTACTGACGCAAATGACCAAGTGGAGTCATCAATGACCCCATTGTGCTCTGTACAGGGATCCTTATTATAAAATGTTGTTGAGGGTTTATCATACCTATACTACTCCCAGGATTTAAGACAAGTATTTTATAATGATCTAATGTAATACTTATTTGGCAATAATACTTTTATTGCATGAAATAACCAAGCACAGAATTTAAGAACATTACACCGGTATTTAGACAGTCCTTGTCAGTTTCCATTGGCAGAAATATTTCTCTTTTTATTTGCCACACTAAATGAAAAAAGTACATTACAAAATTACTTTGAGTAAAAATATTTTGACTTACGTTGAGATAGCATCCTACTAACTTCAATAAGAATAATTAGCTGACTTGCTGAGTAGGGAATACCCTAATGCTGGTAAGGAAGTCATACTACTTAGAACACATTCAATCAACCTACACGTGTGCTACTATCACATCTGTGTATGAAACAAAATCCACAAAAACAATTTGTTAATATATGCATGATATATGATATTGACAGAATTCTTTAGATTTCCAAAATACCCGAAAAATGTAACCGTCAAAATGAGAGACCCAGTTATGAGAACAAAGCTACTGAAATTAGATTCAGCGATGCACTATTAGTGACACTTCAAGCATAATCTACACAAACTACTTATTTGTGCCTATGTTTTGGGCACACTAGCTGTTTGCATGAAGTACATGCATGTGACATTTTCCTGTCAGTGTTGCGTGGGCAAAAAAAAATTGAATAAAATTTAAAAACTAATATTTAAAAACTAATGCTTCTCTTTTGGGTCATCAATGACCCCACAAGAGTTTGTGATGTGTACAGTCCTAATATTATGTATGTGTGCATTTTTTCCATCTACCATAAGAAGATTAGATACAATTATAACGTCAGAAAATACAATAGAGGGAGTGTGATAATGATAGGGTTGCTAAACGATTTTGACGGAATATAGTTACTAGCCTAATCCCCTGTCGCCTGGGTAGGCACGCCCCCTTAGAGTACTTATGTAAACAAAAGGTCTTCCATAGAAAACTATCCTTTTGTTCAACAGCTTCGCGCGTGCAGCGGATTATGTATACATGTATAGTGACACTATACAGCTAACTGCAGTTAAATCTGTGAAAGCTGTTATTTGATTTATTCTATTCTGAAGATTGGTGATGCATATTTTGAGTGCTTAATTATTTACCCTCCTTCTTACAAGAGAAAGGAAAAAGGGAGAGGAACAGAGACAGTGTCAAATAAAAAGGGTAAAGAGTAATATAATACATTAATTAAAGGGACTCACGGTGGAAGACGATAGGCTGTTTTGCATCAGGGTATGCAATTATAATCCTAAATGGCCCATTGCATATACGGCCGTACTTTAAATACATTACTCATAGTTGGATCACCACTTTTTTGTTATCTGACAAATTAGGGCAGATTAACGTTTTAGCTATTAATTCTAAATTCACTAATATTTCGGACTAAAGTCCATGTCAAATTCATAGCCATGACGCTGTGCCACCAGAGTGACAGTTTAAATTTCTAAACAAATTACGTTTTTAGCCTGATGTTTTTTATTATTAGTTGAAAATTTTTCCATGTTCAACTACGTAAACGTGTACATACACTATTCTAGACTTTTTTTTATTTTCGCCAACTACACAAACAAATACCACTAACTGCCCCCTCCCCCCCCCCCCCCCCCATAAACAAACACACCCCTCCTTGCTTACATTTTGCCGTTTTTGCGTCTCTCGTTATTGCACACACTGAATATCTAAGGCACGTATGATACCATTAATTGTATGATAATCTATGCTAGCCTTTACATTTTACAGACTAAATTCCTCAGATCTTACAACACTACTGGTCTCCTCGAAAATCTCCCCATCTAGGGACATATCTCCTGATTTCCCGATTCACAATAAAAATCCCCTGATTTATCAGACTTGAACGCGTGGCGATAAAATGTTTCGCTAGATCTTGTTAACACTCAGCGAAATGCACCTAGTGATTATATTCAATGTGCCATTACTTAATTGCTTTCTCGGTTTCATTCATTGACGAGAATAACTGCAGTAAGCAAGAAGGAGGAAATGCTGAAGACAAAACAACGCCGGGGGGGGGGGGGGGGGGGGGGGTATGTGTGACTTTCTCCCTTAACATTTTCTATGATGCTGTCAAAGAAAAAGGAACAGAGACAGCGATCATGTAAACCGCTGCTGCTTTCCAGGTGGACTTCCTAGTTTATCATTTAAATGCCCCCCTCCCCCAGCAGACCCAACTTGAGGAATGGCATAGTAGCTACAGTACAGTGTATATCAAACCTCGGTCCAAGTTATGAAAGGTTTCAGCACAAAACGATAATTTGAGAGTATTTTTTTATTCAAGACAAAATTCAATAACTAAGATGAGTGACAATAGAGACTTTACAAAGCTTTACGTGTACTTAGACATAATCCAGTAACCTAGCGACGTAATTGTAACCTTAACAGGCAGTGTCCCCGATTAAAGCTCCACAATAAACACTGAAATGCGGAGTACAAAAATTAACTTTTTTAAATATCGATTACAACTTGCTGTACAATGACTGAGTCGTGAAAGGGGTATTGGACTTCATTTTGAAAACAAATTCATTTTGAAATCAAAAGAGCATTTTTTTTGGGGGGGGAGGGACGCGTGTGGGGGCATAGTAATCGTCGGGTGATTCGTTCAAGCCGAGAAATGTCTCACTATCAAATATGTAAATCATATGTCATAAAAACTCTACAATAAAGTATTTTTTTACGATCTGCAAATTTTTTTTTTTTTTTTTTTTATGTAGCAGTTCGAAGTTAGCGCCAGAGGTAAATAGTAACTCATTCCGTAATCCTTCTTGCACATTTATTTAATCGTATCAAAACGTTCGATACACAATGTTCACTAGTGTCATAATTTTGGCGATTTATTAAAACCATATTTGTACAAAGTAGGTTAGCATAAGTTATGCAACAACCAGTATGAAGAACAACTCCCTTTTTATGTGAAGCAAGACAACCTATTCAAACTGATTATAACCTTGATAAAGACACAAGGCAAAGGAGTTATGTAAACTCACGTGTGAAAACACATTCTTAGTCACTTTTACAAGACAATGGAGGCGACCAAGTGGAGTAATTACAATGTACCCCTGTACAGTCAAGGAGAAATTAGTTTTGAAAGCTTACTTCGGGTCAGCCCTTTGCTTAATTGTTCGAAGAATAGAGATAGATGTCGCGACGCGAATCCTTTTATTAACCCTTTATGAGTTTGTGTAAAAGTGTGAAAGGCAGGCAACGATTTTGAGTAGCTGTTGATATTATTCGCAATTAATATTGGAATATACCTCCTTCACCTACATGTAAACATCAGACAAGGCGTTGAAATCGATAAAAATGGGGGTTAATCTGACAAATTAGATGCGATTTTTGTGAAATGACTTATTAAGTGATGTGCATGTACCTAACATGTTTAAATTCTTGATTTTTATTATTTGAAACGTCTTTCGTACACGTCCTCATATTCATATTTCTCTCAGGCCATACTCATTTTGTTGCATTACATGGGACTGTAAAGCACAGGGCAATGTGAAAGTTAATTGGCTACAGAGACTTGTTATCCTTCATGCAGTTTTATAGCTTGTCAGAACTAGAAACAGGCTTTACTTAGCTTTACTTATTTTATAACAATTTAAACAAAGTCAGTCTGCAAGGCTTGCTTTGACTTGGTGTTAACCTGACACTGGTTTTAAAATAAATATCAACATGTTGGATGGATTAAATCACCGACATCGTTCTATTTTAACTTAACGTGGTCATTTACACAGATAATATTTTTAAGTTGTCTGTCGTTCAGCACGCATTATAGGCGAGTAGCCAACAGTGACGATGATCAATCCAAGTAAAATATAGGCAAGTATTGTTTACAAAATAGATCATGATGAATAAACCTACGCTTTAATAAATAATCACCACACGGTTCTGTTTTTGCTACTTGAAAGATTTCGTTTAAAGACGCTAAATGATATCAAAAATGATTTGACACTTTAAAAAATGGACAGGTTCAAGGGGCAGTTTTTATTTCAGCTAGGGGAACTTTAGGTAGAGGATTCAGTGTAGGTGTTTCCTCGGATGATAGCAGCATCACACCCTAGGTCTAAGCGAGTTGACTAGAAGCTTTTTGTCCAAGCATCCTATTCCTACTACTTAAACTAATAACCCTAAACCACACAGGTTTATGCGGTAAAAAAATATTTAAACTAAATGAGGTGCATTGACAGAGGCACAAGTACAATCCAACGCCAACGTGCAACAGGGGAAAGTCTGACAGTGTATTACATAATATATGAAAGTACGGTCAATATTAACAGTGTAAGACATCAGTTAAAAAGGAGGGGGTCATACTATCTATTGTTAAACGCGACTGTTATTATCTCTCGAACAAGCTTAAACCATGCCTATACAATATTACTGTGTCTCCGGCTGTCGTGCAGAAACTGCAAGTCGAACATATTTTGCTACAGTTACAAACAGTGTAAACTGGCGGCTTGTTCTAGATCGCTCTAGTAAGAAAGTATAAGTGCGGCACCCGGGCACAAACAATCAACTATCACATTCATATCTTAGCGTTTACATATGACGCGCAAAGAGCTAAGCAATTAGCCTTGACAAAGTGATCCGTTTTTAAACAACAATGAGAAAAAAAGAACGCCTTATCATAGTTATGAGACAAATCACTTGCAACGTGCAACAAGGGGGATGTCTGACAGTGTGGTCACACTACATGTTTATGAAAGTACGGTGAATTAACAGTATTAGACATCGCTCAAAGAGGAGGGGGTTTACTATAGCCTGCAATCTATTGTTAAACGCGATCATTATCTTTTCTCAAACAACCATAAACCAAACCTTTACAATAACATTGTTAAATCAGATAAGTGATGTAAGATCATATTGGAAATTTACGTTGACGACGGAGACTGTTTCATTCGCAAAGTTAATGAAACAAGACTGGTCCCAGTTAACTGCCCATACTGAATAAATCTTAGACTGTTAAACCTAAGGCCCTGCTTTACGTACTTTGGTAATCGTTCGAAAGCCTAATATTATTATGCTCCATGCGCAATCGATTTTTATCAAAATAAAAAGCGTGTTTCATACAAGCAAAATCTAACTTTCCTTTATAACTGTTACAGAACAGCGAAGAGTTACATACTACCGGTTATAAAATTACAAATGTAATGTAATTACAAATGTGGAATGAAAAAAATTTGTTGGCTTTCAAATGATAGGACAGTCACTATCATCTTAAAGGTAGTTTATGTGCACGTTCCCCTTATAGCGCGTGCAAAAAAGTCCCACCAAATAACCAGATACATGACTGTCTATACTGGTAACTAGTGAAAAGCTACCTGATGATGGGTAGACACTCACCGTGTTAGCTGCGACAATGATTATTTCTTCACAGCGATTTATTCATTTAATTATAAAATCATAATTTATTTATTAAATTATTTCAAATGATTTATCTTTTATTTGATGATTTATATCTAATTTTTATCTTATTTGATTCTTAATGTCATCTAATTATTTACTTAATTCTTTAAATAATTTATTTATCTATTGAATATTTATTTATTTATTTATTTATTTATTTATTTATTTATTTATTTATTTATTAAGACTTTCTATAATTTATCCTGTTACGGATTCCCTCTACTATTGTATATAAAATGTGACTTAATGTACACACACTGGACAAAAGAAGTGTCACCCCCTAACTCAGAGTAATAAAAGGAGGCAGATCTTGGGTAATTATAATGCCTGGTCTACTTATAATGTGACTAATGAGTATAAAACCGCTGTACCATGGGATTGTATTGTTGGTCTTGTACATGTACAGCAAATGTTATTCCTGTCTTCCTCGAATATGGCAAGATACAGGCAATTATCTAACGGTTACAGGTGCAAGTTATTAACCTGAAGAGGCGGAATATAAGCAATGTCAGTATATCGATACAATTGTTTAGTCAGAACCGTGCAGAGGGTCTGGACTCGGTATAGAAACACTGGATCAAGAGACAAATTGCCTCTGATGGGTCGTCCAAGAAAAACTACTGGCCGTGAAGACCGACGACTGATTTTGATGTCCAGGTTGTCAAAGTTCGACACTGCTTGTCAGTTGACAACACAGTGGAAAAATTTCACGCATAAGAATGTGTCTGTGAACATTGCTAGGCGTCGGTTACATGCTCATAGAGTGTACAGCAGGGTAGCAAGACTGAAACCTCTTATATCGTTACAAAACAGGCAACGTAGAGTGAACTAGGGTCAACAGGATCTGGAACTGGACAGTCCATGACAATTGGTCCTATATATATATTTTTTTCTGATGAGTGTCGCTTTGGTCTGACCTCTGATGACAGACGGGTACGATGCTGGCGGACTGCTGGTAAAGCATTTGAACCACATGTACTGAATTTTCGAACCCGGAGCAGCATATTCATCATGGTGTGGGACTGCATCAGCATCCATGGCGTGGGCGAATTGATTTTGGTTGAAGAAAACATGAATCACTAGAAATATATCGATGTTTTGGAGTCAGGCTTGCTACCATCTATTACTAACATGTTTGGTGACAGGAATTATCCATTTGTTCACCAGGATGACAATGTTCCTTGTCACAAGACCAGAGCAGTTGATGATTGGTTTGACCAACAGGACATTCGCAGGGTGATGTGGCCTGCCCTGAGTCCGGATACAAACATAATAGAAAATGTGTGGAATGATATGTTAAAACTTTGGACAAATGCCCGTCTAACCAGCAGAGAAACTCTGTTTTATTCAGTGTTTCATGCTTGGGCAAGCATAAGCCCTGAACGCATCAGACAATTATATGAATCCTTGCTTCGTAGACTGGCACCTATTATTAGGTCACGTGGCTATGCCACTAAGTACTAATTTTGGACTTGAAACTGCATATTTTGGTAGAATGTATATTTTGTTCTCATTTTGTGATTTTTTGTGAAATTTGATGTTAATAAAATGATACCAGGAGCATATCATTCCACAGTCATTTTTCTCCTCCATAGTATTGGCTCAGTAGGGGTGACACTTCTTTTGTCCAGTGTGTGTAGTAGTTGAGGCAACACGTCAGCTTGTTATGGGAATTAATTGTTTTAATAATGTTTCTTTATTATTTCTAAACAATAATCTATTTTTACACAAGCATCTTAAAGCTATAATCCTATCGCCGCAACAAACAATGGGTACCTTCTGGCTGATGTATCCTGCTGTTAATTACACCTAGTTACAGCGGATTGTCGCGCTCGCGCTGGACCACAGAAAAAGGCGTCATGGGGTTCACTCGCCTAAGGTATTGTGTGTTATTACGCCAAAACTATTGTGTTTTTGCGTTCGAATTTTGAAGGGATTAGACGGTTCTCCATTGTTTGTCCGCCCCCTTCTATTCACAGGATAAGGATTAAAACATTTGTGACGTTTTTAAAACGTCGTACAACGGAAACATATTTATTATTACTACTGTATGTCACACTAATTGGTTGATCCCTACAAAAAAAAAAAAAAAAAAAACAAAAAAAAAAAAAAAAAAAAAAACTGTGAAAGTGTGTAGGATTAGTAGACTGACAAAATCATGCAAGGAAAGAAAATTCGAATAAAAAATAAAGAGATGGCATATTAAATCATATGGCTGGGGTCGTAAATGACCCAACTCGATCACTTGAGGGTAAAGGGAGACTTAAAATCGACCTTATACGAAATTTGTATTCCAAGACCTTTCTTTATTTCATTTGAAAGGAATCACTTATCAATCATCCTTATCAAAGGAATTGGTCATTTCTAGAATCTGGCTTTGCTTAAAGATTTCCTTGATTTTCGGTTAAGGAGTCCTTTAAATGTCCTTTAAATGTCCATATGTACTGTTGCATGATTGAAGTTGACCAGTTGACCCCAATTATCCAACATAACTAAGTCGTTTATAAGGAGGAGGGTGTCACAAAGGCCTACTTTAACCAATGAGGAGCTCCTTTAAGCCTGGGTCACACTGCGCTTGCAACCTTCTGGCAACCTCTTAGCAACCTTATTTTTGGAATACCGGCCTATATTTATAGCGTCTATAGAAATATAGAAAAGAGTACAGAGTATATATTTGATAGTGCGTGTCACCAAGAAGTAATATCTTGCTCTACTTGAGTAACTTGAGTAACTGAGTATTCTTCTAAATATTGTCTTCTTGAGTGGCTAATGGATCCAAGGCAACTTGCGAATAAGTGAGCAGCGATAAAACATATGTATAAATAACATTGGTTCACTGCCAGTTTATTATAACGTGACTTGGCAAAGATAGTAATTTTAGATTGTTTTATATTCCTCCGACCCAAGGTTGTATGGTAGATAGTTATGAAGACTCTAGGCACAAAGGTCTATTTATTTATTTAATTATCTATTACATACTAGATACATACAATCGGGGGAAACCCTAGCAAACCCACTCACGCAGGTCAAGGCAATTAAGGCAAAATGATGTTTCCATCTGTTTTTTCAGGGGTACTGCAGCGTGCAATCTAATGTTATTATTTCCCAAACAGGATGAAACCATCCTTTAAACCCAAATTACGTTCAGCTTAAAAAACACATGACATTTAATTTAATAAATATTACAAAAAATATTGATAGTAACAGTTATATATCAACGAAATAAATTTAACAGTGATAATGAAAAAAAAAAATGCTTTGCCAAGTAAATAAGATTGGTCCGGTGGTACCCAAAACAATCTGAGGGCAAATCAACATTTGGTTGTAAAACCTATTAAAAAAAGACGCTTTATATTAAATTCACTATGCTCTGTCATCAACGCCATTTCCCCTTATGTTCGGAAATCATTGCGTATCCATTTTCAGCTACTGCAGATCAAGGTAACTAAGAGTCAGTCATGATCTTTGAGTTGCCTGTCGTTTTTCGAAATAAAAGCACCCGCATAATATGCCATAACAGATTTAAGAGTTGTGCGTTCCCACTAGTCGTTGTTTTAATGAGAAAAATAACAGTCACTATTCAGTTCACACTGTACTTTAATTTACAGCACAGGACGTGATTTTTAGGTTTGTCGTAGAATATTAATATATAAAAATTACATTTCATATATATTTTTATAACGTTTGGGTGATTAAGGTTTCCCTACTCTTGACCGAACTTCACATGTAAAGTATATAAAATACACACACTGGACAAAAGAAGTTTCACCCCCTAACTCAGAGTAATAAAAGTAGGCAGATCTTAGGAACTTATAATGCCTGGTCTACTTATAATGTGACTAATGAGTATAAAACCGCTATACCATGGAATTGTATTGTTGGTCTTGTACATGTACAGCAAATGTTATTCCTGTCCTCCTCCAATATGGCAAGATACAGGCAATTATCTAACGGTTATAGGTGCAAGTTATTAACCTGAAGAGGCGGAATATAAGCAATGTCAGAATATCGATACAATTGAATTGTTCAGTCAGAACCGTGCAGAGGGTCTGGTCTCGGTATAGAAACACTGGATTAAGAGACAAATTGCCTCTGATGGGTCGTCCAAGAAAAAATACTGGCCGTGAAGACCGACGACTGATTTTGATGTCCAGGTTGTCAAAGTTCGACACTGCTTGTCAGTTGACAACACAGTGGAACAATTTCACACATAAGAATGTGTCTGTGAAAATTGCTAGTCGTCGGTTACATGCTCAGAGAGTGTACAGCAGGGTAGCAATACTGAAACCTCTTATATTGTTACAAAACAGGCAATGTAGAGTAAACTGGGGTCAACAGGATCTGGAACTGGACAGTTCATGACAATTGGTCCTATATATTTTTTCTGATGAGTGTCGCTTTGGTCTGACCTCTGATGACAGACGGGTACTATGCTGGCAAACTGCTGCTAAAGCATTTGAACCCCATGCACTGAATTTTCGAACCCGGAGCAGCATATTCATCATGGTGTGGGGCTGCATCAGCATCCATGGCTTGGGCGAATATTACATAAATTGATAGTGGTTAATGGAAACATGAATCACTAGAAATATATCGATGTTTTAGAGTCAGGCTTGCTACCATCTATTACTAACGTGTTTGGTGACAGGAATTATCCATTTGTTCACCAGGATGACAATGCTCCTTGTCACAGGCCCAGAGCAGTTGATGATTGGTTTAACCAACAGGACATTCGCAGGGTGATGTGGCCTGCCCAGAGTCCGGATGCAAACATAATAAAAAATGTGTGGAATGATATGTCAAAACTTTTTACAAATGCCCGTCTAACCAGCAGAGAAACTCTGTTATATTCAGTATTTCATGCTTGGGCCAGCATAAGCCCTGAACGCATCAGACAATTATATGAAACCTTGCTTCGTAGACTGGCACCTATTATTAGGTCACGTGGCTATGCCACTAAGTACTAATTTTGGATTTGAAACTGCATATTTTGGTAGAATGTATATTTTGTTCTCATTTTGTGATTTTTTGTGAAATTTGATGTTAATAAAATGATACCAGGAGCATATCATTCCACAGTCATTTATCTCCCCCATAGTATTGGCTCAGTAGGGGTGACACTTCTTTTGTCCAGTGTGTGTACAATATCATCATGAATGCTTGCGCTGAAGCTACTATGTATACATTTCTCACTTAATTTTTTTTTTAATTTATCATCACAAAATTACGCAGTACACATACACAAACTACAGGTTCTTAGTTTTAGCTTTAAGCACGCTCCATATAACTAATGTACATTGAACTAAATTATAGGAAATGCATTAAATGAAATAATGGTTTAATTCTCCTCCAGTCCAAAACTTTAATTTTGTATTCACAAATTAATTTAGCCGAATTCACAGATAACCTACACTTTGCAAATTATCATTTCGTTCGAGCAAAATGTACATATGTAGCTCTATTTATCTCTTTTCATCAAAAGCTACCATCTCCAACTACCTTTATATTTCTCTGTTCTGCAGGCAAATGTTCAGAAATATAGCACAGGGTACACAGTGAATGCAGCTGGACGAGCCCAAAGCTATTCCCCTATTTTAAGGTGCTCATCAGTTGTCACTTAAAACGACAGTACCACTTCGTGTAGCACAGACTAGGTTAAATCTTTCTAAAGTCACACCCAGAAAAACAAAGTAAGCCCAGTAAGACAAGTGTTTACCTCATTGGGCCCGATCTGGATGAAAGAATTGCGAAACCATTCTCTTTATAGTTTCTATAGCAATACAGAAAGCTGAGCAGAGTTAGGCATCGATTTGCTATTGAATGCAGCAAAATTAAAAATCCACACTTACTAAGAAGAATCTTGCTGTACTTGGATAACTTGAATAACTGTGTATTCTTCTGTAGATTGTCTTTACGCTATCTGTCTTCTTGGATGGCTAATGGACCCACGGCAACTTGCGAATAAGTACCAAGCGATAAAATATATGTTTTTATATAACAGTGATTGGCAACCAGCTTATTTATCACGCAGCACTATCAAATATACTTCTAGATTAATTCATTTGCTACAGAGGCTGTATACTCAAAGCTGTGTGCTAGTTGTTTATGATGGCTTCAGATACAAAGGTCATAAGGCTTTTATTTATTTATTTATTTATTTATTTATTTATTTATTTATTTATTTCCATTTTAACCTTTTATATGTGTATATATTACCATATTTACTAACATTTTATTACCATCTCTTCATTATTACTAGGGTGAAAGACATATACTGTAGTACATACACACACTGGACAAAAGAAGTGTCACCCCCTAACTCAGAGTAATAAAAGTAGGCAGATCTTAGGTACTTATAATGCCCGGTCTACTGATAATGTGACTAATGAGTATAAAACCGCTATACCATGGGATTGTATTGTTGGTCTTGTACATGTACAGCAAATGTTATTCCTGTCCTCCTCCAATATGGCAAGATACAGGCAATTATCTAACGGTTATAGGTGCAAGTTATTAACCTGAAGAGGCGGAATATAAGCAATGTCAGAATATCGATACAATTGAATTGTTCAGTCAGAACCATGCAGAGGGTCTGGTCTCGGTATAGAAACACTGGATTAAGAGACAAATTGCCTCTGATGGGTCGTCCAAGAAAAAATACTGGCCGTGAAGACCGACGACTGATTTTGATGTCCAGGTTGTCAAAGTTCGACACTGCTTGTCAGTTGACAACACAGTGGAACAATTTCACACATAAGAATGTGTCTGTGAAAATTGCTAGTCGTCGGTTACATGCTCAGAGAGTGTACAGCAGGGTAGCAATACTGAAACCTCTTATATTGTTACAAAACAGGCAATGTAGAGTAAACTGGGGTCAACAGGATCTGGAACTGGACAGTTCATGACAATTGGTCCTATATATTCTTTTCTGATGAGTGTCGCTTTGGTCTGACCTCTGATGACAGACGGGTACTATGCTGGCAAACTGCTGCTAAAGCATTTGAACCCCATGCACTGAATTTTCGAACCCGGAGCAGCATATTCATCATGGTGTGGGGCTGCATCAGCATCCATGGCTTGGGCGAATATTACATAAATTGATAGTGGTTAATGGAAACATGAATCACTAGAAATATATCGATGTTTTAGAGTCAGGCTTGCTACCATCTATTACTAACGTGTTTGGTGACAGGAATTATCCATTTGTTCACCAGGATGACAATGCTCCTTGTCACAGGCCCAGAGCAGTTGATGATTGGTTTAACCAACAGGACATTCGCAGGGTGATGTGGCCTGCCCAGAGTCCGGATGCAAACATAATAAAAAATGTGTGGAATGATATGTCAAAACTTTTTACAAATGCCCGTCTAACCAGCAGAGAAACTCTGTTATATTCAGTATTTCATGCTTGGGCCAGCATAAGCCCTGAACGCATCAGACAATTATATGAAACCTTGCTTCGTAGACTGGCACCTATTATTAGGTCACGTGGCTATGCCACTAAGTACTAATTTTGGACTTGAAACTGCATATTTTGGTAGAATGTATATTTTGTTCTCATTTTGTGATTTTTTGTGAAATTTGATGTTAATAAAATGATACCAGGAGCATATCATTCCACAGTCATTTATCTCCCCCATAGTATTGGCTCAGTAGGGGTGACACTTCTTTTGTCCAGTGTGTGTACATACAATCGCACAAATAATTCACATATTAAAATCACGTAATAAAACCGTTAGAATATACATTGTAAAATGATTCTCAAAAGAACAAATGAAACAATGACTGACTTTACTGTATGAATAGCTTAAGCTTGTAAGAGGTGAGAGGTTTGAAATATAGAGCTAAGGCCCATAAAACGTATGATTTGCTTTTTTTGCAGTTTATTGATAGAGTTAATCTGCTTGGATAAAGTGCATAAGACATCACTGGGGACTTTGGTTTTGTAACTAAAGCCCCCATCACACTTATTCGGAATCAGCAAGAATCAAACAGAACCAGGCGGAATGACTAAATTTGAAAATTCGTACTACATTCGGGAAGACATTTCAAATTGACCTAAATTATTGTAAGCATGCCGTTGGAATATATAGAATGCGCTTGAATCAGCCTGGAATGATTCGTGCACATTTCGGCTGTATTGGCTCTCAAATGCAGCTCGAATGCAAGGGGAAAATTAAGAATATCAATAATGCTGTCAGAATGTAATCAGAATATATAGAATACACTTTGAATGGCGTACGATTGCAGTTCGATTGCTGGCTGAAATAGGATCGAGGTGCATTCGAGTTGCATTCTGACTCGGCTCATTCTAGCAGTATTTGAAGTGTCTTGCCATTTCGGTTCTCCCTCGAACGTGATCAGAATGTTTCGAATCTGTCGGAATGCCATGATAGTATGTTGAATGCAGTCATAGTGCAGTTAGAATACTATTCAAATGCCTCTCAAATGCATTTTTCACTTGGAATGCACGTCGATTTTTTTAACATGAGCAAAATATTCGGGCCGGCCACAAGAATGGGCAAAAATATTTTGAATGCACCCGGAACTTTTAGAATGCTCTTCAAATATCCAGGAACGTGCAAAGAATTGTGTTTCCGACGGCATTCTTGTTCATTCCGCCTCTAGTGTGACGGGGGTATTAGCTTCGGAAATTGACACAGTATATATTGACAAGGGCTGTGCTTTTATCCCTCCCACCCTCACCCATTGCCCTTCCACCTATTTTAGAGGCACCCTCTGCACGCTCCCTTAGTTTCGTGTTGTTGGTATTATTGATTTTTGATAATTTCATTTTAAAAGGGAAACATACAATTGAACCGCTTGGATTCTGCAGATCAAGGGCATCTACTAACACTAGTGGGCTGGATTTGGTCTTAAAGTGCAATTTAAGTTCACAAGTGATCTTACACGATCTTAATCATTGCAGCAGTGGTCTTAAAAAGGACTGAATCTGCTTTTAAGATAAAAAATGATCTAATAACTACTTATATGGTCAAGCAGTTTCCTCTCCTCACAATGGAGGATGCCTTCCCTCACAATAGAGGACACCTCTGCTCACAATAGGAGAATGTGTAAGGGGAGACAACTTAATTGGCTGTCAGACCAGAAATGGCCTTACTCATGGTTTAAGATCATGTAAGACTATTTGTGAACTCAAATTGCACTTTAAGAGCAAAATCAAGCCCACTACTGTAAAGAACGTAACAGTGTATTTATAAGCAGTTCGGAACAGTCCTCGTCTAGAATTTAGAAGGACCAATTCAGGACACATTTTACGAAATTCAGACGAAACTGGTTATAGGGTTTGGATTGCGTGCTTAAATACCACGCTTTTTCGTAATGCTGGCTGTTGACACTGATTAAAATGTGAACCACACTAATTATGCTGACAAGACTGTTGAAAGAACGAGAACAACTTTTCTTATTTCTGCCACGCCTTCTTAAACGGCTAGGGGTAAAAAATAATTACTCCCGAACAGTTTACTAGATGTGACAAGCATTTAAGCCCGTTAAGTTGATAACAATTTAGTGAGACTCCCCAGGGAGATAGATCGATCCAAATTTCTGTGGGAATGGCCCCTTTGTTTTTTAATTTGGACCTAAACGATAACTGGTAAGTAAAGAAAGAAAATTATTATATTCATAGGCGAATATAGGATTTTGGAAAGGGTGAAGTCCAACCACCAGGAAGTAGATTAACAACCTGAAAAAGGCCTTCACTTCCAAAATTTGGATAAATTTGAATATGTGATCACCAAAAGCCATCTGTTTTGAAGCTTAAGAGTGACCGCCTACAAATAATGAAACATTGATTCGTGAAGATCATGGGTTCGTCTCCCTCTCGGGACACACTTGTTTCCAAGGCTAAACAACAGCATAACGCATCATGATTACTTTAAAACAATTAGCGAGATGGCCAAACAATAACAATATAATTACCTTCTAATAGTTTTACTGCTTGTATATTGTAATTTATATTTATACATATATACATTTATTTTTAGATATTTCATTACGCTAGTTACTTATGTATTTTTGGTCATAAATCTTTATTTAATGTTTTAGAGCTTATAAAGATTTTCATTTTCTTATTATAAACGGTACCTACTGTGCTTGGCACTTTGGGGTTCAAGCAATGATAAAGTTCCTGGTCTGGCAGAGAAAGATATTTTCGTTTGCTAGCTTTCAACGCCTCTTACGGCATGTTGGGATATATACTCTTCAGGAAGATAGTAGTGTCAACAACCAGATTGTATCAGGGCCAAAAAAAGGCCAGACGTCGGTAAATTGTGCTGTGATGTATCAGTAGTGCGATATATACACTGTAAGAAGTGAACTCTCCCTTTTTGTATTCATTTTATTCCATGTATACCCGAAACGCGTCATAGGTTTAATGCGTGTAGCATACTTAAAGCAATAATAACTCTTCCTTTGAGATTCAAAATTCCGCAAGAAATACATTCTAAGCAACGCATGGAAATATATTATATTGCATTTCACCACTAAAATGGCTGTTATTATAGTAAAACTAAAAACTGTGCTTGTCACTAGGGCTTGGTGCCTTTCTCCCCGGTCGACAAGGCATCCGTTGCCAAGGTCTTTGGCGTGTCACGCGGATTCTCGTGTTCATTCGAGACCAAATAACATTTCGCAGTATAAGATACAACAGGCGCATGATGCAATCCTCAGACGTAAGTTGTGAGTTTTTGTACAGTGCGTCGGATAACAAAAGGCCCAGAACTGAACACATTGTAGATATAAATGCATTTTGAGCAATAAGACAATTATATCGTTTGAATCTTATTTTATTGTAATAAAGTGTTGTTGTTGTCTGCTTTTCCCGCTGTTTTAAGTAGGTCACCAGAAAACCCCGCTCGATATCGCGTGCCTATGCAGTGTCAGAGAGGGCCCCGTCAGTTAAAATCTCTTAAGAGAGATTTTAACAAAAAAAAAAAAAAACAAAAAAAAAAACAAGCGTTTAGGAAAAAAACTAGACTAACTTTGAATGCAGGAATGGGGTCGCTGACCTTTGGTAAGTACGGGGAAATTGCCGTTTACTCCAGGAAAATCCAATTTTTGACCAAAACGATGAGTTAGTATGACTTTAACAGCTCTATGTGTTTAGCAGCTAAACCCGTTGAAAAACATTAGACAAATCTGAGACAAATCAGGCGCTTAGAACTTGTTTAGGACCTTTGCACCGCCTTAACAGTGCATAGAGAAACTAGAGGTAAAACAATAAGTTATGAAGTTTTAAACCTGTCTTCTTTTTAATGAATGGATTTCTCTATATTGTGATGCGAATAAACAGTAATCTTATTCACGAAACAAATGCTTCGGTAATGTAATTCTCTGATTAAAGACATAAAACCATTAATAATGCATATTTAGTCGATTTTTCTAATTCCTATTCAGCGTTTAAATCATAAATATAATTTTGAAATTAAAAACTCGCTCACATTCTGGTAAACTTTCATATGGTTTTCCTCCTATGTATTATGCGCCGTAAAACAGGGAGTCCTCATTTCTTTTGAGAAAATAATCAACAAATGCTTTGGTGAACTCTTCCTTTTCAATGAGACCGTTTTGGTTTTTATCAATGATGATGAATTGATGCTCTCCTGAACATTGAATACTGCAAGGAAGTCTTTGTGTTCCTGAATACTAAGCTCTCCGTTGTCGTCATAATTTGTTACACGGAATAACCCTTTGCCAAAATATGTGAGCGACTTTGCAGCAAAATCGAACTTGTATAGATCAATAAGCACGTGTATCGAAATGAAGTCATCCAGGTCGAAAACACTTTCGTATTCATCCTCTGGAATAGACCAAAAGGTTGACCAGCCTTTGGAAAGAATATTGTTGATATCACTGATTTTATCTGGCCGAAAATATACTTTGGCTCTTTCAACTGGAATATCAACATACTCATGGCGGTTCATAATCCCGTCATTGTCAGCTTCCAATATGGCGAAAAAGTGTTCCATTTTAGCACGCCATTCAGCCGGGAGGTGCTGAAAGTCATTGGCTAATGTTAACAATTTGATATGCAAGAAACACGGCTTCTACCCCGATTTCTCACCGACTACGAATTCCACGAACCGCCAAGACATGAAAAATCACAGGTTTCTTAAAACACCCGCTTAAATATACAATGCTAAATGTTTATGATTTATTTCTTCAATGATCTTTCTTCATACATCATTTTGGTTGTTTGGTTGTTTTTTGTCTTGATTTTTTTTATTAACATACCTATTTTATAAATACATTCATCGACCACGAAGGTGATTTCTAACTAATAAAGGGGTAATAATACTACTTCTTCTAGATCGCAGTGAGCCGACTAAGTGACAAGTGCAGACGGGCTTACCATAGACTGATAACAATGTACTAACACTGCTAGTACCAGTCAACACAATGCAATACAACTGACAAGCGGGTATCGCAACATTTTGATGCTGGCTGGTACTACAATACACTTTTCAACACTTAACAGAGACCTGTTTTATTAGATTAAGAGTCAACGTGCATGATGCATGTCCCCAATTTTAGGCAAATACACTCTTGGTCAAAAAGGCTGTCCCACCTGTACTTCCATTTTTTTCCATTTTTTTTAAATTTTGCTAACTTTTTGCTCAAATAGCAATTGTTGTTTCACATATATTTTGAAGTTAATATTGGTTGCACTCATTAACCTACGTTATTAATCGTATATTATGGCAGTTATACAGTTTGGGAGATGTAAGATAACCCCCTCTCCCATTTTTGTAACTATTACATTTTTTATTTTGCCATTTATATATATATATATATATATATATATATATATATATATATATATATATATATATATATATATATATATATATATATCGAAGAATTAAGTCAGTTCACCGTGAAAAAGTGCTCCACCCATGGCGGCGGCCCGTGGGGAGCTGGTATAATCAAGGATGTGAATGACTTAGCTTCCTCTCTCCATTTTATTTAAAAAAAAGCCCTACGGCCGTTTCGGCCCTGAGGCCTCGTCAGGGGCGAAAACAAATTTGTTTGGAAATGGGGGTGGGACAACCTTTTTGACCAATGTTGTATATTGCCGTTTCAACACCTATTCAAATACATGTTGTGAGTGTCTTTTAACTACAATGCCCGTATAGACCTGAACATGGATTCAACTACATTTCACCCAGTGAGCAGTTCTGTAGGTAAATCAAATTAATTATAGATTGATGACAATCATCATCATCAGGTGCCATGTTTTGCAGCTTCGGCAATTATGGTCTTCAATCTCTTCGATTCCAGACACTAGCTATAGTGTTGTTAGGTCGTAATGTTCTAAGCCATGCCGTGAGGCCGTCCAGCATTTTTTCTCGTTGTTTAACTTTATCTCTCTTTCAACAGATCCTCCCAGTGCTAATGATGTGTTCCATTCCGAGCATTTGCATGACGTGCCCAAAGAATGTCGTTTGGCGCTTCCTGATCGATGTTATGAGGGATCTTGATGTTCCTGCACTCTTCAGCACGACCTCGTTTCTGACATGTTGCATCCTACGGAGGAACCACATTTCTGTGGCTTCCAGTCTCTTCTGTTGTTGTTTTTTTTTTGATGTTCCACGCTTCAGGTGCATATGTAAGGATCGGGTATACATAGTTGTTGAGACCCCCCTCTTCCTGACATTCATGGATATATTTTACTTTTTCAGGATTGGGTAAGTAATACTTATAAAGGCCGTTTATTGTGAACCAACTGAGTGACAAGTGCAGGCGGGCTGGTTACAATGAACTAATATTAATGATACTAGCTAACACAGTGTTGTCCTACCGACAGGTGGGTATTGCAACACGATGCTGCCTCATACTTGTTAAAGCACGGATTTGAACACTTTCGGGGACCTGTTAACTAGAATAATAAACAGAGGAAAATTATTTTAAATAGTGATATTTATTCCAGATAACATATCTGACATGGTTCATGGTACAGAAAATGCAAAACACCCTTAAAGATACCTATAGTTCATACTATTTAAAATAAATTTAGTGCATCTTTCCCCTCAGACCTGAGGTTCCACGGTGGTTATCGCGGGGGTAAATGTACTTAAGCTTTAAAATACACCATCAATGTCACCAACTTTACACACAATTAGCATTTGCAACGGGAATGTGCCCGTTTAAGGTCACGTGTCAAATAACGTGTGTGTACATGTATGTAGCGCGTACTGCATTAATTTTCTAATATCAGAACTCAAATATGGTTGTTCCTTGTATCAAGAACATTGTGTTTCTGCAATTACTCATTATTTAATATTTGTGTTTTTAACACGTTTGATTTTTAATGCTGGGTATTAGTAATAATGGACAGTGATCACACCTACATGTAAGTTATAGAACAAATCGTCGAAAAGAAAAGAAAAACATTCAACCCGAAATTCATGCATGCACTACTGTCATGTATTGGTATATATGGGTTTCTTCTACATATTACATGCCGAAAAAAGAAGAGTTTTCATTTATGTTACGAAAATAATCAACGAATGCTCTGGCGAACTCTTCCTTTTCAATGAGACCGTTTTGGTTTTTATCAATAAAAACAAATGATGAATCGATGCTCTCCTGAACGTTGAATACTGCAAGGAAGTCTTTGTGTTCCTGAATACTTAGCTCTCCGTTGTTGTCCTGATCTGCAAGCCGAAATAATATTTCCCCAAAGTATGTGAGCGATTTTGTAGCAGAATTAGACTTGAATAGCATTGTGCGCGCGTGCATCGAAATGAAGTCATCCAGGTCGAATTCATTTTGGTAATCATCCTCTGGAACAGACCAATAGGTTGACCAGCCTTCGGAAAGGGTATCGTTGAAATCACTGATTTTGTCTGCCCGAAAATATAGTTTTGCTCTTTCAAGTGGAATATCAACATACTCATGGCGGTTCACAATCCCGTCATTGTCAACATCTAACAAGCTAAAAATGCGGCCCATTTTAACACGCCATTCAGCCGACAGGCCCTGAAAGATATAAGTTATTATTATCAATTTGATATGCATATAACTAATAATCGAATGTTAAACAGGAAGAATAGCAACATATCATAGCGTAAAGTGCGTACGAGGAAATGGTCAGTCATGCCGTTAAAAAAGGAGTGTCTCACATCCATCATAAATGGTGAGGTGAAAGCCCCTGTAGGTGATTTAAAACGTACTATCAATCTTCCACAAAGTAAGCAGGACGTGGTCCCTTGTGCCTCTAACTGATTGCCATGGACGACGTCCAGTTTAAACCACGGTCCCCACATTGGGAAGTGACATCTTTCTAACAGAATGATCAGGTTAATAGATGTCTATAGATATGTGTTCTAGTGATAGGCCTAAGGTTCGAATCTGTACATTGTTTCAATTGGCTGAATTTTGTAGACGCCCTAGATTAATTACAACCAACCATCTGAAAGGTCAAGGTGCAGGGAAGAAGTTCAAGGGGGAAAAAGAACGCAATATTTGTGCCGGATAAATATATCATGATCGATCTTTAAGCTATAGAACTGTGTTCTTTACGGGTAATGGCATATTTGTGCTCAAGGACTCCTTCTTTCTAAAGTTCTATTCATATAACATTTGATATAGATTTTCCCTGAAATATTGGTATTAACTTGCACAAAATTTTAATTACTGCAGTGAAGAGTCCAGGTAACATGCCTTAAAACAAGTTTCCACAGACTGATGACAGTGAAATACAAAAAAAAAAAAAAAAAAAAAAAAAAAAAAAAAAAAAAAAAAAAAAGGTTTTACAGTCAAAACAAGCACAGAAGCCAGGAAGCAGGTATCATAACACGCTGATGCTGGCTTTTAACATGCTGGCTAGTTATGTCGATTTCCAACCCACACTATATCTGCAAATTCATAGCAAAATGCTTTAAGGTCAATTTGTTTAGTTGGGGGGTGGCTATGGAGTTTACCCATTCCAAATCAACTTATTTTATGTCATAGATGTTAATTTTTTGTTTCTTTTTTAATAAAGGGTCACATATAATGGTCTGGATCCTTGTCTGACAAGAACTCGCGTGTCTGTCGTCAAAATGTGCATTGACGAAAGGTAACCGTGTTAAGTTTTGTATCTATGATTAAATACTCTTTAGACTGCAGCCATTTAGAAAAACAAAATAGTTCAAGAAAAGCCATTATCCTCAAGTCTATCTTAACAATAATATAACAGAATCATGTAGGGTAAAAGTTTCTACCAAAAATGTGCAAAATTCTAGGATTCTTCACGATGTCCTTATCCGCAGAATAGGTGATTTTCTAGTTCATGCGGAGAATATGAGAGACATGATTTTAGAGGTTTAAAAAATGAAAACAATATTGAATTACAAGAGTTAAAGGTATTCACCCTCATGTAAAAATATTGCTTACTGATGTTATCGTATGTATGATGTCCTATTGTTTGTCTAATGACATATTAATTGTTGGCTTATGTTTCTAATATACCATTATATCATGTTCTTATTTTGTATTACTTGCAGTGATGAGATGTTTGTTACACTTGTATAATAATTTGGTTTTTGTCATACTACATGTGTTGCTCCATGCGGTTATCTTAAAACAAATAAATAAAAAAAATGTAATATGGGCTGGTTGCCTAAAATTACGGGAGTGTATTGATTTTATTATTATTATTATTATTATTATTATTATTATTATTATTATTATTATTATTATTATTTTTATATGTGTGAACTGAACATAAAACCAACAGGACGGCTTACCTTCTGACCATTTTGACCTCCTGAAGAAGAGTTTCCCATAACATGAACAACCACCAACAGCAACCCAAACACACGTGGAAGAAACATTTTACTAATAGACTGAACAGGCCAATCGCATTTAGAACGGCTGTCTGTGAGTTATGTGTCGTCTCGACTAAGTAATTGGCTTAAATAGGCTGTAACTCGTGGATGACGCTAAGGTATACTGCATCCAATCACCTTTGAGCACGTGATGGAAGGAAGCAGTTTAAGAAAATTGCGTCACCTTAAACACATAATGATAAATGGAAATTTATATGTATTTCTTCATACATGAAAACACACCCTTTCAGTTGTGAAATGAGTGTTTTCTTTACTTCAAACTTTAATTATATACCATATTTGCATATATTTACGACGGCGCTAATTTTCGTACTATTACATGGGTTCCCATGCTCGTTTCCCTCGGTCAATTCCAATCGTGAGTGCATTCTTTCTCGCACCATTGATGTAATTGTATAAATCTCTTTTGATAACATGTTTTTTAGCTATACATTTATCATTTTGGCAATAATTTAAGCACGTATCCTGAATCTAAAAGAGTAAAATAAATTTAGTAAGTTCTCATATTTGGATAGTTTTCAAAGTTCAGATTCTAGCTGTAAGCAACGTCATAGAAATCATTGTTTGATGGCGAAATCAACAAAGCAATAAGTACATCACGTTACTTCTACTTAAAAGTTTTCGAATTTATTAAACAAAATTTCATTCAAATCTGCACATGTAATTTTTGATAGTCATTAAACATTTAATGTACCTTTACTGTTTCTTCTTTAATTCCCGACATATTGATATTGATTAAGTCATAGTTACAGAGACGGCAGTTAACAGACGTGGTGACACGTGCAGGCGGGCTTCCCATAGACTGATAACAATGTGCTATCATTGATAGCACCAGTTAGCATCATGTTATACAGCTGACAAGCGGGTATTGCAACATATTGATGCTGGTTTACTCTTGTTAAAATACACATTTGAACACTTTACAGGGACATATTATTGGAATAAGAATCAGGATGTCTGTTTACAATCCTATGCATAATACATTCTTGGTCAAAAGTCACTCTAAATTTTTACGCTAGGTATATATATATATATATATATATATATATATATATATATATATATATATATATATATATATATATATATATATGAATGCATAGTAACCATACCTAAGTCACAGAAAAAAAAATAGAGCCTTCAACCCGAAAATCATGCGTGCACTAATGACACATATTATTATTCATGGGTTTCCCTGCATTTCACGGGCCGAAAAATGGAGATTCCTTATTTTTGTTGAGGAAATAATCAACGATTGCTTTGGCAAACTCCTCCTTTTCAATGCAGTTATTATGGTTTTCATCAGTAAAACCAAACGATGAATTGATGCCCTGATGAACGTTGTATACTGCAAGGTAGTCCCTGTGTTCATCAATACTACGCTTTCCATTGTCATCATAATCTGCTATATCAAATATCTTTCTGGACGTAGTATTTAACGATTTTGCTGCGAAAGCGGGCTTTAAAAGATCGATGCGCACGTGTATCGAAATGAAGTCATCCAGGTCGAAAACACTTTCGTATTCATCCTCTGGAACAGACCAAAAGGTTGACCAGAGTCTTGAAACAGTATCGTTGAAATCATTGATTTTGTCTGCCCGAAAATATACTTTGGCTCTTTCAACGGGAATATCAACATACTCATGGCGGTTCACAATGCCGTCATTGTCAGCATCCAATAATGCAAAAAAGCGTTCCATTTTAGCACGCCATTCAGCCGGCAGGCCCTGAAAGTAATTGGCTACTATCAACAATTTGATCTGCAAAAAACTAATATTCAAATGTAAAACAACTGGAACGATAGCAATAAATCATAGCTTATTCTGTCAGAGTCCGTTTAAGGAATACGTTTCATACCCCTTTTCAACACCGGCTACGAATTCCACGAACTGCCAGATATTAATAAATGGCAGGGTTTTTACTTTGATCGGGATAATTATTTTAAGTTCCTCACTGATTCTTATGTCAATCAGTTCAAAATGTTGTTTAAAATAGTTTATATTCATTCAGTTATAAATAATTCTATCACGACAGCAATGACCTAAACTTAAAATCCCTCTCAACCAAGATGCAAAACAGACATTTTAAACGTGACTCACATCATATTAAATACATTCATGTGTATATTCAATACTATACACTATACTATACACTAACTGAGCGGGTGCTTTATTGTGTTAACTCAGTGCTTTATTGTGTTAACTCAGTACTTAGGTTCAGCTATATGTGGGAGCAAGGCATAAAACAAACGGAACGTGAGCCTTACCTTCAGACGATTCTGAGCTCCAGAACAGAGTCTCCCAAGTACATAAGCAACCACCATTAGCAACCAAAACACACGTGGGAAAGACATTTTAGTCATATACTGAGCAAGATCGTCGCTTTTAGATCAGGGTTCTATGCGTTCTGTGCCGCCTCGAATAAGAGAATGATTTAAAAAGACTGTTATTCGTGGAAGGTGCAAAGGTAAAATGCATCCAATCAGATTTGTCAACGTGATGGAAGAGGGAGTTTAAGGAAACAGCGCCAGCTGAAATACATAATGATTAATGTAATTGATTGATTCCTTCATAGATGAAATGAACCCTTTCGGTTGTGCATTTTTTTTTCAAACTTAAACAATATACCAATTTTACAAGTACATATATTAACGACGACGCTTGTTTTTCTTACTAATACAGGGGTTCACATGCTAATTTCACTCTAAGCTTTGGGTCAATTAACTATACAAAATCATTTATGTAATAATTTAAGCACGTATCCACACATGCTAAATTAAAAATAAATCAAAATATTTTAGTATGTTGTCATATTTGGACAAGTTCAGAGTCTAGCTGTAATCAACCTCATTGAAATTACTGTTTGATGGCGAAATCAATTATCCAATAAGAACATCACGTGACGTTGATGTTTTCAGTTTATTTGCATTTCAGCGGGTATTTAACTAAATGTGGCTTCCACTTAAACATTTTAGTATTTATTAAATAAAACAATTCATTCAAATCCGCTTATGTTATTTTTGATAGCCATTTAACATTTGATATAAATTTACTGTGTTTTTCTTAGCCGCCACGTAACACGTGCAGGCGGGCTTCCCATAGACTGATAACAATGTACTAACATTGATAGCACCAGACAGCATCATGTTATACAACTGACAAGCGGGTATTGCAACATCTTGATGCTGGTTTATTCTTGTTAAAATACACATTTGAACACATTTCATGGACCAATAATGGAATAAGAATCATGATGTCTGTTATAATTCCATGCATAAACATTCTTGGTCAAAAAGGTTGTCCCATTCAATCTTAAATTTTAACGTAGGTGGAGAGAATGCACAGTAACCATGCCTAAGGCATAGAAAAAAATAGAGCCTTTAACCCAAAATTAGTGGCATATATTGTCATTTATGGGTTTCCCTACATTTTACGGACCGAAAAATGGAGATTTCTTATTTTTGTTGAGGAAATAATCAACGACTGCTTTGGCAAACTCCTCCTTTTCAATGAGGTTATTATGGTTTTCATCAGTAAAGCCAAACGATGAATTGATGCCCTGATGAACGTTGTATACTGCAAGGTAGTCTCTGTGTTCATCAATACTAAGCTTTCCATTGTCATCATAATCTACTATATCAAATGTTTTTCTGGCCACAGTTTTTAACGAATTTGCCGCGAAAGCGGGATTTAAAAGATCGATGCGCATGTGTATCGAAATGAAGTCATCCAGGTCGAAAACACTTTCGTATTCATCCTCTGGAACAGACCAAAATGTAGACCAGAGTCTGGTAACAGTATCGTTAAAATCATTGATTTTGTCTGCCAGAAAATATACTTTGGCTCTTTCAACGGGAATATCAACATACTCGTGGCGGTTCACAATTCCGTCATTGTCAGCATCCAGTATGGCGAAAACGCGTTCCATTTTGGCACACCATTCAGCCGGCAGACCCTGAAAGTTATTGGCTACTATTAACAATTTGATATGCAAAAAAATAATTTTCAAATGTCAAACAACTGGAACGATAGCAATAAACCATAGCTTATTCTGTTAGAGTCTGTTAAAGGTACACGTTTCATACCCTTTTTCAACACCGGTTACGAATTCCACGAACCGCCAGATATTGATAAATCGCAGGGTTTTTACTTAAATCGGGCTTATACTTTTAAGTTTCTCACTGATTCTTATTGATTGTCTGTCAATTCTTGCAATTCTTGAGAGAACGTGAAATCGGGACAAAGGTGTTGAGCTGTTCAACATTTTGTTAAAAAATATTAAATATTTATTCAATTATGAATAAATCTATCACGACAACAATGGCCCAAACTTAAACGCCTTCTCAACCAAGATGCAAAACAGACATTTAAAACGTGACTCACATTATATTAAATACCTTGATGCGTATATTTAATACTATACACTATACTATACACTAACTAGAATGCTTCATTATGCACTTACTGTGATGCCTGTCAATTCAAAAAAAGAGCAACAATAAACCGTATCGACCTCATTCTCATCCACCATGTAGGTGGTTATCATTATTTGGTCTCGACATGTTTTGAATACACCAGTCAGTTGGGTGGGTGCTTTATTATGTCAACCTAATACTCTGGTTCAGTATTTGTGTGAGCCTTACCTTCAGACGATTCTGAGCTCCAGAAGAGTGGCTCCCAAGTATATAAGTAACAACCAACATCAAGCAAAACACACGTGGAAAAAACATTTTAGTCATATTCTGAGCAAAACTGTCGCCTTTTCATAAACGTTCTATGCGTTCTGTGCCGCCTGGAATAAGTGAATGATTTAAAAAGACTGTTACTCGTGGATGGTGCAAAGGTAAAATGCATCCAATCAGCTTCATGAACGTGATAGATGGGGGTAGTTTAAGGAAACAGCGCACGATTAAATACGTAATGATGATGGTATATGGTTTATTTCTTTATAGATGAAAAAGCGCCATTTTGTTTGTGTGATTGTTTTTTGTCTAAAAACTTAATAAAATACCTACTTTACAAATACATTTGTTTACGACTGCGCTTATTTTCCTACTAAATCAGAGGTTCCCATGCTCGTTGCCCTAGATCAGTGCCATTCGTAGGTACCTTCTTTCTCTCACCACTTGTGTAATTCTATAAATCTCCGTTGATAACATGATTTTGGTCAATTAGTTATTTAATAATCATCCACGAAACAATAAAGCACGTATCCAGAGATCCTGAATCTAAAATAAATTAAATATATATTTAGTATGTTGTCATATTTGGACAGTTATCACAATTCAGATTCTAGCTGTAATCAACGTCATAGAAATTATTGTCTGATGGCGAAATCAATTAACCAATAAGAACATCACGTGCCGTTGATGTTTTCAGTTTATTTGCATTTCAGCTGGTATAAAGTCTCGGTCACAACTTGCCGTACGGGCTCTTACGGGCTCTTATTTTGCGCAGAATCTCACGTGCAACGCAAGTCTCTCTTGTGAAATTTGGAGTTCGCAGTCAGCCCGTATGCACGTACGGAGGATGTTTGACATGTCGAAAAGATCCTACGAACCTACGAATAATCTGCGAACAGCGAGGCTGCAAACGTACCTTGCTTCACTCGCAAAGAGTTTGCAAGTGAGAGGTGAGTGGTCCAAGACGCACGTCGCAAGCAATGAAGGAGCAAGTGCCTTTTGCGTGTTGAGTACGAGACACGCCCTCACAATTAACGACCAAAGTCGAAAGCACCGCGGAAGTGCGTCGCACGTGCTTCACCCCTACGCCAGTAGAATAAAAGGTGTACTCCCGACGCACGCTCGTGTCTCAAAAATGAATGCAGATCGTACAACCTGTGCAACATTTTTCAAAAAATTCGGATTTTGCTTAATTCAGCTTCTAATATGCCTCCAAAATGCAGAAAACCAACTTACATGTAGAAAGCAGAAAAAGGGGAGATAGAAGTAGAAAGAAGGGGAGAACAGTACGCAAAACTGACATACGCGGTTAGTACGTCATCACAAGTGTGTGAGGCAAGTGTGAAGCAAAATGGAACTACTTTCACTGTGCGTTGATTTCTCTACAATGGTGGTGAGCGCGAGCCACGTACGCAGGTAGAAAGACAAACTCAAGAAATGAGTACAATTTCCACAGCCCCTGCACCTTGCAATTAGCGTTCCTGCTTGGAAGGACATCTCATTTAGCCCCTGAAACTCACAAGGCAGATTTTCGTCTACCTCTAAGACCTCCACGGCTTCTACTGCACGCAAAATTCGCAGGGGACGTACGATCCTAAAATTCATGCGTCCGGTTGTGACCTTGGCTTAACTGAATGTCACTCCTATTTAAAGGCTTTGAATTTATTTAATAAAAGTTCATTCCAATTCGTTCATGCAATTTTTATAGTCATTAAACATATGATATGAATTTACTGTTTTTCCCCGGCCATATTGATATTGATATTGATTAAGTCATAGTAACAGAGACGGCAGTGAACAGACTGGGTAACACGTATAGACGGGCTTCCCATAAGTAGTAACATCCGTACTATACGGGAGAAAAGAATTTCATTTTTTTTCTTTTGTTATGTTACATCATTTGAACAATGGAAAACCTATACCGGACAATGGGGATGTTTACATAATAAACAAACAATTTTTCTCATAGTTCACTATTTGTGAGGTTTCATAACACAGTGAGATACCCCTCACTTTACAAATTGTCTTTCCCTTTGCGGTAACGTATGCGTAGTTTTTTGGCCCGCCCGACACGAAGGTGGTGATGTGGTCCCCCTCATCTAGCTCATCGGTGAAGTCGCCGAGGTAGCTGCCCATGATGGTATTTAGGTAGGCGTTGGTTTGTGCACTGCCATCGTCCAGGAAGATGATTGAGTCCGTGTCAAAGTAAAGAACGTTTCGATCCAGGACCTCTATGGCGCTGTAAAGAACCATACGAGCGTGGGCGGTGGTGTACGCGGCTATGACGACGTTGGTCTTATCGGAGCATTCATTAAACTCAGATTGGTGTTTGTAGTGTACCTCCACCATGTCATCGGTTAAAAACATCACGTTGGTGACATCGACGGATTTGTTCAACAGCAGCGCAAAGTACTCGTCCACCTCGGTGACGTATTCGGACTGTGTCATGGTCATTCGTTGACCGAATTTGCCTGAAATAACAAACATAAAAATAAAATAAAATAACATAATTATGGTAGTAAGGATAGTGAAAATGCACGGATGAGAAGTACTGTAATATTGTATGATGTGAATAAACAAGGTGTAAACATAATAACGCATCAAGGACAGATGTAATATGCAAATGTACGTACGATGTTATTACCATTATTTACGGTGAATGACAAATACAAATATTGGAATTATGCGTGAACCTCAGACATAGTGTTTGTAATAAATGAATGCTACCTCTGTTTATACGTACCCCAAAAGCTGTTAAGTATCAGTTTAGACAAAGCCCTCAGACCTGGGTTCTTCTTAATTTGGTTAGGGTCTAGTCGAATGCCCTCTTTGGTGAAGTAGGAAGCAATGTAGTCTCTTTTGAGCTGTGGTGTCGTGCACTCTGGTGGATAGCCGCTGGCCTCTTGTTTGAGCTTGAGAAATGTATTGATATAGTCAGAGAAAAGACCCCCCGTTTTTGTGATTGGGTTGTATTCGCTAACATGATCATAATGCCAGACCTCGTGCATTTGTTTAATCACATAGCCCTTGGAAACGGCCTTTTTTAACTCGACCGTAACCCATGTACCTGTCATACAACGCTCTTCGTCATTATGCTCACACCGTGACTGCTGCAGTGTGTCAGCGCATGTGCGACAAAGAGGAAATGTTAGTTTCCCTTGTGATCTATAGGGAAGGACAGGATGATAAAGGCCGTGAGGAGGAAGAATAGTACATTTGACTAAACCTTCATACTCGCTAAGAGGACCAAAGTTTTCGGTTATGATGGTGGGATGGCAGAGCGGGTATGGTTTGTATTTGTTGACATAGGGATATAGACTACACACGTCAATGTAACGTATTTTCTGTCCCTGATCTGCCTGACAAAAAAGCTTTACTGCGTTCGTCCTGCCCCCGTAAAAGGCTTCACGAGGGTCAATACAATCGACAACGTTCACGCTATCCACTATTTCTTTCACGCCAGCATCCTCCCGTATGACCCTGTCAAACTCACACTCCCATACCTCTATGTAGTTGAAACCTAAAGATTGAAGCGCATGCTTCTTATCCACCGTCCTTTCTAACAACTCACCCATTGTCATCAAACTGACATTGTTGATATTGTAACTGTTGTAACATTTTGGACACCCATGCCAAAAACACCCCTGATACTCGTAGACAGTGTTAGTTGTTGACGCCCAACCATCAACGACAAACTTTCCTATTTTCTTTTCTCCCTGATTATGAGCATGCTGTATAAAGACATTGTCACGCTCCGCCCTATACCGCAACCATTTAGCTGCTTTCACGGACGTTTTGTTTTTCGGCTTATACCCCTGTGCTGGAATAATGCCGATCGTGTTTTGCATAAGAAATAAAGATCTGAACACAACATTGCATGCGCTGGCTATAGTGATAGATCAATTTCCACACCATTCGCAACTGTTATATCAAGCATCAATTTCCTGAATCGGAGACATGCTTGCCGAAGAATGGTGACGTCCATGCGGCAGTATATGAGTATTTCCTTTTGGAAATCAAATATATAGTTTTGACTAACCTGATCATTGTACCATGCCAAAAATTTTTCTCTCGCACCGGTAGACATTGAATCAGAGCCATAGAAATTAGTGGCGGGCATTTTACCCCTATAGTCTTGGTTTTCAGGGGTATTAAAGAAGTGGGGGAAGTAGCCCTTTGACAGGGATTCATCTAGACCAAATGCAGCGGGAAGTTTGTTGAGTGCCATGGGGAGGAAGCTGTAAGAATCAATAACGGTTATATCGCCCACCTTAATAGAAAGCACCTTGGCGCCCCGTAATATCACCTCAGGAACGATACATTGGTCTTTGAGCCATTTTAAGAGGAAAAAACCATCATAACCAGACATGTTGTGTGCCAACAATATAGCCCCATTATGTATGATCATATCCTCCTCGTTATTCTCACATTCATACTCAGCACCATCAAAACATAACGATGCTCAAGGATTCATTCGTTTACTGCGACCTCCTTTGTTTTTTCCTTTCCTTTTCCTTTTACCTTGTGCATGTTCAAAACTCTGATCTTCAAATACCCATTTGCAAAATTCATCAACACACGACGGCCCCTTAAACACATGTTCATTTTTGCCACATAGCTCACATGTACTAGTGGGGGTTACGTCTAAATTTAGACAGTGATGACATACCCTGTGAGCAACCACTAGATTAGGGGTATGAACATGCGATGGCTGCGCTTCAAAATCAAAAAATATGAAAGGGCGTTTTGAACCAGGTTTAAACTTACCAATGAAATTGGCATCAGGATTCTCATCGATATACATAAGTAAATCGTCACCATCCTCACCACGGTCATCTCTATCAATTTGCATGTAACATAAGTGACCGTCTTTGACGTACTTATTACATGACTTGCACTTGTAAGTGTAACACACATGTTTTTCCTCCCTTTTATGATCGACAAATTTAGTGCACTTTTTACAAAGAGTAAATCGTCGGCAGGTTGACCATTTACCTTGTTCGGGTACAAGTGTATGATTTCTAAAACAGCTGTCAGAGAGGAAATTTCTGCTACACTGACCGCAATGACGCCATGTTTCAAACTTGCATGACGAATCCTTTTTACACCTCTCGCAATATTTTTCGCACGAATGGTCACCCATGTGATCAAAACCTATATTGCATTCCGTACAATAGTACGCCCTACCCATGAAACCTGTTATCGAAGTTATGACATCATAATGCCCCTTATGATAAAATAAAAACAGCTCCTTCAAAGCTGAAGGTCCTTTATGAATTAAACTCATAAAGTGATCTCCAGAAAACACAGATATTTGATAATTACTCAAATATGACTGAAACTGTTTAATTTCAGGGACACCACAAGGACCTAACGGTTTTCCAGCTCTTGTATGCAAGTCTTGGGCTCTTTCTAATTGTTCACGACAACGGTTATCAACGATTGTTGCATATTCGGGGTCATTATCTGCTTTGGCCATAGCTACAACCAATGCACGCGCTAAACACAACTGATCTCCCGCCCCGTTACGTATTTGAATGACTGAACGCTTTGCGTGGAGAAAGCTCTGCATACCCATAGACCCTCTTTTTAATCTTGCTCCACCAGGGCGTGGCATACTGACATGACACACAGTTAAAATAATAGATGCGTCAAGTCTAAACTCCTCGTGAGACTGTAATACTCTTATTAATTCGTCCAAAAAGAGATCCACTGTAAATTCAGATACCCTCGTGAACGCTATTGATATGGGATACTCTAACGTGTCAGATTGCAAGACAATTCTGACCAAATCATGAGGAAGCATGTTCTGCACTAAGTCGTCAAATATGTTTTGGAAAAGCTCACGTAGGAACGGGATCATAGAATTTAAACTTCTATTTTCTAAATGGGAGAATGTGAGCTGATAGTCCGTGTTTACAGTTGAAAATTTTTTCATGCGCCGTTCATTGACCCGTCGCAGATTATAAAACCTTCTATAATCTACCCCCATCCCGAGTTCACCTTCGAACTGATCTACATGATTTACCAGCTGATCGTCTGTTACATTTGAATCAGCCCATAACTCATCACCACTCTCATGCTCCGCATTCAATAAATCATCCTCATTACTCATGTCTTCCCACAAATTAGAAACCGATCCCTCAGACTCTGTGTCACCCATGATAAAATAGTGTTAAAGGCACATGTAATAAAAGGAGGGGTAATGTAAGGGGTGAGGGTAAGGAAATCTCAAGCTCAAGCAATAGCCACTGTGCGTGATATCTATAAAGATCAAAAAATCAAATCAGTCCCCCGTTTCAGACAGCTAAACATTTTAGACACAATATTAACGATACTATACAAAAATTTTAACGTGAATTAAATTGACTGAATGTTCAGTAACTTACATTTTGTGTGCTCCTACACTGGCACTCCATGGGACCTTCTACAATGTATTGCCGCGACATGCCTCCACAGACGTTAATGCTCAAATGACGCCGAAGCCACGATGTTTAATATTAAGAATAATGAAATAAAACTTTTAACCAATAAAAATATCCCACGTCACATAAAATTACGTATACCATTGTGTTGTTCGCGGAAAAATGTAGGGTGATAACCGTGAGAAAATGCTGTTGATTATTCATATGTCCTGGCCTTATATTGTCCTCCCTGTTCACAGAATCAACACCATGCAGCCTCTTATAATTTCAATGCCACTCTCTTGATGTAATCCCTTACAACAGCACGCATGGGTGTGACTACAGTTGTTCTATTGTATCGATTGATACGCGTTTAAATTTCATTACATAGTCACACAGCGTTGCACTCAATAAAATGTAGTAGTACATAACACAAATCAAATACTATCAATAATATCGTCTTCGTGGGAAATGTTGTTAATAATGTACCTGCCGTACAAATCGAATACTATCAATAATATCGTCTTAGGGGGAAAACGTTGTTAATAATGAACGTGCTGTGGTCTTCTATTGTACCCCCCGTGTACAGAAACAACACCAGTCTCTTTAGTACTTTCAATGTCGCTCTCAACGTAATCTCTTCACAAAAGAATGTGCACAAGCACAATCACACGCTATTGAAAGGCCCATAGAGACGAAACAGCACACATTAATTAATGGCGATTGCCTCTTTGTGTACGATGCATGAGAACTGAATGTACCGTGTCACTAAGTACCCTCCCCCGAACTTACGAACTTTAGCTTGAAAATGAAAAGCGGTTATCAATTTTACTGCAATTTTTATCACTTCACATGTATGGATAGATAGAAACAGTGTTCCCTAACCACTGTCTCAATGAGGTATACCAGCCCGCTTGGCGCCAGGTGTCGCTAGTGTGAATTCAGTCCTTCCACAGTCGCCATGTTGGATATCATATACGTTGGACTGTGGCACTGGCCTTAATAAACATGCCTCAGTATTGTTGTGTAACTGAATGTCAAAGTCGGCAAGGTGGGCATAATTTTCCTGAGGATTCAGGGCTTCGTTTGAAGTGAAGGGTTGCCCATGTCAACACACCTTCCATGTTAAAAGGACAGTTACAACTTGACCCAGGCACAGTAATTAGGCCCCTAAAGATAGACGAGTTGCCTCAAAAAGAATACACGTAGAAAGGTTAATTGATCTTGGAAAAACTTATAAAGTTTTGGAAAGAGAGCTCCATAGCAAGAAAGTGCCCCTAGAAAGTACGATTTATCAAAGTGCGTTTTCTTCTTATGTCCGTAATTTCAGAAGAGTTGTCAGTAAATATACATAAGTGCCGGTAGCCTTCTACCCGCATAAGGTTGTGTTATTAAGTAATATCCTTTTTTATTGATGTATTGAGCATGACCGGTAATGTTAATTAAATAATTATTTTTATTTAAAAAAATTATTCAGTACATCGTAAGAATCATAAAACTAGGTATAGTTAGATAATTTATTTGTACATGTATAGATGCAATTTCTCAGCCAATGGAATAATGCATGTTTGGAAATCTTTTTGTAACAGTTTAAGAAATAAAATTTAAAGAAAGAAAACATTTTATAAATAAACAGTTTTTATTCTTTTTTTTTTTTTTTTACAAAATAGCACTTCTGAATTGTTTTACTTGAGTAGAAACACCATATTATTTCATCGCTCTGAAAATTCATTAAAAAGCAGCAAAACCAAATGTTTTATTTAAACAAAATAATTATTCAGTCCATAGTAAAAACCATGAAACCATGTAATACTTAGATAATTTATTTGTGCTATAACTTTCCTGATTATATAGCTGCAATTTCTCAGCCAATGGATTACTGTAGGTATGGAAAACTTTTTGTAACAGTTTAAGAAATAAAAATTAAAGAAAGCAAACATTTTACAAATGAACAGTTTTTTTGTTCCTTTTTACAAAATAGTACTTATGAATTATTTTACTTGAATAGAACCACCACATTATGTCAGCACTTTGAAAATTCTTTTAAAAGCAGAAAAACCAAATTATTTGCTGTAAATACAACTATCAAATTATTTCATCCCACTAAAAATACTTTACAAAATAGCATCATAGTTTTTTCTCATTACAGTTAAATATTATTAAAAACAGCATAAACACATAAGTACTTTTTGTAAAGAATATAGCACCACCAAATTATTTCATTTTAGTTAAAACATTTTTTTTAAATGGCACTTCAAAATTGTGATTGCAGATAAAACCATCTCATACAGGGGTACTTTCTATAAACTAGCTGACACGTACTTCCTATAGTGTTTTTCATTAAAAAAAGTTATCCTCGGCAAAATACATGTAGAAAAATATCCAGTGTCAGAATGAATCAACCCCACAAACAGATCTTTGAATGTAAACACAACAAAAATAGCAGAATGGGCGATTCGTAATGAACATCTGGCCTTCTAACTGAGTAAAGTATTTGCAGGTTTTTTTAGGCCCGGATTTGTGCACGAGATACACATTCCAAAAGGGGAAATCAGGTCCGGGTCCAACTGTCATGTGTCTGCAATGGTTTTGGACACAACAATGATTCATACAGTTTGTTTATATACTTCTTCTCTGTAGCTGCAATTATCTCTCCAAATCTTGAGGCAGTGATCCGCCATTGTCTCTCCTTGTGTCAGATTGCGCTCTTTCCTTGTTATAACTTGCTTACTCCGTGTCCTTCGCTGTTTGTTCCTCAACCTGAAATATTCATATCCCATTAAAGCATGGTAGATGGTTACAGCATTAAATAGATACAATTTAGATTAGTTTAGATACAATATTATAATTCTATGATGTCACCTATCACCTAGTTTGATAATTCTTTCTCATATTTGGGCCTGATTCTTAAATAGTAGACCTCTGTTTTCACTTACATCATTCCCTCTATCCATGCTTTATTCTTTTCATGGCACTTGGCAATAGTTGTTGTCCATCACAGCCGCCTGTAAGTCAGCTTTAGGGTAGGCATTACTGGTGGCTACATCAATCTTTGCCGCTGATGTGAAGTGATAGGTAAGATTCCTGAAGTAATCATTTTATCCTGCTCTTGAAGTTGGCTGTCCTGGGGTCCTGAAATCGACAGTTTCAGGCTTTGCCCCCGATATATGGGCCTTCTTTGGGTAATCTTATAAAGAAAATAAATAAGTACATTTACTAAGTATAAAAATATTTCGTGCTACTAAAACAAAATATGAGCGTAGGCCTACTCGTACCTACAGTAGTCTACATGTACATGTACATAACATGTCAGATTTGACACACACACCTCGACTAATTTTTGATTTTTTCAAGGAAAATAGTTAGCATTCGTGTTTTTCAAGCACTAAATGAAAAGAAAACACATACCTTCCAGTCAATTCACATTTTTATCCAGATGTTATGGCACCACATTCAAGTAAATTGCGTTTGAGTTGGTTCACTGTCAGCGACGCGTGCACACGCTCCATGTTAAACTCTGGTGTAAAGCCGTGAGCGAGATTCTGCGAGATTTTAGAAGGACTGCTTTCACCCCCACGCCATCTAGCGGCAGACCCTTAAAGCGGGTATTCCCCATTAAAATGTCCAGGCCCCTCCTAATAAATCACATTACTACATAGATCAAAGCGCTAGCATAGCCAGGCTAATTATAAAACTTGAACATTGACCGTTGAAAACCAGATGTTGTAAGGATAATAGTAAGCGAAAACTTAGAAACACGTAGAACTTCATCATGGAAAGACTCAATTTATTTCTTACACTTTTGATTATATCTCGGATGAGCATTGCCCGTGGAGACTGTAACAACCGAAATTTACCTGTTTACACAGTTAAATGTCATGGTGTTGAAGATGGCGAAGTTTATTCGGGTGAGCAAAATTAATTTCCTAAGAAATTTACATTCAATTTTACCTAAACATATAGAGCATAGGGGGAAAATTAAGTTGTATCCAACCAATCTATTGATGTAAATATCGTACCGTTGTTTTATATTATTAGGTATGAGAGTGATAATTTTTGAGGATGCTGACCATGCAAAAGGTGTGAACCTGGATAACATGTTTCCAGATGGGGATGTATGGACGTTGTTTGTAACCCGAGGAATACGACGACATTTATATCAGTTGCAGCTACCGATATGACTACTTCATCACCACTTTCCAACCCCACTGAGAAAGATGAAATGGCTGACTGTGCAAGTACCATCTGTACGTGCAACTGGACTACACCTGACTTTATTACAGTTAGTCTGACCACAGCAATTTTATTTAGCGTTATTGCAATCATAGGATGTCTGATAAAATTATTTTTTCGCACACAATTACGTGTAGAACCAGAGTCGATGAATAGTTTAAGTAATCAGAGTTATTTAGCGCCAATACAGTTAGAAGACAGAATTTATGATTCAGTAGCTTCTTTGTAGAATGCATAGTTATTACGCTTCATTTTTGTTTCAGCTGGATTATCCTCGGGGCTTGCCAGTATAAGTAGTTTAGCGCTAGCATATGCCATCCACTTAGTTAGAAGATTTTATTTGAGACGAAGACGTCGAAATGCAGAGGAACCTCAAGGAGAAACTGAATTGTGACTCTTATTTTTCTGTTGACTATTTTAGATAGACTTTTTTTTTTTACATGTATATATACATATAGAATGTAGTCCGTTATAAAATCATATTACAGTACTATGACTTTTGTTTTTATTGCTACAGCTGTAATAGATGCATGGGAAAAGTACTGCAGAGTCACAACAACTGCAATGAACACGAGAATGCTCATTAGACGTAGCGGGTTTAACTAAGAAATGACGGAAAGAAAGGGGAATGGGTGGGCTTGGTGGAGTGGAGGGGTGGGAGACTGGCTTCAACATGGGTATGGTAGTATGAGATTGTCAACTGTCAATCATTTCATAATCATGTTCATAATACAGATTGGCTGAGACTAGGGGAAGAGGGGGTATAAATACCACGTTTCAAACAATGCTCTAGTATCCTTCCAAACACACCATGGAGGTTATTTGGGAGGAAAATGCAGCAACTCTTGAGGAGTTGTGCGAGGAGCAAATTTACACAAGTATAAATACGGAAAATGTCATTGACTTAATGTCAATGGCAGATAGGATGGGATGCACGTCCCTTAGGGCGTGCTGCATAAACTTTTGTGTACAGAATTATGCACGCATCAGCATAAAAACAGTAAACACACTATTAAGGGACCCAATGCTGTGCAAGCTGGTCATGGACCAGTTTGCATACACTCTTAGTGACATACACGAAGAGGTAAGTTAACAATTAATTTAACTAATCATATACATGTATATAAATATATATTTGTAAATAATGTAAACATTACTACATCACTAAATGTTAACAGAAGTACAGCGCTAAAATAAATAAATATATATATATATATATATATATATATATATATATATATATATATATATATATATATATATATATATATATATATATATATATATATATATAAGCGTTATATGCTGATGGATGAGATATTAGATGCAATACCACAGCGTGTGCGTCGCAAAGCTAACGTAATTTTGAGATACATGTCTAACCAACCTAATGTGCTGTCGTATAATGATCAAGGGGAGTTGAAATACAATGGTAGAGTGTACGAAGGAAGCAATGTAGTAGATTTGTTTAACGATCTGTATGTACCCCGTAGGAATTACGAACCGCCAGGGCTTACTGTATTTTTAAAGGGTTTGAAACGTCTTAATGTACCACTAAATAACATCTCAAACGTAAAGCGGCGCAACCAGATCATGTCGTTGGACACTTCTTCCAGTTCAACTCAGATGGGCTCGGGACATGTAGCAAAAACTAAACCAGCTCCCAGGCCAAGTCAGAAAGATTCGGAAAATGTAGTAAAATCTAAACTATCTTTATTCAACATATATTGAAATAAAATAATAACATAAAACATATTTGCACAGCTGTATTTTTATTATTACTCGAATAAATGTGTTTAATACAATATTCCTAGTGACTTCTTTGATCTACAAACTTGAAAACACCCGTTTACACAGTAGGGTATGTTGCAACGTGCATTAACATAATCATACACTAATATATCATTAAATTGTTTGTCGCTGGTGAATTTACTAAGTATCTGTTCTAATTTTTTTCCACGAGATCTATTCATCAAGTAATATATACAGTATTGTCCACACACTTTGGTATACAGGCTCTGTAATGTCCTAGTGTTACACTTCCACCCAGATAAAGAGTTTTCGTCTAAAAAACGTTTAAAAGCTGCATTGTAATAATAAGGTGATTTCGCATAAGAGTCAAAGAACTCTCCATGTCCCTGTTCATCAAAGTAAAAAGCAACCCAGTGCACGCCCGGTTTATCGTGAGGATCCGTATTAGCTACGAGGCATGCTGGATAAGTCCATATCTTTTTGGGCATCGCGTCTGATGCAAACACCCCTTGAAAACATGTACTCGTAACCGGATCAGTCTGAAGAATGCATTCTATTTGCTTCGTATTCATATTTTAATATTCTACAAAAACGCTCCTACGTTGGTCAATTTTGATAACTGAATCAAATTCTGCCATGACAAGCAACACGATATTGTTAATCTGTTGTCCAAACTCCAGATCGATGTTAAGCGAACCCTGCTTTGTTGGAGTTATATAATTGTCAAAGGTTTGATCAGGGGTTAGATCGTGAGCGAATAAAACATATCCATTCAGGTATTGAGTTCTATCAATATCGATGCTGTGCTCTCCGTCTGCCGCTCCAACTGCTGACAAAAGATCATAATACGCCCTTAAGTAGTTTAACCCCCCTTGAACACTAAAATCAAAATTGTAAGGTTTGAATGGTATTTGTTCCCCCGCCACCATTAATCGAAGTTGCCTTAAATCGTTGTGTTTGAAATTAAACGGATTCTTAGTATAATCTCCCGAAAAAGCATCATCTTCCAACAAAGCCAAAAGAATACGTTTAGGCATGCGTCCAAAATACGCATTGTCAATATGAGCCGTTCTTACACCATTGGGTAAATTGATAACTTTGACTTCCCTTCTAGTCATGGGATAACATGCTACGTGTTTGGCTAATATGTTCTCATGAGCCAGTTTCAACCGATCAGATACTTTGACTCTCCTTACAAAAAGGGATATGTATTTGATCAGAAATTGCTCTTGTTCATCAGTGTCCGACATAAGGCAAAATGCATGCGACGTCCTTCGCAACTTGATTCGTACGTCCACTTGATTCAGAAGAAGCTTGTTTTGAGTGGCTAAGTCAATTTTTAACGGTCCATACATTTCAACCCTCCTGCTCCTTTGAAACCAAGAATTACGGGCCTTAAATCCTTCATTCCCTGGGTCTCCGTCTACATCAACGTCGTCCATCATTCCATCGGTATCTCGGTAATACATTTCCGAAGTTAAAAGCGATTCTTTAGCATTTTTCCCATAATACAATAAATTTTCCAAGTATGCGCGGTAGGCATATGTATTCTGTCCCACAGTTATTAAATGGTCATTCAACTCTACGTCAACCGCTGTAAATAGGGAGTGTAGCGTGTTATTCACAACTGACGTGTTTTGTCCTGCATCGATGTCAGTTCCATCTGCTTTAACAATTTGACCTTCAACGTATAGGTTGATTTGCGTCGTATCGATATATTCGTCGGGTGTTCCTTTAATGACAAATTCTATTACGGGGCTCACATCTGCAACCGCAGTGAGAGGTCTCACTTCTTCAAAATAGCTCGATAACAGATCGGTCTGCATATGATCGCGTATATTCGAAAATATATCCAGTTCAGTTCTGACGATGGGATCATTTTCAGTGTTATTCATGTCTAAAAATTCGTTTCTCGTGCCTTGAATGAACGTGACTGTTTTGGTCGTCTACCTTTTACTCTTCTGGATGCTTTAGGTGTGTTGTTCTTTTTTATAGTCATGGCGTTTAACGTTTTCCTTATGATGTCACCATTAACATAAAGTTTTGACTTCGGGGTACGACTTCTTTTACGTTTCTTCTTTACTGCGGGTTGTTCTGTGCGTTTCGGGTTATTCTGTCTATCTACATGCAATATTTCAGCGTGTCTAGGTTGAAATAACCTACCATTGCCTCTTTGCATTCGTGATTGTACCCTTGTACCTCTAAATTTATGAATGGATCCTCCGCCCACCTGTGCTTCGTATCTTTTTACTAACGCTACGTATACAGGATCCATTTTTATAATAAACTCTTTCTGCGAAAATGAAGTGTCGCTATAGCCTTCCCGCTATCAAACTGCACAAGTTCACCCGTGTCACGACTTATATCTATTCGAATTGTGTCAATATGACGACGATTTAGAGGGATGTAAATGGGATTGTCAAATGTTTTTGTGACCACTTGTCCGTAAACACCATTAATATCAACAATCCTCAGTAAATTTGCCGAAGCGTCCCCTACCATCTGATTTTGTATAATATCTGTATACACGTAGAGGGAATTGAACCCTAACGTCATGTTTGGAGGGTAAGGGGCTATTGTATCTGCATTAACTCTGACATTCGGTTTAAACCCTAGCATTGTCGCCATGTCTCCCGCAACATCGATGTAGGCCCCCGATTTCAAGTGAACTGTAACTCGTCTGCTGATAATGTTATAACCCAACATTATGTTTGTTTTTCCAATAGCTGTTAACTGATCGTGAATTGCAGTTATTAGATCGCCAACTGTCGGATAATACCCTGCAGTAATGTTTAACGTATTTGTTTTTACCCCGTCGTAATATGTCAAGACACCGTTCTGAATATTATTCCACGAATATGGGTACTGTAGTTCGACCAATGAGACTTCAAAATCCCCTTCTAGATTAAGTGACGATGACAGTTTTGTTTGGAATGTCTCGGGTCTGTTGTTAGGGAAATACTTAAAGCTGCTGTTTGACGGTAAGATAACATGAAAAGACGACGCCATCCTTTCAAATGAGGTGTATTGTCTGGTACCGGTTACATTTATGTTTTTTGTACATCCTTTGAATCTACCCAAGTATTGAAACGATCATCATAACCTACCCATTTTACAAAAAGCTGCCTAGTTTTCCCCTTTCCACGGGTCTTTAAAATCTTCTCGATACGATCCACGTCGTCAGTTTTAATAACTTTAATCATTTCTGGTTCGTACAAGACACCTTCGATTTGCTCTCCATTGTAATCTTTCACCTTATACACAGGAGGTGTTCTGTTTAATCTTTCTGATATTGTAAATATTTCCTGTGTCCATCCCTGTTCGTATCCTTTTGCAAAAGGGGTGCGTGTTTTGCTTAATCTTACAGTATCTCCTACTTGAAATTTAAACCCCGACTTCCCTATTTTTACTTTTCCATACAAGTTTTTCCACACAATGTTTGCATTTCGTGGATTCACATCGATTGGGGCCATCTTTATGATTCGATGTTTTGCATGGTTGTATCCTGTCATCAAGTCGTTTAGGACTGTCACATACGTTAACGTACTGTTTGCTGTGAAATATCTGTACAAACGGGTCTTTATGCTTCTGTTAAAACGCTCAACCACTGAGCTTTTTCTTTCCGATTTTGTTGTGAAAAAAGCTATGCCTTGACTCTTGAGGTACGCTTGAAATTTTCTATTTGCAAATTCTGTCCCTGCATCAGTTTGAAGTACCAGTGGCTTTCTGCCTTCGGAAACAATGCCTTTAAACGCATCTAATACATTGTCCGCTGATTTTGATTTGATTGGAACTGCCCATGCGTATTTTGAAAATATATCAATCACGGTTAACAAGAATTTCATTCCTTTATTGTATTTTGCTATTTTACTGAGGTCTGCCAGATCACCCTGCCATTGATCATCAATATAATTCACCATGACGCAATTTGTACTGAATTGTTTCCTAACCGGTGCATGTAATGTATACACATCTTGGGCGGCTAGAAAATCTTTGATTTGCTGACGACTGATTTTCATACCATCTTTTCGTGCGGCATTATACAGTTTTAACATACCACCAAAGCTTACAGGGTTTGACGGGTTGGTATACAAACTATGCAGATATGCATCTGTTTTGTTCTGCCCTTTCTTGGTTTTTTTCTTACGCGGCATTTTCTCATACAGTTATGGATCAATTCCAACAAGCTAAATGTTTTCTTTCTTTATCCTATCTCTATTTATAGTTCCCGCCAGTTTCATCGTAATGGGTATTTAGTAGCGACATCACTGTACTGGCGGTATGTACAACGGGCAGTGTGTCATCTACCACAAAAAGCCTAACCATTTGAAATCGCTTTTTAGGTGTAAGTGGTACATTAAATCGTTGATTTATTCTTTTTCCAACCGTACTCATCATGCATTGAGGAGAGTGTCGTTCGTGTTCGACATCTGGGGCATCTCTCAGCGGGTCCCAATTCTTTAGATACAAATCGCAGTAAAAACAACGAACCACATCATCGTGTCTAGACGCTCGTGGGTCTCGGTAAAATCCACTAATGGCTAAAGGGATTGGGTTGATAAGTAGTTTGCCCGGCCAATTAAGAAAACTCAAAATTCGGTCTTCTTCTTTTGCGTATGGCATGACCGGTCCATATAGCGCACCCCCCCAACTCAGAATCGGTTTCCGGATGATCATCATCCATTCTGTCTACTCAGTATAAAGAAAAAAGGATCGCAAACACATTTTTGTAATTTTTTAGGTAAGCGGTGTGTTTATTTCAACCAATCATGTTGCTTCTTAAAAGGTATTACATTTTTTCTAACCAATCACGTTACAGCTAACAACAAATAACATTTTTTCAACCAATCAAATCACATATTATTTTAATCAATGAAATGTTTGTTATCAACTCTTTACTATCAAATTGTCTTCATCACATCAAATTAACGTTCCATATATAAATCTATTTTTAGATATGATGTCATAATCAACCAATCAAATGTCTTCTTTCATCGCACACTTCTAGCTAGTGTACATGCAAACTTTGTTAATTCTACACAGATTATACGGCGTCTTTTTCTGTTCAATTCAAAGTTTATTCTGATTTTTTTTCGCCTTATACAAATGTTCGCCATATACAATCTTGCACACATCGTAGACCATACTAGCGAGGACGGGATCAGGGGATAACGCATGGCTCGGTTCCTCCACGTCTTTCCGAAAATCTTCCAGCAGCGATGCAGTCATGATGATGGAAAGTATGTATGGGTTTTCTTGTTGTCTCAGTTTTTTCTTCATTAACTTGTAGGCCTTCAGTATTACCTCATGACTTACAGCAGCTTTTGCCCTGGTGAAGTAAACATGTACCGAAACTGACCAGTCGGCCATACACCCATCCATGTGATGCTTTTGGGAACCGTGCGCGGCTATACACCCAGTACAGTACCTGTAAAGCATGGCCTCTATTTCCTGCACGATCAACTTCACGTAAATGAGATGAATTAATACTACGTCTGCTTCTACATCGTTTTCGGCTCCAAACATTATTTCATCACTTTCTTCCGGCTCCTCGCTGACTGTTGTCGGTGGGATTTCACCCAGCGCTGCATTGATTTCAGGCATTTTGGTCAGCAACGTCTCCAATGTGCGTTTGTCAAATTGTACATCGTACATCGCTTCATACGACGCACTTACTGGTGCGTAGGCTAGCTTCATTACAGATTCCTCCTTACCAATGTCGTACAGCACACGGACATTATAGTTTTCCCTCAGCTGATCATCTATTTCAGTATCGGTAGACATAGCAGTTTGGACGGAAGGCAGGGTGTTTTTAAAATCTTCCCATGCTTCTCGAGGCATCCGGATCTTGTTCAACGTTTTCAAATCGCTGAAGACGACCAACTGGACCCCCTGTTTGCTTCTGCATATCGACAACAGACTATCTTCACCAAGTTTGAAGAACTGCGACATTTTGATGTTCGAACGTACAACTTAGGTCAGTGAATTGGAGTTTGATTTGACCATTCCAACATATATAGCCTTCAAATTGCACGCCTGAACATGCAACACGCCTAACAAAAGAATTGCGCTTGACGTCATCCGTCGCTATGACAAAACGTAAACATTACTCCGACATGCCCAGGCCCGTTCTGTGACGTCATCCGTTACCATAGTGAAACGTAAACATTACCCCCGACATGCCCAGGCCCGTTCTGTGACGTCATCCGTTACCATAGTGAAACGTAAACAAAAATAGGGAGTCTCGTTTGTTTACATTAAAAAAATTGTTTGTTTATTTTGTAAACATCCCCATTGTCCGGTATAGGTTTTCCATTGTTCAAATGATGTAACATAACAAAAGAAAAAAATGAAATTCTTTTCTCCCGTATAGTACGGATGTTACTACTCCCATAGACTGATAACAATGTACTAACACTGATAGTACCAGTCAGCATCATGTTATACAATTGACAAGCGGGCATTGCAACATCGTGATGGTGGCTTATTCTAGAAAGTTAAATGGCGGGAGAACCAGACACATGCGGCAGTCTACTTAAATGTCTAAGAAATTGTTCGACCACTGTACTGCTATTGAGTTTTCTAGAGACTGAAGTGAGATGAGTACGAAAGTTGTAGGTACTGTATTGTACCGACTAATTGTTTTAAACATAAAATTGGCTGAATTGTTATTCATGTGGATGCTTTCAAAAAGGAGCTGGTACTAGCGGCTACACAAGTGGGAACTTAATTTTTTGCAAGCATGCCTGTGTCTCCAGTGCAAGACTTCCGCATAAAATACATCTAGATTACTGTTGCCCAGTTGACCGAAAAGATCAAACAAAGTCGGCCCGAGTCTTGGATATTGTGTGCCAGAACAACCCTCAACCCAGAAACCAAAAATTCTGAATAGCTTTCACGGGCCAGTGTGCAGCTGTTTTCAAAGTCACATAAATTATTTTTGACGGTGAGAACAACGAATCAATAAAACTTTTTTTCTTGCATCAAATTTGCGGTATACATTTCATGTGTCTTTTTCCTGTCACATAGATATTGGGAAAGTCATAATTATAAAGGCGGTTAGTTGTGAATAGACCGAGTGACAAGTGCAGACGGGTTTTTCATAGACTGAATATTATGATCTTATGTGCATTGGAGATACCAGTAAACAAAGTGTAATACAAACGACACGCTAGTATTGCAACATGATGCTGCCTCACACTTGTCAAAGTACACATTTAAACACTTTTCATCGACCTGTTAACTAGAATGATAAACAGCTGTAAATCATTTTAAATAGTGTTTTTTATTTCATATAACATATCTGACATGGCTCGTGGTACAGAAATGCAAAAGACCTTTGAAGATATCCCTATTTTATACCATTTTAAAGTAATTTATTGCATGCTTCAAGTCAAATATGAGGTTTCACGGTGATTATCACAGGAGTGAAATGGTAATTAAATGAAAAATACACCACCAATGTCACCGAATTTACACATCAGTTAGAATCTGCACTGAACATAGGTTCATTTAAGGCCACGTGCCAAGTAGCATTTGTCTATACCTCATGCCGCTATTATATCCTAATATCAGAGCTCAAATATGGTTGGTCCATGTCTTCAGGACATTGCGTTTCTGCAATACCTCACTATTTTACATCTGTGTATTTTTAATACTTTTATTTTTTAATGCTGGGTATAAATGAGAACAGTACAGTAAAGTAAACATGTACAGTAAACATGAATAAGTCATAGAAAAAAAAAAAATAGAGCCTTTAACCCGAAAGCCATGCATGCACTAATGGGATATTGTTACTTATGGGTTTCCCTACATTTTACGGGCCGAAAAATGGAGACTTCTTATTTTTGTTGAGGAAATAATCAACCTTTGCTTTGGCGAACTCTTCGTTTAAATGAGGCCATTGTGGTTTTCATCAGAAAGCCAAACGATTAATTGATGCCCTGGTGAACGTTTAATACTGCAAGGTAGTCCCGGTGTTCATCAGTACTAAGCTTTCCATTGTCGTCATGATCTGCTATATGAAATAAATTCCTGGCCAGGTTATTGATCGATTTTGTGACGTACTAGACATGTGACTTCCAAATATGGAAGCGCCCCTGGCAGAAATTTGTAGAAGAAAGCCCACGAATTGACGGTGTTCGCTTGAAGCCTGGTATTGCTGATATGGTTTATATTAAAATTAAAATCAAGCGGGCAAAACCGGAATCTAGAACCAAGGGTAATTAAATGTTGCTTCCGCTTAAAAAACTTTCGAATTCTTTATATAAAAATTCATTCAAATCCTCTCATGTTATGTTTGATAGTCATTAAACCTTGAATATGCATTAACTGTGTCTTCTTCCCCGCCATATTGAAATTGATTTAGTCATAGTTACAGAAACTGCAGTGAACAGACTTGGTAACACGTGCAGGCGGGCTTCCCATAGACTCATAACAATGTCGTATCATTGATAGCACCAAACAGCATCATGTTATACAGCTGACAAGCGGGTATTGCAACATCTTGATGCTGGTTTACTCTTGTTAAAATACACATTTGAACACTTTACAGGGACATATTATTGGAATAAGAATCATGACGTCTGTTTACAATTCTATGCATAATACATTCTTGGCCAAATGGCTGTGCCATTCACTCTTAAATTTTAATGCTAGGTATATATGAGAATGCATAGTAACCATACCTAAGTCATAGAAAAAAATTAGAGCCTTCAACCCGAAAGTCATGCATGCAGTAGTGGCATATATCGTTTTTTATTGGTTTCTCTACATTTTACGGGCCGAACAATGGAGATTTCTTATTTTTGTTGAGGAAATAATCAACGCCTGCTTTGGCGAACTCCTCCCTTTCAATGAGGTTATTATGGTTTTCATCAGCAAAACCAAACGATAAATTGATGCCCTGGTGAACGTTGTATACAGCAAGGTAGTCTCTGTATTCATCAATACTAAGCTTTCTATTGCCGTCATAATCTGCTATATCAAATAGCTTTCTGGACACAGTTTTTAACGATTTTGCCGCGAAAGCAGGTTTTAAAAGATCGATGCGCATGTGTATTGCGATGAAAGCATTCAGGTCGAATTCATTTTCATATTGGTCCTCTGGAACTGACCAAAAGGTTGACCAGGCTCCGGAGAGAGTTTTGTTGTAATCATTGATTTTGTCTGCCCGAAGATGTACTTTGGCTCTTTCAACTGGAACGTCAACATACTCGTGGCGGTTCACAATTCCGTCATTGTCAGCATCCAATATGGCGAAAAAGCGTTCCATTTTAGCACGCCATTCAGTCGGCAAGTCCTAAAAGTTATTGGCTTATATTAAACATTTGGAATGCAAATAACTAATACTCAAACGAAAGACAATGGGAACGATAGCGACATAGCATAGCGTATTCTTCCAGAGACCGTAAAAGGAACACGCTTCATACCCCTTTTCAACACCGGTTATGAATTCCACGAACCGTCAGATATTGATAAATCGCAGGGTTTTACTTTAATCGGATAATCATTTTAAGTTCATGATTGATTATTATGTCCGTCAATTCTTGCATTCTTGAGAGAACAGTTACACTGTAAAAACAGTGTTTAGCACTTAAACACATTTCTAAGCGCCTGTTTTGTCTCATTATTTCGAAGCACGTTAAGCTCCTTAACATCTTACATGATTTGACGCTTTTGACGCCTATTAAATGTAGGGTGTATTTTCTTAACATTTAGGTGGTAAGGGTTTCAACTGTTTTAGTCACACACGCGCGCGCGCGCACACACACACACACACACACACACACACACACACACACGAAGTCACGGTCGATCTCCTTTAACTGCTATAGTTATCTCTATTTATAACAGGGTACCGTGAACTGTCAACATTGTTGACTTCACACCATTACCTTTACAGCCGGACTTATTCATCCTTGTGTTAGCTGATCTTGCCAGAAAGTTTATTAGAATATATTTCTTAAAATCAAGTTAGAAAATTCACTAGTTAACTAAAGACACGAAACAGCTATCACTTTTACTTTAAACGTTTTTTAATTTTTGATAAAATGCGTTACGGTTTTGGTGTCTATTTATTTTTTCCTGAAGTAATGAACAATAGAACATCAGGATGATGGTGGGGTATTCACTATAATGGTTTATCTAAGCTTTCATCGCATGCTGGTTATTTTGGTAACGATAGACCGAATATTTAACAAATCGCACCGGTCTGGTCGCCCACTAACCCCAAGCCCAATTTGGAATTAACCGCTAACAGTAGTTCATACAGCACTACGATCTATTAAACGGATATATTAGATCTTAGAACAACAGAAGACGTGTTTTGGTTATTTATAAAAAAAAAATTAAACATCAAATAAGGTTTTTCCAGAATGTTATAAAACGCTTATAAAACCGCAGGGGCATCATTTTGCATGGAGATAAAAACACCCATAACGTTACCATAAGGTTATTCTCTACCATCACCATCATGTAACCAGCTGATAACGTCGTGAATTTGTTATTTAGATTTATACTTAATAGACCTATTATAAATAATCACACGTTACTGCAAGGAAGGACCCAACGCGTTCGTGCAGGCTGCTCCACGCCTCCAATAGCTCCATACATTTACAATGCGAAGTGTTGCCAAATTGTTTAGTCTTGTAATAAACTTGTTATGGGATCGTATACATGGGGTTGTGAAGTATTTCTATTTATCTATTTATTTATTTATTTATTTATTTATCTAATTATATACGATCTATTAAACGGATATATTAGATCTTAGAACATATATATATATATATATTTTTTTTTTGTGACAAGCTTGAAAAGCTAAACTTGTTGTTCCACAGCTTCACGCGTTTAAGAGTTCCACACCTATAGCAGCTCCATATGTTTATCAACCTCACGTGCTTAGCAGGGGAAGTGCTTAGCCAATGTGCTTAGCTTGTGATAGACTTGTTGTAGAATCATATGCCGGTGAAGCTAAACGTCTCTAGCTTTTTCTTCTGTGAAACGCTTGAAAAGCTATACGTGGTTAGCTTTTACACATATTTCTAAATGCGTATAGGTGCCTAACGTGTGTTGTATGTATTTAAATGCTAAACACTGTTTTACAGTGTATGAGGTGTTCAAATTTTTGTTTAAATATTTAGTATTAATTCAATTATAAATAATTCTATCACGACAGCAATGGCCCAAATTTAAACGCCTCCTCAACCAAGATGCAAACAGATATTAACGTGACTCACATTATATTAAATACCTTGAAATGTGTATACAATACTATAACCTATAAGTATGTTTACGTTTAGAAGGTCATGAACATACGTCTCCAAAGTTTAAAATGCTTTAAATTTGAATGCTTAATTATGCACTGACGGTAATACATGTACTTTCAAAACAAGAACAGCAGATTAAGCCTATTGACCTCATTCTCCAAGATATGTAGATATCATTCTTTGGCCTCGACGTATTTCAACGCATGTGTCAGTTACGCGGGTGCCTTAATATATCTACACACAATTCAGCTTCATCTATGTGTTAGCGAGGCATAAAACAAACGGAAAGTGAGCCTTACCTTCAGACGATTGTGAGCGCCAGAAGAGTGGTCCCCAAGTACATAAGCAACTGCCAACAGCAACCAAAACACACGTGGAAAAAACATTTTAGTCATATACTGAGCAAAGTTGTCTCGTTTAGATCAGGCTTCTATGCGTTCTGTGTCGTCTCGAATAAGTGAATAGTTTAAGAAGGCTGTTATCCGTGGAGGGTGCAAAGGTAAAATGCATCCAATCAGCTTTTTGAACGTGATGGAAGAGAAAAGTTTAGGGAAACAGCGCCAGCTGAAATGATAAATGTAATTGATTGATTTCTTCGTAGATGAAATGCGCCCTTTCGGCTGTGTATTTATTTATTTTTTTTTCTTCAAACTTAAATAATATACCAATTATAGATTTACAACGAAGATACATTCTTACTAAAACAGGGAATTTCATGTTCGTTTCCATCGATCAGTACCAATCGTGAGTACTTTCTTTGTCGCACCAGTTGTGCAATTGTATAAAACTCATTTGATAACTCTGGGTCAATAAGCTATACAAAAATCATTTATGCAATGATTTAAGCACGTATCCGCACCTCCTAAATCTAAAATAAATTAAAATATTCTAATATGTTGTCATTTTTGGACATGTTCAGATTCAAGTTGTAATCAACGTCATAGAAACCATTGTTTGATGGCGAAATCAATAAACCAATAAGAACATCACGTGACGTTGGTGTTTTCAGTTTATTTGCCTTTCAGGGGTATTTAATTAAATGTACCCTGAGTGTCGGAGATCAGTTAAAGCTAGCTTTTAAAAATCTTGTGATGCGATTGCTTTTTCCTAGCTCTGACGAGCAGCGGCCATGTTAGATTTCCGTCAATCAAATGAATCTGCAGTTGAATGTCATCAGACCAAAATGAAACGTAAAACAGATTTAATTCTGCTTTATTTCATTTTATTTACTGTATTTCAGATATGTAAAGTGAAAAATAAACAATATGTTACAAAAGAAAAAGGTATATTCAATGTTTTATTTTTTTTGTATATATATATATATATTTTTTTTTATTGTATTTTTTTTTTTTTTTTTTTTTTTTTGCTTATCAAAGAAAATTTGCTCCTGAAGATATATGTAAACACAATGCACGTGTTTGCCGTGTGCCAAGTTTGACAGCTACACTGTATGCCCGATACCACTATAAGGGCTGCGCAATGGCTACAACAAAATCAGTTTTTAAAGCAGAACGTTGCTTGTATTGTGGTACTGACATTAGACTACAAGATTTTCTTAGTTAAAATTCCAACTCCACGTCAGCCACTTTGCTTCATGTCTCGTCTGCACGAGATAACATCAGTGCAAGGCGGGAAAGGCAGCTCCAGGCGGGCAAAGCTGTGACGTACTAGACTTGTGCCTTCCAAATATGGAAGCGCCCCAGGCAAAATTTTGGAGAAGAACACCCACGAATTTACCGTGTTCGCCTGAAGCCTGGTATTGCTGGTATGGGTTATATATGAAAGCAAGATCGAGCTTGCAACACCGGAATCTAGAACCAAGGGTAATTAAATGTTGCTTCCGCTTAAAAAACTTTCGAATTTATTATATAAAAATTCATTCAAATCCGCTTATGTTATTTTTGATAGTCATTAAACATTTAATATGCATTTACTGTGTCTTCTTAACCACCATATTGAAATTGATTTAGTCATAGTTACAGAAACTGCAGTGAACAGACTTGGTAACACGTGCAGGCGGGCTTCCCATAGACTGATAACAATGTACTAACATTGATAGTACCAGTCAGCATTATGTTATACAACTGACAAGCGGGTATTGCAACATCTTCATGCTGGCTTATTCTTGTTTTTACATGTTAAAAAAATTAAATAATCAGACCTAATATCTTTGTTGAAAGCAGGCCGCTTGATGTTCAATAAGAACATCACGTGACGTTGATATTTTTTAGTTTATTTGCATTTCAGCTGGCACTTAACTAAATGTTACTTCCGCTTAAAAACTTTCGAATTTATTAAATAAACTTTCATTCAAATCCGATCGTGTTATTTTGGATAGTTATTAAACATTTGTTATGCCTTTACTGTGTCTTCTTCTCCGCCATATTGAAATTGATAAAGTCTTAGTTACAGAGACGGCAGTGAACAGACTTGGTAACACGTGCAGGCGGGCTTCCTATAAACTTATAACAATGTACTAACATTGATAGCACCGGTCAGCATCATGTTATACAACTGACAAGCGGGTATTGCAAAATCTTGATGCTGGTTTATTTTTGTTTAAATACGTATTTGAACACTTTTTGTGACCTTTTATTAGAATAAGAATCATGACGTCTGTACACAATTTCAATACTGACAAAATCCAATATTGACAAAATAAATAAATAAATAAAATAAAATAAAAACAAAAACAAAAATAAGATATTTCCCCCATCCGACCTCTATTGAAAATAAATATGTTAATAATTGTTTTAGAAACAAGTGATAAAAAATAATCTCTCGAAATATGAACTATTACAGTTTGAGTACATAGGTACGACCTATGAACGTTGGACTGCAACATTTAAGAAAAACAAAATAGAAAATGAATCTGTTATCTTCCAACTATTTAAGAACCATACACCAATGTCCATTTATTATTCAATTTGACAGTTTTCACAGTTTAGATTTTGGCTGTTATCAACGTCTCATAAATAATTGTTTGAGGGCGAAATCAATTAACTAATAAGAACATCACGTGACGTGGATGTTTTCAGTTTATTTGCATTTCATTTGATACTCAAATAAATGTCACTCCCACTCAAAAGCTTGCTAATTTATTAAATAAAATTTCATTCAAATATATTTTTGATAGTCATTACCCATTTCTTATGCCTTAACTGTACCTGCTTCCCCGCCATATTGAGATTCATTTAGTCATAGTCGGCAGTGAACAGGCCAGGTGACACGTGCAGGCGGGTTCCCACAGACTGATAACAATGCAGTAACATTGATAGCACCAGTCAGCATCATGTTATACAACTGGCAAGCGGGTATTGTAACATCTTTATGCTGGCTTATTCTTGTTTTTACATGTTAAAAAAAATTACCTCAGAACTAATATCTTAATTGAAAGCAGGCCGCTTGATGTTCAATAAGAACATCACGTGACGTTGATATTTTTTAGTGTATTTGCATTTCAGCTGGCACTAAACTAAGTGTTACTTCCGCTTAAAAACTTTCGAATTTATTAAATAAACTTTCATTCAAATCCGATCGTGTTATTTTTGATAGTTATTAAACATTTGGTATGCCTTTACTGTGTCTTCTTCTCCGCCATATTGAAATTGATAAAGTCTTAGTTACAGAGACGGCAGTGAACAGACTACAGGTAGGCAACACGTGCAGGCGGGCTTCCCATAAACTTATTACAATGTACTAACATTGATAGCACCGGTCAGCATCATGTTATACAACTGACAAGCGGGTATTGCAACATCTTGATGCTGGTTTATTCTTGTTTAAATACGTATTTGAACACTTTTCAGTGACCTTTTATTAGAATAAGAATCATGACGTCTGTACACAATTTCAATACTGACAAAATCCAATACTGACAAAATAAATAAATAAAAGAAAATAAAAACAAAAACAAAAATAAGATATTTCCCCCATCCGACCTCTATTGAAAATAAATATGTTTATAATTGTTTTAGAAACAAGTGATAAAAAATAATCTCTCGAAATATGAACTATTACAGTTTGAGTTCATAGGTACGACCTATGAACGTTGGACTGCAACATTTAAGAAAAACAAAATAGAAAATGAATCTGTTATCTTCCAACTATTTAAGAACCATACACCAATGTCCATTTATTATTCAATTATATACCACATTTCTGTGAAAGTCGAATTTCTTATCAATATCAGACTCCGAAAAACCAGGAATCCACCTTTCGGTTGTAAAAATAATCATGAGCTGCTTTCAGGAACTCTTCTTTTTCGATGCTACCGTTTTGGTTCCCATCGATACATTTAAAAGACTTGTCAAATCCTTCTTGAACGTTAAACACTCGGCAAAATGTTTTGTGCTCGTAGACGCTGAGTTCTTCGTTGTCGTCTCCATCTGCTGCTCGGAATAGGCCCTCTGCCCAATCCCTGTTTGATTCGTCTAGTTTGTTAACTTTGAATAAACGTTTGTGAATCCAAATAGCATCTTTTTCGTCAAGACTACCTCTATATTCATCTTCGGAAACAGACCAAAATGACAGCCACGCTTCGGAGATGGTATCATTGAAGTCATTGATCTTATCTGCCCCAAAATATCGTCTAGCTCTTTCTACAGTCTTGTCAACGTAGTCGCGGCGGTCCACAATTCCGTCCTTGTCAGCATCCAACTTAGAAAAGAAACGGACTATCTTAGCGCGCCACTCGTCCCCTATATCCAGTTCGTCCTGAAATTTATAAATGTAACAAAATGTTTTGTCTGGTAATACTTAAATCTATGTTAATATGATTTTTCTCTCTGTTGACAGAGACAGTGAATGAGTCCATGACAACTAATATTTATTTGCATAAGTACATAGAACAAAAAAAAAAAAAAAAAAAAAAAAAAAAATCCATCTTCCTGAGTCTTCAAAGACGACCTCTTATAAATGTTATATACTAACCGTTGTTACTAGGCATCGGACAAAGGATGCGTCCAAGCTAATGACACATAGATGGCCAACAGCTCGAATCCAAAACCTTAGCAGACCTTATATGCCACGACTCTTTAACAAGGAGCTTCAAGGGTATATATCTATCAATTGAACATGTTTGAAATACGTGAAAAGGACACTTTTCAAGTTAAGGAAAACAAAATATAACAGATATAACTGACTCCAAAATATTATTTGATTTGATGTCAATAACTAGGATGTCATAGTCGAAGAAACGGGCATGCATTTTCTAGTATAGGACATGTTAGCTCACTTAAACCTTGTGGAGGGAATGACACCTTTTTTCCAGTGGAGTGCAGTGGTGGTCTCTGTACAAATGTGAGATATTGCAAACATAAAGAAGGTATATTTAAGCACAGTATTTGTAGATTTGATAAAAGTATGTCACGACGCGAGCTAAGTAAAACCGTAACTTTTGGGCACTTCACACCACTTTACGCAATACCCATTTTGGACACATATTCCAATGGTTGTTTTATAAAATGAACGCAGCTCCAAGGCATAATAACACATGTAAAATTAAAGCTAACAATTTTAACTCTGTCTAAATTCCATGGCAAAAAGATAATACAAATACAAATGGGCAACTAAACTTGAAAATTATAAGTGTCTCCAAACAGTGAATGATATTTAAAGCCCATACATGTAAACGTATTGTCCGTACAGGGCTTGGTTTTATCAAGATCATTTTTATTTCTTCTTCGTTTGTTAAAATATTAAACACATGTATAATTTTAAACATAAATGCCCAATTTATCACGAAAACAATGATCCAAACGTTAACGACCCCAACCCAGGAATGGCAGGTTCGTTTCCAAAACAAAGAGTAACGTAACTCACTTGATAAGCTAGTAATTCAATGCTGGACCGTAGCGAATCTTATATTACATAGGTCACCCAGGTACGTCTCCTTATTCTAAAAACGCTTTTAAAATTGGAATGTGTTATTTTGCAGTCGCTGTGACACAATATGTAGAAACAACAAAAAAAAAAAAACCTCATTGACCTCATTCTCCAAAATATGTAGACTTTTTTCATGAGTCTCGACATATTTTGAATGCATTACAACAACACAGTCAGTTAGATAGTGGCCTTATTGTGTCAGCTCAAAACTGGGCTTCATCTCTATCTGTGAGCTGTGCACAAAACAAACAGTACGCCTTACCTTCTGACCATTTTCAGCTCCAGAAGAGTGGGTTCCCATTACTTTAACAACCAGCAACAGCAAGCAAAACACACGTGGAAGACACATTTTACTTTACTTTTCGTTTAAAATCAACGTTCTATGCGATCTGTGCCGTCTCTAGTAAGCGAATGAATTAAATAGACAGTAACTCACGGAGGGGTCAAAGGTACATTTTATCCAATCAAGTTTGAATGCGGGGGTTTAAAACGCAAAATAGCATTGTGTCCAATTCAGTACACCATACTCAAGTTCATATTGCTTTTTAAGGAAAAAATGTTCTTGCACTTGCGATAGATTCACATGTCTCTCAAAGCGACTTCCGTGACATGGTAATATACCTGCAAAAAACTGCCTTTGATATATATGTAGTATAGAGACTTGATACAGACGTTGGGGAAGATACATGCCAACTGCCGGACGAGGCGCTACAAGTTAGCATAGGAAAAAATCTTCCAATGCCAGACAAACCACTTTACCCTTGATTCAACCTCCTAAGTAAAGCGGGGAGGAAGCAGGTACAATTTATAAAGGACGCTGAGTATTATTTCATCCAATCAAGGTTCCCTTACGTAAAAATCCCAAAGGATCCTATAAGATCCTACATGATCCTAAAGGAAATTGGCCCTATTTCCTATAGAATGTAATAGGATCTTATATGATCCTATGGGACTTGAATGTGGTGTTGAAGGGAGCAGTTTAAGAAAGGATACCGTCAAATTGAGCCGTATGCAGTATAATAACTCATGACCAAAGTGAATGCTATTATTCATCAAGGAGTGTTTTAACTAAAGTCGAGGCAAAATTGAATAACCGGCGAAAGCTCATTTCACTTAAGGAGGACCTTGTGAGATAGTCGAAACGTAGTGTTACTCGTTTCAAGTAACATCTAAAGTAGTGTTAGATTCAATTTTTTTCTCTACCTCATGGTCAATTTTAAGACAAAATAAATAACTTTTGTTCTTGTATGCTATACTTGCCATTGACTTGCCTATCATTTTTTGCTTCCGTGGCATCGTTGGCAACGTACCTGCAAAATATCGGCCCTGGTATAGACAGGATGTAGACGTTATCGCCTCCCTGGGGAGGATACATCTCAGTGACCGTCTGAGGCGCTGAAAACTAGCTTATACAATGTAATAACAACGACTTTCATTGTCAGAACAGCACTTCACACTTGATTCAACTCGTAAATACCTAGGGCCAAGACTAAAGACAGAGGGTTCTGTTAATGGCTTCATTCAGAATAGGGATCAAATGTGGCCGCGGGTCAAATGTAGCGGCCCACTTGAATGCTTGTTGCGTGATCCCCACAGAAAATCTATTCAGTGTTTTATCCTGAATTAAGCGACAAGTGGGTCACCATATTTGTTCTGAGGGTCAACTGTTGTAAATATTCCTCTGTGAAAGCGTGCACGTCCCCGGAAAGGATCGAAACCAAGTTGTCCAGCTGTGAGTATGGGGGACCTACATGAAAGGAAGACCAAAGCTACATGTATGTTGTCGGTTCTTCGTAGATGAAAACATATTTATTTATTTATTCTGTGTGTGCAAATTATTTAATTAAACAGAATATACTCACGAATAATCTGACATATTCCTTCACTGCACCTTTTTATTGTCATACTGTGGAACCATTCAGAATAAGAAGAGCCGAGTTCTAGCTAATTTTTGTGCTGTATATGAAAGGAAGGCCACTTAGTCCTGTAGGTTTTAAAAATGCCTAAAAAGGCACCAAAGAGCAAGAAGGGGAGAGGGGGAAAGGGGGCATGCCAAACTTATTATTTATAGATCTACCGAAGACGGAGGTTTATATGATTTGTCATATTATTAATCTTGCCATTTTACGTTGCTGTGCCGCTGTTTTTATAAAAATTGCTGGTACGGTTCAAATATGCAAAGAGGCCATTGATGTATTAGTCTTGGATGTCATATGGCACACTTTATATCAAACGGGTTTTGATTGATCTCAAAATGTGTATCATTTGGTGCAAAAGATGTCATGTATTTGGTACCCTGAATGTCAGAGCAACGTAAAAGCTAGCTAGCTTAAATATACCTTGTGATGGAGTAGCTTTTACTAGCTCTGACGAACAGCGACAATCTGAGGGAGTTCTTCTTCAAAATTTTGCCTGGGGTGCTGCCATATTTGGAAGTCACACGTCACAGCTGTGTCCGCCTGGATCCATAATTGGAAGTCATAAGTCTCGTACGTCACAGATTTGGCCGCCTGGAGCTGCCTTTCCCGCCACGCGCTGAAGTTATCTCGTGCAGACGAGACGAGAAGCAAAGTGCCTGACGAAGTTTGAATTGAAAATATCTTGCAGTCGAAGGTCAGTGCCACAATACAGGCAACATTCTGCTTTAAAAACTGATTTTGGTGTAGCCATTGCGCAGCCCTTATAGTGGTAACGGGCATACAGTGTAGCTGTCAAATTTGGCACACGGCAAGCACGTGTATTTTGCACGTGTATCTCTCAGGACTAAATGTTCTTTGATAAGCAAAAAATACAAAAACATTGGATATATCTTTGTTTTCGAAGAATATTATTCATTTTTTTCACTTTACATCTCAAATACAGCAAATAAATTTAAATAAAGCAGAATTAAATCTGTTTCATTTTGGTCTGATGACATTCAACTGCAGATTCACTGCAGAGCAGTTCTATTTGATTGACGGAAGTGTAACATGGCCGCTGTTCGCTAGAGCCGGTATTGTTGATATGGGTTATATATGAAATCAAGATCGAGCTGGCAATACCGGAATCTAGAACCTAGGGTAGTATTTGGTTACATTAGGGTAGTTTTCCTTTCTGATATAGTTACCTTCAGCGGCCTATCTCGGTATCTGCCCTTAATTTCATTAAAAAAGAATCTCTAGAGCCTGTCAGTGTGCTTGTGTTATGTACCTGTGCCACTGCCATATCAAAATTGCTGAAAAAAAGGTTCCAATATCCGTAATCATGTGTCATTTTCTATGCAAAAACAAATTTCCTACTGATTTTAAATGTATAACATAGAGGCCATTGATTAATTAGACCTCGATTTAATGCATTTTAAATCAGACGGGTTTTGGTTAATATAAAGTTGTATCATTTGGGGCAAAAAGTGTCATGTGATGTAACAGCTTAATTGTTACATTGGGGTAGTTTTTCTTTCAGATATAGTTACGATCAGCCGCACGATCTGCCCTTTCCTTTTCAGATATATCCAGTGACTGTCAGTCTGCTTGTGTTATGTACCTCTACGTGTGTGCAGGCAAGTGGGTGTTTGTGTTTAGTTAATTGATGATAGTTAATTTGAAAGATTGTCAGCTTTTGATATGATCTAAACCACTCGAGGCGACCATAGTCTCGAGCATCACATATATTGTCACCGTAGTTAGAAAAAAAAAAGTCACGAAAGACCGTCACAGGCAAAGAAAAAGATTTTCAACGAATGCCAGACCCCTTTCTGGCGTTTTGGTGCATCCCACGTCAACACACTGAGGCATATAACGAAAATTGCCCAACTCCGTTCATCATAACCTTCCCTCGCTTCACTGTATTCAGTTTGAAGCTCAGCTGTTGCAAAGACCTTTGGCTTTTTTGTCCCCACATCACCACGTGACCTAGATCTGTTACTTCATTTTTGCATATTGAGGTGGGGTTATCTAAAACGCTTTATTTCTACCAAAAAAAAAACTGTTTATAAACCATTTATAGGGTTATCGATACAAAAAATATCTCTATTGTACATATTGGGTGCTGCATCTAAAAAAAATCGAGAAATGGATTTTATTTATTTATTTTTTTTTGGTACAGCTACGTCCTTTTAAATTGTTCTACTTATATTTTTCCTTTGTCAACAATTTTCTTAGTTTAGTTGAGCTAAAAAAAATGACAGGAAATTGATTATTATTATTATTTTTTTTTTTATGTAAAACGTGTTGAAAAGGGAAAGAAATTCATTACAGTACAGTTATCTCTGGTGTACATGTTAGCATTTTCAAGGTATGACTTAGAAATTTCATGGGTCTGAAAAATTAAGCTATTCACATTTTCTACACACCCATGTTACCTGCAGTGCATTGTTAAAGATTGGTGGTGACTATGCTGTTAAGCATTATGTGATATTGCATCAAAATTGAAGAAAAACCTATTTTGGGCACTGTTGCCATAGTGACCATCAAAGGAAAAGCATGCCACTAACTCTTCTTAAACTTACAGGAAAGAAACATAGGACTTAAATGCAGCTTTATCTGGATAACAAGCATGGTTGGTTGATTTTTCTGGAAGTTATACATGTTTTTGTGAATTTTTAATTTTTCACATACTATTGGCAATTTCAAGGTGTGACTTTAAACCTCCATGGGATTGAAGACCTTTGCCAAACACACTGACAGGCTCTAGAGATTTTAAAAGGAATGGGCATATTAACAAAAAAGGCTGCTTAACGATATTATATCAAAAAGGAAAACTACCCATATGTAACAATTCAGCTGTCACTCCACCAAATGATACAACTTGAGATTAATCAAACCTGTCTGATTTAAAATGTATGAAATCGGGGTCTAATTAATCAATGGCCTCTATGTTATACATTTAAAATTAGTAGGGAATTTGTTTTTGCATAGAAAATGACACATAATTACGAATTATTGAACCTTTTTTCAGCAATTTTGACACAACTGCGTTAAAAAATAATATTCTGACAGATTTGATGAACAGGCGTTGTCGGTAGATCTATTAGTAAGTAGTTGAAATAAGCATTACTCAGTCAGTTTGCCCTCGACTGTTCAAGAGAGAGAGAGAAAGAGAAAGAGAGAGCAGACTTCTGAAACACTTGTGGTATCACAGTGACATAACAGGTAGGTAAAATCTTTGTATCAAACAGGTAGGTAAAAGCTTTGTAAGACGTATTTGTATTATAATTTATCGACACCATACAATAATTCAAACATACAGGTGTATATGTCACAGGCCAGACTGAAATCCTGACAGATTATAAACAGATTATAAAACTGCCTACGCCAGATTGATATTCAGAGTCAAAGACAATTTAAAATAGAATGATCGCAACTATATATGTGTGTGTGTGTGTGTGTGTGTGTGTGTGTGTGTGTGTAAAGAATCTCTGAGCAAGAACACATTGTATAAACTACATGTACATGTATGTTGCATGCGGATATACACAATATTTACTTCATCTTTTTTTTTTTGCCTCACATACGGGTTCTTGAAAAGCATGTCAATACTGTGTGTATTTCGATAAACATTTTGAAAATTCTGCGCTGCTTCCGTGACACTTTGAGTGAAAATGTTTAAAAAAATGTTTGGAATCCCAAGTGTTTTAAGATTGCAGATCAGTCAGGTGCGGAAAACTCTCCTAAGGGGATTTCAAATCATGCCTGGTTTTCAATCTGGCTTATGCTCGTGATATGTGTGTGAGTGTATTACCTATAACAACAACTCCAAGCAAACAAGGAGCTTTTTTAACGTTTTAACGTGTGCTGGGTTCATACTTCGACGAAAAAAAATGGGCAAGAAGATATTTATTCAAAATAAAATAACGTAAACATATTGAATGACATGGGGCAATTATTTAAGATGATGACTAAACAAGAGCCAGAACAGAATGTTGTTGAGTAGTAACAGTTTGCCAAAAATTTGCTTTAGGCGTTTTATCCCCTTAACTAACTATATCTGCTGTTAAGGAGATACGAGTGGAAATCGTCAGAAAAACACGTCTCACCACTAAAAATAAATGCAATCGAGATTTTACAGGCTTTGTAATAGCTTAAGGTGATCGGAAAATAACTAATGGAGGGCTATCGAGTGCGATGTGACAACGATTAAAACTGACAGAACGTAAACATTGATTTTTTATGCTTTTTAATTTTTTTTATCCCTCCCCCACCCCCCTGTAGACGAACCTGGCAACCAGAAACTAGTGTCGTTTTTCGAAAAACGATTCTGGCATCCAACAACTAGTGTCGTTTTTCAAAAACGATTCTGAGAAGCCAGAATCGTTTTTGCGAAGAGAAACAGGGGTGGGCAGAGGGAGAGGCAACCAGCGGTGTGCGTGTACCGCGATTAGGTAACCCTCCATCCCCAGAAATGCACTGCATGACGTCACGCCTAGCCCACTGCGCATGCGTGCATTTTTAATGAGTTGCTAGATTGCCATAGGAAAATGAATGGGTTCGCGATTCGTGAGAATTCGTGAGAATTGACAAACTAACGGCCTGATGCCGATAGACAGCAACGCTGTGCTATGCTTCAAGCAACTCCTGACCAAATATCGCTAGGGTTTTTTTTTTTTTTTTAATATGTTGTACACACGTACTAAGAAGTTTGCCGTGTATTGCCCAGCCTACCCTCAACAAAACGCAAATATTTTTAGTAATAGTGTTTTTAGACGGTAGATTCACTCAGAAACAAAGGCAAATTAATTCGTTGCCGATAGCACCAGCAGATAGCAGTAGCACCAGCAGATAGCAGTACCATACAGAGTCTGATTAAAAACTTTCATGGCAATTGAAAAATTTTTACCACTGTACAATGGAGTCCAAAAAGAGCACTTGGCACAAATGTAAAACTGCCCAGTGCAAGGCCAAGAATTCAATCAGTATTTTCAATCATATTATCAGATTCTTCATAAATTGACTGACCGTATCACTACTCAGTATTTAACTAAGCTCTTAATCCAAAATCCCTATCATCATTTAATAATTATGCAAAATTCTTCTTTAAGATTGCTATTTATTTAAATTTTTAATGCTGCGACTGTTCCAAAATAATTTTGTAGTAAAGGAAAATGCAAATAAGAAGTGGAAGACCAATTTTACCCACAGTATTCAATTATTTGAATATAAAAAGAATAAGATCACGATTTAACAAATTAAAATAATCTTTCATGAACCCTTCCATGAATAACATAATTAAACAAAAATAAAAGTTATAAATCAGTGGTAATGGCTTATTCTGGAATATATGACCTCTGCACATCATCAGTACCTGACTTGGTACAGTATAGTTACTACTTGGATACAGAGTAAGATTTAATAATGTAACAATAAGAACAATATATATTATAATAATAAACTTCTCTGCACATATCAGACGCTTGTTACCATGAACTAACACTACTTGACAATGGGCTGAGCACTTATCACAGAGTCTGTGTGCGATGCCATTCTTGTGCTGTGATTGGTTAGTTGAGTCACGTGAAGCCCTACTGTTGCGCCCTCGCGTATCGTGTGAATGCTGCACATTTCTGACCATGACCGCGAAAGCCGGGCAGGGTTTTACGGTATCTCCTCGACGTGCGCTGAGACCGAGACGGTCGCCGATTATTGCCTACGGGGTACGGGCAACTCTCAGTGTTTCAAAAAACGACACTGGTCTCTGGGCATCAGAATCGTTTTTGAAATATTCAATAATATTAAAAATTACACTTCAAACTACAAAGGGAGGCCCCGGGGGCCCCTTCCCCCTCTTCAACCTTACCCTTATTCCCCCACCCCCACTTAAACTTGCCTCTCCGTCTGCCCACCCCTGTTTCTCCCCGCAAATACGATTCTGGCTTCTCAGAATCGTTTTTGAAAAACGACACTAGTTTCTGGTTGCCAGAATCGTTTTTCAAAAAACGACACTGGTTTCTGGTTGCCAGAATCGTTTTTGAGAAACGACACTAGTTTCTGGTTGCCAGAATCGTTTTTGAAAAACGACACTAGTTTCTGGTTCCCAAGTTAGTTTTTTTGAAAAACGACACTAGTTTCTGGTTGCCAGGTTCGTTTTTGAAAAACGAAACTGGAAACTCAAAAATAGACATTAACTTCAGCGCTCTACGATTTCTAGTCTCGCATAACTTCAAGCAGTGCCGACAGTTTAGTTTTAGGATATTCCGGATGATTTCCACCATTTTTTCTAAATATTGTTCTGTTCCATTGCGTCTTTTTCAGTTGATTCGCGTGTTTAAAGATCATCTATGAAAGTCTGCACCTGAAGAATGTTTTTTATATACCTTCTAGGAAAACTGGAGATGTTTTTCTTGCGCATCGCCGCCACTCTCATGGTGTTGTTGCCGCTGGTTACCGCCCAGAAAGCCAGTAAGTCACCTGCAAATGTCTTTGATTATCGGAATCTTTTATATCAGAATTTACTTGTATAGCTATTATAATGAATTAATAAATATAATTTAATATTTTTACTATTGTAAACGATTATTTCCGCATGTTACATGTATATTCAAAATAATGTACATTGATTTCATTTGCTTTGCATTTTGGCAATTATATGTTTTTTATTATAGTGCACAAGGCAATATACAACATTTACTTTCAAAGTACATTGTTGCAGACTATTTAAATAAAACTTGTTTTTTTTTTCAAATTAAATATAAAAAGACAAATATCAGTCCTCTTTTTCCTCACTGATATCGAAACGGACAACAACTCTTGGGGATGGGAAATAAATCCTAAATAATAATGTTTTTTTCCATTGCAGTTGTGCTTCTTCGGTCCAAAAATTACGAGGATTATACCTGGGGGGTGAGGGACAATGGCGACGCATACATCAAACAGGGCTACGGCGGGGATGCTTTTCGCATTTTACCAGGGTTAAGCGGGAAGAAGAACGGGAAGAAAACCGTCTCCTTCATGTCCCTGGAGCATCCATGCTCCTATCTCCGTCACTATAATTTTTTCTTGCACCTCGAAAGCTCGAAGAACCCAAGGAATGCTAGCACCTTTGACGAGAACGCCTCCTTTATCCCTCGACCTAACCTTTTCTTCCGAGGGTACACGGCGTACGAATCAGTGAACTACCCCAACCACTTTATCCGCCATGGTGACTTCAGGCTGCAGATACGACCATACGACCGCCATCCCTTGTTTAAGACAGATGCCAGTTTCAAGCCGGAGAAAATAGGTTCGTGTATATTTTGTGTACAACATATAACCCATGTTTTTTTTCTACTGTACAATTGATATGAAAGCATATACTGTGGCCGAGTGGCCTCCCTTTCTCTCTCTACTCTGCAAACTGCATACTTTCTACTTGTGTTTATTTGTTTTTGTATCATTTCAGTGTTGCAGAAAAGCTGTAGCAACTAATCTCCTGTCACTCACGCCTAGGCCGGGGACGTTTGATATGCAAAAAAAAAAAAAGGCTCCACGTTCAATGGCCTTATGCGTGGAATAGACTAGATGTTCACCTGTAGATTTTATTTAAAATTAATTTTTTTCGGTAGTTTGATCTTTTAAAAAAAGAAGAAAAAAAATATATATATATCGGTTTGACAAAAGCCTCAGGCGCAAGATAAGTGAAGCGCTCGATCTTTGGATCATTTCAAATGAACCTGATAATAAATGCAGAGACGAAATGCTTTTTTTTAATTTTATTATTTTATTTTATTTCATTTTATTTTTATTTCATTTTATTTTTTAGCAGACACATGGGAAGTACACAGGTGTGTGTGTGTGTGTGTGTGTGGGGGGGGGGGGGGGGGTGAGGGGGTTAAAGCGGAGGTCGTATACGATTTTCCACTGAGTTTGAATTGCAATCTGTCTGATATGTTGGGCGTTTTTTTTTTTTTTTTTTTTTTTTGTGTGTGTGTGTGTGTGTGTGTGTGTGTGTTATTCTCTTTCTCCATTACCACTGCCACCGCGCACTAAATTTATGACTTGACATACCGCGTTTTGTCATATTCGAGTTCATGTTGACCGTGGCTAGGTGAAGAACTAATGTATGACAATAGTAACTACTTCTAAATTCAGTTCTAAAAACACATTTTAAAATAAAGAAGAGAGCACAGACCTTTGCCAATTCAAGGCAGCTCACTTTTCATTTTTTGAAAGCAATCAAAATCAACCATCAAAATGTAACAGATGCATTTAAGTCCATTTCTGATGCTTCTAAAAATGTCAAAAACCGTCCAAAACTTTCTAAATCAAGCGGTTCAGAAAGGTTGCATTTGCCTTCAATATCCTTGCGATTTCTATTTAATGGCCGTACCTGTATGTATCCCCTTTAAGTGCGAATATATCCCCTTTAAGTGCGAATATTGTACACGAATTAACACCATGGATTTAATGTACCTACTCCGAGGAGCTTGTTCTTTATTTCACCCATTTTTTACCCCCGTTTGTCTTTCTGTCTGTCTGTTTGTTTGTTCAACACCAGTCTAACGCAAAATGATTTGGATGGGTTTTGAACAATTTTTTAGGATAGGTTGGAAATGGGCAAGTTTACAATTGGTTAGATTAAATTCAGTCGTGATCCAGATTTTTTAAAATGATACTTATCCATTGCAATATAGGATCATTCACCTTGACCAAAAGGTGTTATAAGGTCATTGTACAATGGATGTCCTCTCAACTACCACAATTAAAAAAAAAACACCTCTAATTATGTCTGATTATTAAAAGTGATGAATGCATGACCCAAACTATAATCAACACGCGTGCCCAATTATATAATCCTCTGAGCTTTGCTTCCAGTTATGTCCCCTTCTATTGTCCAGAAAGGGGGCAGATGGCAACGCTACGCGATCATGCCTCCAGAGGGCTACGTCTCGATTAAGCGACTATCAAGTTTCTTTCTGTTTTGGCTGTACTTAGGCTTTGTTTATTTTTAACAGGACGACTGCTTTTACAAGCAGTCTTCTTCAGTTAGCTTTTTGATAGACAACGAACCCCTTAAGCTGACCCAACCTGAGAAATGACATAGATTCTAGATCACATTTTGGTTCAGAGAAAAGGGCGTTTCGTTCGACCACCCCAATCGTTGAAAATTTGTTCTGAAAACTGTAGAATTGACTGAATTAAAATACTTTTTGGTTATTTATTACTTTTGTTGTAATAAATATAAGCAAACGTCAGAAAAAAAAACCGTCGGTGTCGGCCTATTTATTAGATAAATTGATATTTTATATACTTTGGAGGCTAAAAACGCAAGAGTTGTCTGGTTCTCAAATCTAAGCACGGTGTTTTGTTCGTTTGCTCATAACACAGGGAAACATATATGGGGGGGGGGGGGTGTAAAATTGTAACTATTTTATTGGCTCGACCATGATGCCAATAGCGTGCCGTTATGTGCAGTTGTAGTTATGTTTATAGTGAGGGTGTTTTCTTGAAAAAGACGCCCAAAAGGAGTCATGTCATTTTGATATATATATATATTTGCACCAAAATGTAACAGATGCATTTAAGTCCATTTCTGATGCTTCTAAAAATGTCATTTTGATATATATACATTTGTAGTTGTCACTTCAAGACCGTCTAATTAAGTTCTTCTGTCAAAATTGTTAAATGTTAAATTATATAAGCCATATACGGCTGTTGCGTTGTATCTTTTTTTTTTCGAATGAAAATAACACTTGCCTATCAGCATAATAATTATGAATTTTGAAACATAATATGATATACACAAGAGGACATGATTATCGGAAAACCACACATTGGTGAAGAAGTAAATCGTTTCTTAAGGCTAAACAATTGCGGAACACAATCCCGTCGATAAGTAACACCTAAATGACAAGGTTAAATATATATATTGGTATCATCATTATTCCATAAACCTTAATAATGTTGGTTTTCAACTCTTTTGAGTAAAATTCCTATGGTTTCTTATGCATGGTTTCCAGTGCAGATAAATGGCATCGTATATAGACGGTATTACGATCACGCACAAAGACATTAAAATCCACCATAGAAACGGGGTTGAAGTTGGGACCGAGCCAGTCCTACGACTTGCAGGTACTCTGGGAAGGTATTATATTTGAAATAGCAGCCTGGGGAGGCTATGGCTTTAATTTTCTCGTCATTTACATTGTTACCAATACAAATCACGCAGATAAACCAACCTGGAAATAAACATATAGTTAATAAAATTAAATAAAATTAAATTTATTCAAATGAAAATCGAAAGGTTATGAAAAGGAGGGAACTGTGGACGTGGGCCCAGATGTTAGATCAATAATTATGGTGTTATCAGAACAATTTAATGTTCGAATATAATACCCAGGTCAAAAATGTATGTATTTCGGCCAAGCACACTTTCAATGGTAGTTCCCTCTTTCATAACTAGCTGGCTTATTGCCAACCCGATAATAATGGAAAAAAAATAATGATAAGACTATGCCCCATTGTAACTTAAACAATAATTTTCGACTACTTTTTAGACCCCATTCCCATACCTAGATCGACACAAGATTGTTAATTTGCCCCTAAAAGCTTCAGTACGCGTGCCTGACATCAGTAATTTAGAGAGAAAACCCTCGGAGAAGGGATAAACTAACCTAGTTTCTTAATGTGTGTTGCTCTTGGTCGTGCATCGCCCACAGTGAACACCCCGTCAGTAAGTAGCCATATTAACTTCGTGTTCTCTTGCAAGAAAAAATCTTCAAACATGAGCTGTGCGGTTTCCAAGGCCAGTTTACCGTTCGTTAGACCACCTTGGGTACAGAAAATAAGTTTTCAGTGGGGTGTGTTTTATCAGTGTTATGTTTTAAACGTTTTAAACAACAATCATTATTTTGAGAGTTACATTGGCATCAATGTAAATTCAAGAATAAAGTATCCTTGTATAGAATGTATGTCTGTGTTTCCCTGTGTGTGTGTGTGTGTGTGTGTGTGTTTGTGTGTGTGTGTGTGTTTGAAAAAGAAAGAGGGAGAGAGAGAACCACCGGTTTTATTAATCGCGTCATTGTCAGCTTAAACGCACGCCCGCTCGTGTGTGTGTGTGTGTGTGTGTGTGTGTGTGTGTGTGAGAGAGAGAGAGAGAGAGTATAGAGAGAGAAGTAAGAGTAAAGGAGAGAGAGATTATATAGAGAGAAGTGAGAGTAAAGGAGAGAGAGACCCACCGGTTTTATTAGCAATCGCATCTATGTAAGCTAAAACGCTGGCCAAGTCAGTGTGTTCATTCAGCTCGAACTCTCTCGACACGTTTGTGGCAAACGTCAATGCACCAACCCGGGATCCACCAGGGCGAATGCGATGGACGACATTAATGATTGTGGCAGTAATCTGAAAGAATGTTTAATTATATATTTTGTATATACAAGGGTAAATAGTTTTCGATTTGTGAATTGTCAAGATCATCCTCCGAAAACGTTACATAAATGCAAAACATGTTATAGTCCCTTTTTATATATCAATTTGTCTACAATAAATATTTAATATTTCAGTTTGTATAGGTGCGGCAGTAACTAATATTTCACCTGACATGTAAATTGGCTATTCATAGACATGGGAAAAATCGCAAAACACGTTGTGTTTTGTAAATTGCAGGAAACAAGAAAAATTAAGGGCATGTTTACTAGTTTACGTGAATTATCGAAAAGAAACCCATTACCTTTGATGCAGCTTTCTGTAATTGAAACTCTGTATCCTTAATGCTGCCGCTGGCGTCCAAAGCAAACACAACGTCCAGATTAGGATTCCTGCAGGAGGTGTACGTGTAGGAACATGGAGTGAGGAGAATCCTTAAAATCCTAGAGAGCTGACTTGCCTTTGTTGATGCCCCTTGTAATTTCATGTAACATTAGATCAATTCGTGTTCTTAGTAATGTCTTAACACATTGATTAGGATGATGGTAAAAGGTATACTGGTACAATACATTATGGTCAATTTATTGTTATTTAGAAAAAAGAGTATACATGTATGAGAAAGACATGAATTGCCAAGACCACTTGGAAGTCGGTATTTTCTTTGGATCAAAATAATCTCGCCGGCCCACTGTACAAAGAGCTATGGCCTTTGTGTCTCTTACAACCGTTAACAGAGGTACAGGAAAGTTTGCAATGGAAAGGTGCCTTGCGAGTCTCAGTGTCCACGTGAGATTATAATACTTTACGTGCTGACAACTGGCCGATCATTGAGCATTCATTCTGATACAAAATCAATGCTCGTGCGTCCTTATTAAGACCACAGCGATGCCAAATTTCATGGTCGCAGAAAAGACGCGGTCCAGTGAAAAGAAGGTATTACGAAGAGAATACTACGCATGGCGAAAGTAATCTCATTTTGCTTCACACTTGCCTCACACGCTTATATTAACGTACTGACCGCGTACGTCATTTTTGCATTCTGTTCCCCCTTCTTTCTTTTTCTTCCTTCCTTCTTTTCTGTTCTCTGAGCTTCTTTCCCTTGCCTTTTGGAGGCATATTAGGAGCTGAACTAAGCAAATTTCGAATTTTTGAGATGTTGTACACGAGGCTTAAAAGTACATACGAACCAAGCATCGGTGGAGCTTGGATTTTCATTAACACATGTAAACCACTTCGACTAGTTTCTTATACGACTCAAGTTAATTCGCCATGCCAAGGGATAAACTGGATAGATCACTCGATCAGCCATAAAAGAGCTTTAGACTGCTCCTTTCTTTAAACTTTTGGTCGAAAATTTAACCTACTTTCGTGACCTACTTTTCTGCCACATTGACGTACAGCATAGAATGCTAGCAGCAAAATCCATTCAAACATCATTTTCAGGTAAAATTAAAATCAGGTAAAATTTGCGGCCTCGCTGTTCGCAGATTATTCGTAGAATCTTTTGGTCATGTCCAGCATCCTCCGTACGTGCTTACGGGCTGTCCGCGAACTTTAAATTTCGCAAGAAGAACTTGCTCGGCAAGAGAGATTCTGCGCAAAATTTGGACGCAAACAGGCCGTAAGAGCCCATACGACCGGTTGTGACCGAGGCTTGTATAGAACTTAGGTAAAACCCAAATACCCCCCACATTTCGTTCAGGGGTCGGGTTTATAGTCTATCATCGCGTTGGAAGGCGCAGGTTGCAAGATGGTCGATGCAAGCAAAGTGCCCAATGGACGCGCGAGTAGCTCGCAGTTCCACAGGAAAGGCCAAATTGGGTCGCTTAAGGAGCTACAAGAAACGTTTGACAACACAACTTTCTTGTTTCAGAGTTCATTCAGGGTCCTAGAAATAGTCTTGGTCGTAGAAGGAACGCGCAAAGATCGCCTCTCGGCGTAAAAGGGTTTTACGGTTGCCCTAGGCAACGAAGGTTTATAGTATACATGTATCAAAAATCTTACCTTTGGCTGGGACAATTAAGTTTCCCGCATACCCCTTTGTCAGCAACAGAGCAGCAATCAGAAAAAGTGCACAGAATCGCTTCATATCGGTTCCGGCCGTCAGCAATCAGCGTTGGATCTGTATAATGTAACAAGCAGCTGCGCTGCCTTATATAATGCTAAGAACGGATGCGCCTCTGGCACGCTGGTTGTGTTGTTATTGCCAATGGCTAATGTAATCACCAAGGATAAATTTAATGACAGTCTAGAACAAGAGATATGGCTGCCTACTACAAGAAATTTGTGATTTTTGTATTTCTGAGGTGTAATATGTACACTCACCGGCCACGTTTACATATCGCTTCCTTGAGACTGTCATTGAATTCAAAATTAAAACGCCAATGGGCTGCCTGTACTATAACGAATTGCAAAGCGCGAAACAACTCAAACCAAAATCTGCAATTGCTTTGTTTCAAAATATACAGAATTGTATGAAATTGAGACAAAAGTCCTAAAGAAAACTCACAGATTGAAGAGAGTAGATGTCTGTCGTAATACCAGTGTAAATGCAGCCATGGTCGACCGTAATGCCTCAACACGCGCTCGTTAAATGTTTAATTTCTGCCATGAACACGTTCTTTGAGACAACATATTTTAACAGAACTAGAACTGGGCACTAAAATAAGACAATTATTGCGCCCGGCGCCACAGCAGAAAATAAACACACATGGCTTTGAGGGATGTACTGAGGATGACAAGAACATTGCGCCTTGTTGCTTTAAGTTTAATGGCGGTTGGGAATGTTAGATTTTACGTTTTAAAAGGTGGCTATATGCCAACTGAATACTAACCACATGTTTACAGGCCAGATCTCACATTGATTACGACATAATGTCAGTATGGATATTTTGTAGGATAGCCAGTTTTCCTCAAATGAACCCCACCCTCCTGACCATGGCCTAAAAAAAGAGTAATAATCCTCTTCTATGTTGGCCCGGGTCTAAACACATTTTTCATTTGGACGTTTTTTTTTTTGTTTGTTTGTTTTTTTTTCAGTCCATCATGTTGATACGTCGCTGATGATGCCACTCTTGGGCTGCTCTGGTCATGTGGTGATAATGGGTAGTTAAACCATAAGAAGGTTTAACCAAAGTCCCCTGTGTAACCAACAGCACCATTAATTCATGCAACGGCACAGCACTTATGTCACTCCCTGCACATACATCCTTCCTTTAGCATATATATATATATATATATATATATATATATATATATATATATATTTTTTTTTTTTTTTTTTTTTTTTTTGTTTTTTGTTTTTTTTCTTTACGCTTCACTGAGGTCTTGACCAACACCAACTATTTCAATTACAAAAAAAAAAAAAAAAAAAAAGAAAAAAGAAAAAAAAAAAAAAAACACACAGAGAACCCCGTCCTCTGCCAAGAAAACTCATCATTATCAATTAGTCGTTAATGAAAATAGGTGTCAAGTTGTACAGTGTATGGGAGATAGCATAATGACACCTAATCAATTTACACACATTTAGTATTAGGGTGTGCTCGTTAAAGGTCATGTGTCTATTAACGTGTGTGTGTGTGTGTGTGTACAACGTTCTGTGATTATTTCCTGTAGACGGCGCCGCTGCCATCAACAAGGGTTACAATTATGTTTTGTGGGATATAGAATATACATTTAAGTAAATATATATCAAGATTCTACAAATAAAAATTATCATGGGTCAGATCAGTCTTACGTAGTTAGAAAATGAAGGAACAGTTAGAGTTGACATAATGTAATTTATTAGTATCAAGGCAAAGGGTTTAATGGACAGATCAAAACATAACAAAAAATATATATTTTCACTTTTAAACCATAGTTACAAATGAAGCTTTTTAAAATGCTTACCGGTCCAGCCAATGCTCTCAGAAAACGCCTTAACCTCAGCGTCCTTCAATTCCTTGTTTGCCCATTTTTCTTGCTATAGTTCGCGAAAGTAAGGGCGGTCTTCAAAGAATTGCATAATGGTGATTACATAATGCACTGATTCATTTATCTCCATATGTCTCTGTGCAACTCTGTACTGACCCCTCCACATAAACATCCTCATAATGTTAAGCCTCAGTCACAAGGGAAAGAAGCTAAGAGAACAGAAAAGAAGAAGGAGGAAAAAGAAAGAAGGGGGAACATGAGGCAAAAATGACGTCAATACAAGCGTGTGAGGCAAGTGTGAAGTAAAAGGAAATTTCTTTCGCCGTACCGTGTACGTAGTATTCTCTTCATAAATGGTGAATGCGTGCCACGTACGTAGGTAGCAAGACAAACTCAAGAAATGAGTACTATAATTTTTTTCTTGCACCTCGAAAGTTCGAAGAACCCAAGGTATGCGAGCACATTTGGCGAGAACGCCACCTTCATACCGTCGTATCCCTCGACCTAACCTTTTCTTCCGAGGGTGCACAGCCTACGAATCAGTGAACTACCCCAACTACTTTATCCGACATGGTGACTTCAGGCTGCAGATACGGCCATACGACGGCGCTGCCTTGTTTAAGACAGATGCCAGTTTCAAGCCGGAGAAAATAGGTTTGTGTATATTTTGTGGTGTCGACATTTGATATGCACAGGACGTTTGATATGCACAAAAAGGCTCCACGTTCAATGACATTATACATGGAATAGACTGGATGTTGATCTTATTTAATTTTTTTCGGTTATTTGATCTTAATAAAAATTAAAAAGAATTTTCAGTTTGACGAAAACCTCAGCCGCAAGATTAGTGAAGCGTTTGATGTTGGATTATTTCAAATGGCATTAAAAATAAATGTAGTAACGAAATGCTCTTTATTTATTTATTTTCTTTTTTCTTTCTTTTTTTAGCCGACAAATGGGAAGTACACAGGGGTGCGGGGTACCGGTAAAATTATTTTAATCAAAATCAGTTCATATTGATAACCACCGAAATGATATAGATACATTAAGGTCCCTTTCTGGCGCTTCTAGAAAAATATCAAAAGCCGTCCCAAACTTTCTAAGTTAAGCAGTTTTTAATAGATAAGTTGCATCTGACGGCAACATCCGTGGGATGCCAATATCGTGGCCGTGTATTATCCCCCTTTAAGTGTGAATATTGTACACGAATTAACACCATTGAATTAAGGTACCTTCGACAAGGACCTTGGTCTTTATTTCACCCTTGTTTTAACACCGTTTGTCTTTCTATCCGTCTGTTTATTTGTTCAACACCAGTCTAACTCAAGCCGATTTGGAAGGATTTTGAACATTTTTTTAAAAATAGGTCGGAAATGGGCTAACTTACAATTGGTTATATTTAATTGGTGATCCAGAATTGTACATGATACTTATCTATTGGCATTGCGATATAGGATCATTGATCTTGACCAAAAGGTGCTATAATGTCATTGTACAGTGGATGTCCTCTCAACTACCACAATAAAAAAAAAAACACCTCTAATTATGTCTGATTATTAAAAGTGATGAATGCTTGACCCAAACCATAATCAACACGCGTGCCCAATTATATAATCCTCTGAGCTTCGCTTCCAGTTATGTCCCCATTGGTTGCGCCACCCCCTGTCCAGAAAGGGGGCAGATGGCAAGGCTACGCGATCATGCCTCCCGAGGGCGCGGCCTGGATTATGCGACTGTCAAGTTTCTTTCTATTTTGGCTGTACCTAGGCTTTGTTTTTTTTTTTTTTTTTTCAACAGGACGTCTGCTTTTACAAGCAGGCTTCTTCAGTTAACTTTTCAATAGACAACGAACCCCCTAAGCTGACCCAACCTGAGAAATGACATAGAATCTAGATCACATTTTGGTTCAGAGAAAAGGGCGGTTAGTTCGACCCCCCTTCCGAACCCCCCCCCCCCTCCCCCCCCCCCCCCCCCCCCCCCCCCCCGGGCTACGGGCCTGACTTGATTTATAACCTGGTAAGAATTGAATTTTTGTTCTGAAAACCGTTGTACTGACTCAATTAAAATACTCCTTTGTTATTATTTGTAATAAATACAATCACAAAAAAAAAGGGGGCAGGGGCGGTTCCAGGATTATTTGAAAGGGGTGGGGGACAACTGATTACGAAGCCGACCATCACCCTCTTGTGTCCCGAAAAAATTTTGGTGTGTTGGAGAGCAAACTATGCCCTTTGGTATGATTAAGCAAGTCAAATTCTTATTTCAAGACGGGAATATTGGTGTGATATATTTTTCAGAAACCGAATTCTCTGATCAACGGACCCCTCTGACCTCTTTCTTAACCTCTCACTGCTGTGCAATACGAACATTTTTATAATGAGGTTGAATGTTTTTATTTATATTTTTAATATTTTTAATCTGTTTTGTTTTGCTAGAATTAATGGGGCATGGTAATATTGAAACTCTTTTATGTACTCGACCATGATGCCAATAGCGTGCCGTTATGTGCAGTTTAAGTTATGTTTGTAGTAAGGAGGTTCTTGATGAAGACGCCCAAAGGGAGTTATATCATTTTGATATATTTGCAGATGTCACTTGAAGACGATATAGTTAAGTTCTTCTGTCAAAATTTTCACATGTTGAATTATATATACTCTACTCGGTCGTTGCGTTCTAGCTGTTTTTGCTTCGTATGAAAATTACACTTGCCTATCAGCATAATAATTATGAATTGTGAAACATATGATGTACACAAGAGGGCATGATTATAATAAAACCCTACATTGGTTTAGAAATAAATCGTTTTAAGGAACACAATCACGTCGATAAGTAACACCTAAATGACACGTTTTAAGGTACGGGCATTTATTGGTATCGTCATTATTTCATAAGCCTTTAATAATGTTGGTTTTCGACTATTTTGATTACAATTCCTATGGTTTCTTATACAATGCTGTGCAGATAAATGATATCGTATAGAGACGGTATTACGATTACGCACAAAGACATTAAAATCCACCATAGACACGGGTTTGGAGTTGGGACCGAGCCAGTCCTACAACTTGCAAGTACTCCGGGAAGCTTCTATATTTGAAATAACAGCCTGGGGAGGCTATGGCTTTAAGTTCCTCGTCATTCACATTGTTACCAATACCAATCACGCAGATAAACCAACCTGGAAATAAAACAGATGGTTAATTTACAAACAAAGTAAGGACATTATTTTTACTTCAGATGAAAATCGAAATATTATGGAAAAGGGGCGATTGTGGACGTATTACGCGTGGTAAATTAATTGTGGTCTCACAAATATAATACACAGGTCTAAAAATTATACATTTCGGTCAAGCACACTTACACGGTACAAGGGATAGTTCCTTCTATCATAACTAGATGGCTTATTGCCAATCCGATAAACGAAATAATATTCCAAGACAATGCCCATTTGTATCTTAAAATATTATTGATAACATTTTAGACAGACACCATCCCCGTGATGTGAGCCATTTAAGCTGAGCGCAATTTAGCGAGAAACCACTCGAAGATTAGTCAGACCTGCTAGATCGATGTAGGTATGGGGACGAGGCCTTAGATTGTGAAACACATCATAGCCTGCTAAGATCCAGGAAAGGCTTTTTTCAGACTGAGTGTGGACTTCATCCCTAAAGATACACTAACCTAGTTTCTTAATGTGCGTTGCTCTCAGTCGCGGACTGCCATGGGTGAACACTCCATCGGTAAGTAGCCATATTAACTTCACGTTCTCTTTCACGAAAAATTCTTCAAACATGAGCTGCGCGGTTTCCAAGGCCAGTTTTCCGTTCGTTAGACCACCTTGGGTACAAATAATAATAACAATAATAATAATAATAATAATAATAATAATAATAATCATAGTGTTATGTGTTTTATTAATATCGTTATGTTAAAACGTTTCAAATTTATAAAAATCTAAATGAAGAAATATTTTTGAGAGTTACACTGAATTCAAGAAAATGTTTTTTTAAATACGTGTGTGTTTCCGTGTTTGTGTGTGTGTGTGTGTGTGTGTGTGTGTGTGTGTGTCAGAGAGAGAGAGAGCGAGAGAGAGATAGAGAGAGAGAGTTGGATCGGTTTCATTAACCTCGGCAATGTACACGCAAACGCTTGTGTGTGTGTGTGTGTGTTTGTGTGTGTGCGTGTGTATGTGAGAGAGAGAGAGAGAGAGAGAGAGAGAGAGAGAGAGACCCACCGCTTTGATCAATTGCATCTATGTAAGCTATAACGCTGGCCAAGTCAGTGTGTTCATTCAGCTCGAACTTTCTCATCACATCATCGGCAAACGTCAAGGCACCCACACGGGATCCACCAGGGCGAATGCGACGGAAGATATTAACGATTGTGGCAATAAACTGAAATGAACAAGATTAAATGGATTTTAATTACTGAATTGTCAAGGTCATTGTCTTAAAAATGTTACATAAACGCAGAACACTTGATTTTCCATTTTAAAAATAAGTATGTCTATAATAAACGATCATTATTACTTTGTGCAAAGGTGCAGTGGTTAGTGATATTGCACCTGACATGTAAATTGGATATTCATAGACACGGGACATTTTGCAAAACAAGTTTTGTCTTGTAAATTGCAGGAAACTAGACAAAGTAAGGGTATCCATCCCTTGAGCCTTATGTAGCAACACTTGCAAACACTAAAGCAGAGTTTCTTGAAGGATATATGTTCTAATTTGCGTTAATTATCAAACAGAATTCCATTACCTTTGATGCATCTTTCTGTGTCTGAAACTGTGTTGAATTAATGCTGCTGCTGGCGTCCAATGCAAACACAACATCAAGATATGGGTTCCTGCAGGAACTGTACGTGTAGGAACATGGAGTGAGGAGAATCTTTAAAATCCTAGAGAGTTGACTTGCCTTCGTTGATGCCCCTTGTAATTTCATGCAACATAATTTAGAAACGTTTTCATAGCGATGTCATAACATATTGATTAAGACGATGGTAAAATGTATATATTGTATTAAGGCATTGTCAGACCTTTATTGCACACTTATCGAAAATGCAAATTAAAATTATATGAGGTAGACATGATTTCTAAGAAAAAAAATGGAGGTCGGTATTTTCTTTGGATCAAAATAAACTGGTTAGGCCCACTTTACACAGAGCTATAACCTTTTTGCCTCCCTTGGACGACCACTAATAAGGCCAGGATGTTCCTAAAGCAAGCAAATCTTGCCTCTGTGTAAACGCTACAAAGATCTTTTATTTGTGTATACTTTGAACTTGACAAACCCTATAGATTGAAGACCTATATGCGTCCACAAAAACTATGACAAGAACTGCATCATGAACTGCGACCGAAATCGTTCTAGTAGACTATATGGTCCAAGAATTGACAAACAATAAATTAATAGGATATTAAGTTTGGTTTGAATCATTGTATTTGTTACTATCAGATATCTAGCCTCTGAGGAAAAAATAACCTAGCAAGGATGAATGAGTAAAATTGCATCTATTATGTGCCGACCACTGACCGATCAATGGGCATACATTCTACAAACCAAGTGATACTTGTGCCTCCTTTCTCCTTTGCTTGAGACTCCCTTTAAATTATGGACCGTAATAATAATAATAATGATAATAATAATAATAAACTTTATTTAAAGATGACAAATCAGGTTGAATATAATCAAGTTTTTACTGCTTTAAATCTGATGTTTGTGCAGCCATTGCGCAGTCCTTATAGTGGTACCGACATACTGTAGCTGTCAAAATTTGCACACGGCAGGCACGTGTATTGTGTTTATATCTTCAGGGGCAAATGTTAAAAAAACATCTGGTATATCATTTCTTCAAAATATATTATTAATTTTTCAATTCGCATCTTAAATACAGTAAATATTGACGGATACTCAAAAGTGCCGCTGTTCGTCAGGGCCACTGTTAAGCACTCCATGCAAAGGTATGAATAATGAGCAAGCTAGTTTATAGTGCCCTTACTCTCAGGGCAGTTAAACCCGAACACCGCTCAAATGTCGTTCAGAGGCCGCCGTATTGACTACCATCGCGTTGGAAGTCGTAGGTTGAAGGAGGTATGCATGCCAGCATTTCAGTGGATGCACCAGTAGTTCGCAGTCCCATCGGAGAGGCCAGCTTGGTCGCTTTAGAAGCACACGAATTGATTGAGAATGTACACAAGGTTTATTGTTTTAGTGTCCAGTCGGGCGCTTAGAAATACTGTTGGTCGTTAAAGGAACGCACAAAGGTCACCACTAAGTGTAAAGGGGGGCTGGCAGTTGTCTCAGTCAACGACAGTTTACAGAATGCATTTAACAAGAACTTACCTTTTCCCTGGACAATATAGTCCGACGCATACCCCCCTGTCACCAACAAAGCAGCAGTCAGAAGAAATGCATATAATCGCTTCATATCGATTCTGACTGTCGACAACCAGCGTTGGATCTGCATAACGTAACTAGTAGCTGCGCTGTCTTATATAATACTAACAACGGATGCGCCTCTGGCACGCTGATTGTGTTGTTATTGCCTATGGCCAATGTAATCGCCAAGGACAAATTTTATGGCAGTCTGCTACTAGAGAATATGGCTGTCTATCATAACATATATGTGACTTTTGTATTAACTGAGGGGTAAGATGTACACTCACCGGCCGCGTTTACACATCCCTTCTATAAAACCGCCCTTGCGCTCCAAATGATAACGACATAGAATTACCTATAACAAAACGAATTGCAAAGCAAGGAACGATCCAAACTAAATTCTGCAATTGGTTTGTTTCAAAATACACATTCATGCAATAAATTGGGACAAACGTCTTAAAGAAAACGATACTTCAAGATAGACTTGAAGACCATAGCTGTCTGTTTTAATGATAGTCTAAATGCATCCATGGTCCACTATAATGCCTTAACGTGCGCTCGTTTAATGTTTACTTTCTGCCAACAACATGTTCTTTGGGACAACAACTTTTTAACAAAACTAGAACTGGGCACTTAAATGAGATAATCATTGCGTCCGGCGCCACAGCAGAAAATAAACACACATGGCTTTGAGGGATGTACAGAGGATGACGAGCATTACGCCTTGTTACTATAAGTTTAATAGCGATTGGATATGTTAGATTTCACATTTTGAAATGTGTCCATGCCAACTGAATACTAACCACATGTTTACAGGCCAGATATCTCATTGATTACGACATAATGTCAGTATGGATATTTAGTAGGATAGCCAGTTCTTGAATTGTTCTTGAAATGGCCCCACCCTTCTGACCATGTCTTCAAACAGGAATTGTAATATTCTCCTATGTCGGCACGGGTATAAACACATTTTTCATTTGGGCGTTTTTTTTTTTTTCAGTTCATCTTGTTGATGCGTCGCTGATGATGCCAGTTTTGGGCTGCTTTGGTCATGTGGTGATAATGGATAGTTAAACCATAAAATGTCATTCACTGATTCCTTTATCTTCATCTGCCTCTGTGTAACTCTGTACCCCTCCACATAAACCTCATGATGTTTTTGCTCCCCCCCCCCTTTTGTTGCTGTAAAGAGGCATATGAATAATAAAATGTATAAATATTCCCGAGTTTGGAGATGCTCGTTTCTTTCTTATTACGACGAGAGTGGTCTAATACGCACGGGGACTGCACCAATAATCACGCTCGGCTGTCATCTTGATTGGACAGTAAGCGATTGTCGTAAAATCACTATATGATTTAAAACTGGGAGCATAAATTTACCATGAATGTCAGAGCAACGTAAAAGCTAACTAGCTTAAATATACCTTGTGATGGAGTCGCTTTTACTAGCTCTGACGAACAGCAACAATCTGAGGGCTTTTTTCTTCACAATTTTGCCTGGGGCGCTTCCATATTTGGAAGTCACACGTCACAGCTGTGTCCGCCTGGATCCATATTTGGAAGTCATAAGTCTCGTACGTCACAGGTTTAGCCGCCTGGAGCTGCCTTTGCCGCCTCGCTCTGAAGTTATCTCGTGCAGACGAGACAAGAAGCAAAGTGCCTGACGAAGTTTGAATTGAAAATATCTTGCAGTCGAAGGTCAGCGCCACAATAGAAGCAACATTCTGCTTTAAAAACTGATTTTGATGTATCCATTGCGCAGCCCTTATAGTGGTATCGGGCATACAGTGTAGCTGTCAAACTTGGCACAAGGCAAACACGATATTTTCTTCGTAAGCCCGGTGTAATGGGAGGTTAGAGAGGACCGATTTAAACTTCAAGGTGGGGTTTGGGTTTACGGATTGATTGCGCCTATGCGGTTTGACAATGGACTCAGGCTCAGGCACTAGATTAGTGAAGCATTTGATGGTTGGATTATTCCAAAGGAACCTGATAATAAATGCAGTAACGTGATGTATATTTTTTTCTTTCTTTTTTTTTTTTTAGCAGACACATGGGAAGTAGGCCAACTCAGGGGTGCGGGGTACCGGTAAAATTTATTAACTTAATTCGTGCATCAGAAACCGTGAGCTCCCTGCTCTTTGCACTCAGAACTAGTGTGTGTGTGTGTGTGTGTGTGTGTGTGTGTGTGAGACAGTGTATGTGTCCTTTTGTGAGTGTGTTGGGAGAGGGGGGTTAAATTCAAGATCGTATACGATTTTCGATTCGATTTTAATTGCAATTTGTCTAATATGTTGGGCGATTTTTTGTGCGAGATATGTTCTTTCTCCAAAACCACTGCCACCGCGCGCGAATTTATGACTGATGCCGCGTTGTGTCATATTGTTTATGTTGCCGTGGCTAGGTAAAAAAAAATATATATTAAAATACTCTCATGAGAGAAATCCCGCAAACTACTTCTAAATTGTTCTAAAACACATTTTAAGATGAAAAAAGAGAGCACAGACCTCTGCCAGTTCAAGACAAAATCAAATTTATATCGATAACCACCAAAATGTAATAGATACATTTTAGCCCATTTCTGAATATTTTCAAAAGCCGCCCAAAACTTTCTAAGTTAAGAGGTTCAGATGGCTTGCATTTGGCTACAATATCCGTGCAATGCATATATAGTGCCCGTATATCCATTTTAAGTGTGAATGTTGTACACGAGTTAACACTCAAGATTAAAGATACCTTCGGCTAGGAGTTCGTTCTTTATTTCACCCATGTTTTTACCACCTTTTGTCTTTCTGACTAACTGTTTGTATGTTCAACACGAGCCTAACCCAACATGATTTAGATGGATTTTGAACAAAATTTTAAGATAGGTTGGAAATGGGCAAGCTTACAATTGGTTAGATTTAAGTGGTGATCCAGAAATTTTAAATGGTGTTTATCTATTGCGATATAGGATCATTGACCTTGACCAAAAGGTGTTACTTGGTCATTGTACAGTGGATGTCCTCTCAACTACCACAATAAAAAAAAAAAAAGAAAAACACATCTGATTACGTCTGATTATTTTAATAATATTTTAAAAAAGTGAGGAATGCATGACCCAAGCTACATAATCAATGCGCGTGCCCAGTTATATAACCCTCCGACCGTCGCTTCCAGTCAGGTCCCCGTTGTTTGCGATCTTCTCCTCGCGATTCTCAAGTTTATTTCTGTTTTAGCTGTACCTAGGCTTTGTTTATTTTTTAACAAGCAAGCTTCCTCAGTTAACTTTTCAATAGACAACGAACCTCCTAAGCTGACCCAACCTGAGAAATGACATAGAATCTAGATCACATTTTGGTTCAGAGAATAGGACGGAGCCCCCCCTGGCTGCGGGCCTGATTTGATTTACAGCCTCTAAAAAAATTATTTTTTTTCTGAAATCCGTAAAATTGCCTCATTTAAAATACTTCTTGGTTATTATTTGTAATAAATATAATCACAAAAAAAAGGCCGCGGCCGGTCTATTTATTACATAATTTATTGTTTGTAGAATTTGGAGGCAAAAGACGGTTCTTAAATCCAGGCAGGATGTTTTGTTCGTGTCCTCATCATACAGTGATACGAGTTATACATATTAATGCCGTACAGGGGCAGAACCAGGATTATTTGAAGGGGGGGGGGGGTCCAGAACGACAGGTACGGAAGCCGACCATCGGCCCCTTGTGTCCCCAAATTTTTTTGGTGTGTTGGAGAGCAAACGATGCCCTTTGGTGCGGTTTAGAACTATGATTTAGTTAGTCAAAATTCGAATGTCAAGAGAGGAATATTGGTGTGATATATTTTTCGACAAACCGAACCCCCTGATAACGGACCCCTCTGACCCCCTCATAACCTCTCAGTGCTGTGCAATACGAAAATTTTGATAACGAGGTTGAATGTTTTTATTTTTTATATTTTTAATGTTTTGTTTTGCTAGAATAAATGGGCCATGGTAATATTGAAACTCTTTTATTGTTTAGACTATGATGCCAATAGCGTGCCGTTATGTGCAGTTATATTATGTTTATAGTAAAGGTGTTTTCTTGATACAGACGTCCAAAAAGGGTCATATCAGTTTTAAAATATTAGAAGTTGTCACTTCAAAACGATCTTAATAAGTTCATCTCTCAAAATTCTTAAATGTTGAATCATATAAGCCTTTCTGTTTTTTTTTTTTTTTTTTTTTTTTTCATGAAAATTTCACTTGCCTATCAGCATAATAATTATGAATTGTGAAACATATGATGTACACAAGAGGCCATGCTTATCGTAAAACCCTACATTGGTGAAGAAGTAAATCGTTTTTAGGAATGAAAAATGCGGAACACAACTACGTCGATAAGTAACACCTAAATGACAAGGTTTAAAATATGGGCATTTATTGGTATCATTATTATTCCACAAACCTTTAATAATGTTGGTTTTCAACTATTTTGAGTACAATTACTATGGTTTTTTATGCATGCTTTCCTGTGCAGCTAAATGATACCGTATATAGACGGTATTACGCTCAAGCACAAATATATTAAATTCAACTATAGACACGGGGTTGTACTACAGTAGTTGGGAACGAGCCACCCCTACGACTTGCAGGTACTCTGGGAAGCTTTTAAATTTGAAATAGCAACCTGGGGAGGCTATGGCTTTCAGTTCCTCGTCATTCACATTGTCACCAATACCAATCACGCAGATGAACCAACCTGGAAAAAAACAGATGGCTAATTAACAAACAAAAAAGTAATTCTTCTTCAGATGAAAATCGATAGATTGTGTACAAGGGGCAATTGTGGACGTATTACGCGTGTTAAATTGATTGCGGACAAATATTATACACAGGTATAAGATGTATACATTTCGGTCAAGCACTCTAACACGATACAAGAGTACAGTAGTTCCCTCTATAATAACCAATTGGCTTATTGTCAATTCTATAAACGAAATAAAATTTCCAAGACAATGCCCAAAAAAGTATTATTGATAACATTTTAGACCCAATTCCCGTATCTAGATCGATACATAATTATCGATTGATAATTACCCCTTACTGCTTTAGTAGGCGTGTCAGGCATGTGAGCCACTTAAGCTGAGTGCAATTTAGCGAGAAACCCTTCGGAGATGGGTCAGACTTGTTAAATCGATATAGGTATGGGAAAGAGGTCTTACATTGTGAAACACATCAAAGCCTGCTAAGATCCAGGTAAGGCTTTTTTCAGACTGAGTGTGGACTTCATCCCTAAAGATACACTAACCTAGTTTCTTAATGTGCGTTGCTCTCAGTCGCGGACTGCCATGGGTGAACACCCCATCGGAAAGTAGCCATATTAACTTCACGTTCTCTTTCACGAAAAATTCTTCAAACATGAGCTGCGCGGTTTCCAAGGCCAGTTTTCCGTTCGTTAGACCACCTTCGGTACAAATAATATAATACAAATAATACAAATAATAATAATAATAATGCTGTGTTCTTATCAATATCGTTAGGTTAAAACGTTTTGAATTTAAAAAAAATCTTTATGAAGAAAGAATTTTGAGAGTTACACTGAATTCAAGAAAAAATACTCTTTTAAAAGATACATGTATGTGTTTCCGTGTGTATGTGTATATGCGTTTGTGTGTGTGTGTGTGTGTGAGAGAGAGAGAGAGAGAGAGAGAGAGAAAGAGACAGACAGAGAGAGAGAGAGAGAGACAGAGAGAGAGAGACCCACCGATTTTATCAATCGCATCTATGTAAGCTATAACGCTGGCCAAGTCAGTGTGTTCATTCAGCTCGAACTCTCTCGTCACATCATCGGAAAACGTCAAAGCACCAACCCGGGATCCACCAGGGCGAATGCGACGGAAGAAATTAACGATTGTGACAATAATCTGAAATGAACAAGAGTAAATGGGTTTTAATTTCTGCATTGTCAAGAAATATGGTACGCAGAACACTTGATTGTCCATTTTAAAAATTAGTCTGTCTATAATAAACGATCATTATTACTGTGTGTATAGGTGCAGTAGTTAGGGGTATTTCACCTGACATGTAAATTGGCTATTCAATCACACGGGGAATATTGAAAACCACGCTGTGTTTTGTAAATTTCAGGAAACAAGACAAAGTAAGGGTGTCCATCCCTTGAGCGTTATGTATCAACACCTGCAAACAGTAAAGCAGAGTTTCTTGAAGGATATAATTATGTTCTAAATTGCGTTAAATATCAAACAGAAATCCATTACCTTTAATGCATCTTTCTGTGTCTGAAACTGTGTTGAATTAATGCTGCTGCTGGCGTCCAATGCAAACACAATATCTAGATATGGGTTTCTACAGGAGGTGTACGTGTAGGAACATGGAGTGAGGAGAATCTTTAAAATCCCAGAGAGCTGACTTGCCTTCCTTGATGCCCCTAGTAATTTCACGCAACATAGTTTTCATAGTGATGTCATAACATGTTGATTGAGACGATGGTAAAATGTATATATTGTATTAAGGAATGCTCTAACCTTTATTGTACACTAATCGAAAGTGCAAATTAAAATTATAGTAGGAAAGACAAACAATGAATATATGAGGAAGACATGATTTCTAAGAAAAAAAAAAATGGAAGTCGGTATTTTCTTGAGATCATAATCAACTGGTTAGGCCCACTTTACACAGAGCTATAACATTTGTGTCGCCCTTGGACGACCATTAATATGACCAGGACGTCCCCAAAGCAAGAAAATCGTGCCTTTGTGTAAATGCTACAGCGATCCCTGTGCCTACTTTAAATCTTGACAAACCCTATAGATTGAGGACCTAAGCGTCCACAAAAGCTAGGACGAGAACTGCATCCGAACTGCGACCGAAATTGTTCTAGTAAACTATCTGGTTCAATAACTGACAAACAATAGTAATAGAATATTAAGTTTGGTGTGGAGCTGTTACTATCAGATTTCCTGCCTCTGTGTAAAAATAGCCAAGCACAGATGAATTGGTAAAGTTGCATCTACATTATGTGCCGGCCACTGACCGATCAATGGACATACATTCTACAACCCAAGTGATACTTGTGCCTCTTTTCTGCCTTCCTTGAGCCTCCCTCTATGGACTGTTATAATAATAATAATAATAATAATAATAATAATAATAATAATAAAGAGGGCAAAACGGGTTGAGTATGTTTATGTTCACTTTTTTTACACACGGTCATGTAGTTTAGAATAAAATATTGTTTTAATGAATAACATATTAATAAGTCAAATAATGGAGATAATAAAGAAGTAAAACCGATTCAAATTAAAAGTAATTATGCAATAAAAATAAAGCAAAATACAGCAGACAAGTCCATATGGTAGTAAAAATCGTAAATGTTAACTCACTACCTCGACCTGTTCGAGTGATGTGAACATGCTCAAAATTTGCGACAACCAAGACGTTAAATGCGACTCGTGAAAATCCGGCAAATCACCTGATGCTGCTTTTAGTCTCCAGTGGTGACTCAGTCATTTTATATGGCCGCACAAAGGTGGCGCAAGGATCAATTTTCTGTGTAAAGGGGGTGTGATTAAATATTTCTGTGTTTTTGAAAGAAAATATGACTTTTACGAAATGTTGGCGCAAATTAAGGTATAAGGTATGGCAAACAAGGTGCACATTTACTTATATGGAACTTAGGTTAAAACTACCATAGGTTCTAGATGTCAGTATTGCTAGCTCGATCTTGGTTTCATATGTAACCCATATCAGCAATACTGACTGTAGCCACTTGTCAGATTTGGGGTATGTTCGGCAAAATTTTGCCAGGGGCGTTTCCATATTTGGAAGTCACATGTCTCGTACGTTACAGATCTGTCCCGTCTGGAGCTGCCTTTCCCTCCTTGAGCTGACGTCATCTCGTGCAGACGAGACAAAAAAAAAAAAAAAAAGCAAAGTGGCTGACGCGGAGTTTGAAGTTTGAACTAAGAATATCTTCTGCTTTAAAAAGTGATTTTTGGTGCAGCCATCGCGCAGATAGTGGTACCGTCATACTGTATCTGTCAAAAGTTGCACACGGCAGGCACGTGTATTGTGTTTATATTTTCAGGAGCAAATGTTTTTGATGAGCCCCCTCCCCCCCCAAAAAAAAAATAAATAAATAAATAAATAAAATAAATAAACATCTGGTATATCCTTTTCTTCAAAATATATTATTAATTTTTCAATTCACATCTTAAATACAGTAAATATTGACGGATACTCAAAATTGTTCGTCAGGGCCACTGTAAAGCACCCCTTGCAAAGGTATGAATAATGAGCAAGCTAGCTTTATAGTACCCTTACACTCAGGGCAGTTAACCCCATAGGATCCAGTTAAAGGACAATGTTCATGTAAAAATCCAGTTCTCGAATTTTGAAGATACAGCACTCAGTCTATACACTAGAGGTATGTTTTAATCGATCCCCGCCATTTAAAAATTATAAAAACAATCTATTAGTAGAAAAAAAAGCGTTTTAGTAAACCTCACCTCAATATGCAAAAATGAAGCAACAGATCTGGGTCACGTGGTACTGTGACGACAATCACGATAAAGGTCTATGAGACTCTGAGCTGCATGTTGCATACAGACGGAGAAGTTAAGGAAAGTTGTGTAGAACGGAGTTGAGGAATTTTCGTTATGCCTCGGTGTGTTGCCGTGGGATTCAGCAAAATTGCAGCTCTCATTGACAATCTTTCTTTGTCTGTGACGGTCTTCCGTGACTTACTTACTAACTTCGGTGACAATAGTTGCGATGCTCTAGATCATGGTCACCTCAGGTGGTTTAGATCATATCAAGAGCTGGTAGTCTTTCAGATTAACTGTCATCAGTTGGCAAACTTACTGATTGCTGATGCATTTTAAATGCATTGTAGTTGACCAAAAGCTCGTTTACAACAAACCTGTTAATTATGCACCGCTGCAATTCCCAAGCCAGGTAATAACAGGTATGAAACTCATCTTGGTGGGCTTTCATATTTTTCAATATATCTCATGATCATTTATTTCATGGGGTTATTTTATTGGTATTTGTAAATGACGTTAAATATCAATACTTAAACAATTAAGTTCAAACACGGTCGCGAACATTAATAAAAGAAATTGCTCTCAGGGTATCTTGAAGCTTCCGTGGAAGAAAACGTGTTGAGGAAAAACAGGAAAAAGAGCGTTATATTAAAGAAAAAATGGGAACTGCTATAATAAAATGGTTCGTTATCCTAATTCGTTTATGCTTTGAGGATTTGTTTCTGAAGATTATTTCATCTGAAATATTAAATAATTTAAAAGATTGATCATTTTATAACTTGAAACGCAAATTCTGCGTCAGTACGCATTTTTTTTTTTTTTTTTTTGCAAATTTGTAAGCTTATAACACCGTGCTATTATAAAGATCTACTCAAGAAAAAAATTTGCTTGGGTAAAATTGAGTACGGAATGAACTGGAGACACTTGGCTTGTCATTAAGTTTACACGAAAATATGTCAGGTAATTAACTTTATACTGTCTTTGAAAGAGTAAAGATTGAAAGATAATTTTAGACAAACTTTGACGGGGGAAATACCTACAAAGAGTAATGGGCTATTTCGCCAACATCTTGTTGAAAATTTTACACTGCAATTCTATTCAAATAAGCTAAGGAACTAATTGCCAAATTAATACTCTCATCACATAACAGGGGGGTAACCAGACCTGCAAAAATTGTACGCACATATTTAAAAAGATTACACGCACATACAGCAAAATGTAGACTTACGCAAAACATGAAGGACAGCGTACCGTAATCACAGCAAATGTACCTCATATAGTAGCTTAATTTCCATTAATAATAAAATCATCATTTAAGTCAAAAATATTCTTGCGATGTAATAACTATTTTAATTTACCCAGAACGGTATATTTATTTTAAAGGCGGTTAACTGAAATATAGTTTTATGATTTGTTTGTGAAAATTGCCCATGTCACCCTGTTAGTTTGGAGATCTAAGCTGGATCAAGTCCGTGTTAAAATTCCTATGAAGTTGTGCAGGAAAAATTCTTCCTTTCTTTCTCTAGCTCCTCGATAAACCTGGTGTTCAGATTTTATCTACCCCTGTAGTACCCCCAGGTATACGGGAGCTGCGCTTTGTAACTAACGCACAGGTAGATTTTTACCTGAGATAACTGGAGTAAAGCTTAGATAGAGAGTGCGTTCGATACAAGCAAGACAAATTGAATGCCATTTAACCCTCTAATTAAGAGGTAAAGGAAGTTCCAGTTAGATGGATGATTAAGATAGGACTTGTCAAGGTAACGGGCATTGTTTACCTCAGTTTAATAAAAGTATGCAAGACGGAGTGTCAGCGGTTTAATAAAATAAATTGAATTTCACAAATAACATGGACCTCATATGCAATAATGAACATTTCCCTTAACTCATTCAAATGCAGTGTTTTATACAACTTGGGATAACCATAATGAAATGCTTGTTAAAGAAATGACTAGACGGGAAATGGTTTTACACAGCTTCACGAGGATTTAGACCCCTCGGGTAAGAGATTTGAATGAGTATAAACTTTTATCAGAAGCCAGATAGAGAAGTCATCTTACAGGTAGACAATGCAGCTCAGTTTGACAGCTAAGCACGCTCTGTTCTCCAGTGGCTCGATTGTCGTCATTGGACCACGTGACCACGTAGCTCATTAACTCCCAGGCCGAGCAAGTAGGACGTTTTTTAAAGCCAAAAATTTACAAAATGAGCTTTTAATTTGTGTATTTGGATTAAGATATCGTTAGTTGGGCATGTTTTCTGAAGAATATGTTCCGTTCAGGCCATTCTGACGGCATGAAGCAAACCCTTTAATGCTGACCCATAAAACTCTGCTGTGCCCAATTAATTCTGTGAGCTAGCCTTGAAAAGCCGGGTCACCTCAGTAAATTGGCCTTATTATTTGTTTGCCTTTATTACCCATACAAAGTATACATTTTTTAAAAGCCTATATTCCAAGGTAAATGAAAATAGAATTACATTTAAATTCAACATGCAGTATCAAGAGTTATGGCCGGTTAAAAACTACATTTTCATTTGGTAATGGGTGAAATAAAACAAAGTTGATTTATCTTATGCACATCAATTTTTTTATTTCTCCATACATTTGCCTGAAAATTCACAGAGATGATGTCAATTATAGTAACTTTCAATCCAGGAAATTTCAGCAAGTTATCTCCATTAATTTCCAAGTTATGCTCGTTTTGCTATCAGGTATACCTACTTGAGCCAGCTTTTCAGCTCACCTGAATATCGTGGCCAGAGCTGAATAGAAGTCAAATTTTAACACCATCTTTGACAAAAACATCTATAAAACTTATATCATGAATAAAGGAATATCATCCCCACTGTCTATATCACTGTCACTCGAAAACACCTTATCAGTGTCGTAGTTTTCAATCATTTCAATAACAGTATCCATTCGCAGGCCCCTTCCGTAGTGAGATGTCGCCATTTTGATTTTACTTTCTCCAGCTAGGTCTAGAAAATCGCCGATTTCTCGCTCATATATATTTCTATCGTCCTTTATATAATAAATAAATGAATATCATCGTCACTGTCTATGTCACTGTCACACGAAAACTTCTCATCAAAGTCCGGGTTTTCAATCATTTCAATAACAGTATTCCTTCGCAGGTCCCTACCGTAGCGAGGGGCCGCCATCTTGAATTTAATTTCTCCAACTAAGTCTTGAAAATCGTCGTTTTCTCGCTCATATATATTTCTATCGTCTTAAAAAATGGCGGCAATGAGAGACAAGAAACATACCCGGATGTTAAACTATATATCATTTCATGACTCACGATACAAAAGAGTACAGAAGACGATCTTTCCAAGATACGCACATATGCGGTTCTGGGCTTTTGGGGTAAACGATAATTGAACCACACATATGCGGTGACGGGCTCTATGGGGTAAACCCCGAACACCGCCCAAATGTCGATCAGGGACCGGCTGTATTGACTATCATCGCGCTGTAAGCCTTAGGTTGAACGAAGTAGGCAAGCCAGCTTCTCAGTGGATGCATGGATAGCTCGCAGTCCCACAGGAAAGGCCAGCTTGGTTGCTTTAGGAGTACACGAATTGATTTAGAATTTACACAATGTTTATTGTTTTAGTGTCCAGTCAGGCGCTCAGAAATATTGTTGGTCGTTGAAGGAACGTCACCGCTAAGTGTAAAGGGGGTCTTGCAGTTGTCTCATTCAACGACAGTTTACAGAATGCATTTAACAAGAACTTACCTTTTCCCTGGGCAATATAGTCTAACGCATACCCCCCTGTTACCAACAAAGTAGCCGTCAGAAGAAATGCATAGAATCGCTTCATATCGATTCCGGCTGTCGACAGCCAGCGTTGGATCTGCATAACGTAACTAGTAGCTGCGCTGCCTTATATAATACTAACAACGGATGCGCCTCTGACACACTTATTGTGTTGTTATTGCCTATGGCCAATGTAATCGCCAAGGACAAATTTAATGGCAGTCTGCTACTAGAGAATATGGCAGTCTACCATAACATATATGTGACTTTTGTATTAACTGAGGGGTAAGATGTACACTCACCGGTTGCGTTTACACATCGCTTCCTTAAAACTACCCTTGTGCTCCAAATGAAAACGTCATTGAATTACCTGTATCAAAACGAATTGTAAAACAAGGAATAACCCACACTAAATCCTGCAATTGGTTGTTTCAAAATACACAACCATGTATTCAATTGGGACACAAAGCCTTAAAGAAAACGAGTCCTCAAGACAAACTTGGAGGGAATAGCTGTCTGTTGTAATGATAGTCTAAATGCAGCCATGTTCCACCATAATGCCTTTACTTCCGCTCGTTAAATGTTTAATTTCTGCCAAGAACATGTTCTTTGAGACAACTAGGTTTTTACAAAACTAGAAGTAAGAAGTAAAATGAGACAATTATTGCGCCCGGCGCCTTGTTAGGAAATAAATACAAATTGCTTTGAGGGATGTACAGAGGATTACAAGAAAGTTGCGTCATGTTACTACACCTTTAATGGTAGCGCGATATGTTGGGTTTTACATTTTGATATGTCGCCATGCCAATTGAATGCTAAGCGCATGTTTAAAGACCAGTTATTTACCCTCACATTGATTACGACATAGTGTCAGTATGGAAGTTTTGCAGGAAAACAAGGTTTTCCTAAAATGACCACCAACCTTCCAGACTTCAAGAAGGAGTAATAATAATATGTAGACTCTAAAGACACTTTTGATCAGGGTATCTCTGGCAAATGAACAGTCACTTGTCACTAAATATCCACTCCCAAGTGACACGTTGTTTATTGGGTTTGTATCGGTTGATTACTCAGTTCACTCCGGTGAGGAATTGCTGGCGAAGCCATATGACGCTCCAATCGAAAACAGCAATGGCTAACCTGTATCAAAGCAAATTGCAAAGTGCGGAACAACTCCAACCAGAATCTGCAATTGCTTTGTCTCAAAATACACGGGAATGTATGAAATTGGAACAAAAGTTATAAAGATCACAGGAGTCTCAACGCATGCAGGCTTAAAGGAAATAGCTGTCTGTTGTAATGATAGTCTACGACTGGGTTCCCATACCTAGTTCTATGTAACAGGATCGATCAAACTCCGAGGAGTTTCTTGCTAAATTGCTTTCAGCTTTGATGATGACATTAATATCTATATATTTTTCCTTAATGCTGCACTGAGGTAACGGCCACATTACTTAATATGAATACAGAAAAGGGGGAGACAACACCAACGACATGAACAACATAAAAACTACATTAACACAGAGAACCCCGACCTCCGCAAAAAAAAAAAAAAAAAAAAAAAAAAAAAAAAAAAAAAAAAAAAAAAAAAAAAAAAACTCATCATTATCAATTTATTGTCAATGAAAATAGGTGTATGGGAGATAACACATTGTCACCCATTCGATATATGCCAGAACATCCCGGGCGTCAGCGCGATGTGTTTAGTGTGCATATCGCGAGGGTGGCAGTGCATACCTCGAAATGCTGAGAACAAAGAATTGCATTGCACCGGAAATATCCCTAAGCCAAATGAAGCAAATACCGCCACTGTCACATAACATCTCTATGTAAACAGACCACCCTGTTATTGACTGTGCTACGCATGTTGCATCTAAAAAAATATGTCCTGAGAGAACCGGAGTGCGGAGGTTATGGCGCATGCGTTGCAGGACGGAAACGGAAAGAGGAGATTGCATGTAGCAAATGAAGCCTTGGCAGTGCTGGGTTTTACATATATAAATAGGGTGGATGGTGATACAGAGCACCAGCAAAATCTGAGCATTTGTTCCTTGGCAGACTCCCATTACCTATCGCAAAATATTGCTAACGTACGTACAAGCAAAGTGAATCAAATACCTTACCCCTTGGCGGAAATATTATTATTATTATTATTATTATTATTATTATTATTATTATTACCAGAGCTTGGATCTTGGCATATGAGTAAATGGTATACCATCAGCGTATATAATATTCTCTCCTGACCCCAGGCAATGGAGAAGGCAGACACTTTGTCTCGCCTTTTTGTCTCCCATACGCTACTTTGTAGTTTTTTCTATAGATCCAAGAACATTATGAAAAAAGGTATAAAATTGCTGAAAAGAAAAGTTACAGAAAACATAAGCAAAACATGCATTACATGTAAAATATTTGACAAATGTCATTTCAAATACTGCTCTGTGTTAAACAATATCCATGCCTATTGATATTTCGCTCACCTTGTCTACAGTTACATTTAAAAATGTTATTGGTATTTCAAGATTTCAGCAAGGGTATTTCCATCTTCACAGAGCATAACAAAAACGCGGATCAGCCAACCTCCTGTGCTACTAACTGCGTCTGATGAACGTTAATCGCTTTGTTTGCAAGATCAGGTGATATTCAGAGTGCATGGTGTCACATCTCTGTTAGGCAACTACAGCAATCATATCCTGGCTTAGATTCTCCTCAGTGTTTATTAGTCGCATCAGTGTCTGTCGACCATAAACCCTTGCGTGTCACATGGTGAGTCGAGTAAAGGACAACTAGCACATCATTGAACGGACCGAATAAGTAACTAATTGTCTGGCACACTTAATAGTTGTCGAACTACCCAATAGTTGACTGACTGAATAACTGGCCCGGTGACATAACAACTAGTTAGTAACCAGACACCGTGTCTTTTATAAAACTCTCGAAAATACAGTCGACAGTGACTGTAGTACTACCAAACCTATTACATTATTTTTCATTATAATATGTTGATTTTATCCATGATTATTATCTATCTTTCAGATAGCTAGCTGTATTTTGTTGTTTTTGGAAGATGAGCCCATAATTATTTTACTGAATTATTATTATCTTATTAATCTTCAGGATAGATCATGCAACGTTAGGGAAAGAGAAACAAACTAGCACACCGGGCTTATAGAGACATCTACCGGTATAATTGCAAAGCAATATCAACTAAAGCAATATTACGTAAGTACCAGTCTCTGCAAGAATCAGAAAAATAACACAGGGACATTGGGAATTGACACCCTTAGATTTTTTTCTTTAAATATATTGTGAAAATATGCAAAATAAATACTAATAAATTAAGGCCAAAAGTTGCATATTTTAATTTATTTTAGAATGTTTTAAAGTTAAGTTTGAAATTTTCCTCTCAAATACTTTTTTAAATAAAATGTTTAGGTAAAGTTAATTTTTTCTCATTTTTATAGACCAGCAAAAACACTTACTTATACGTAAATCAGTTAGGATATGGTATGATATTTAACAGTGGCTGAAAATGAAAAAAAATGTTCATTTATCCACCTTTATGATTTACACGGTTTATGTCATCTTGGTTTATGCCATCTTGGGTGGGAATTAGTAAAAAAACTGCTGTTACCTGGCAAACGAGGGTGATAAACACAAACCAGTATCCGTTTTTTTTTTTTTTTTTGGTTTGGTTTTTTTTTTTTTTTTTTTTTTTTTTTTTTTTTTTTTTTTTTTGGGGGGGGGGTTTGGGGGGAGGAGGAGGGGCAATAAGGAACAAGTGCACCGTTTTCCATCAGAATCTGAGAGGGTTATGTGTCACCCTATTTGGAACCTTACAGAGACAGTTGCTAAATTATTCATCAAAGCTTGAGAGTCCTGGAAACAGCAGTAAGAGACCAGGCGTGTCACTGATCGCGTTTGTGACTACATAGACACAGGTATGAGTCTCCTTGGTTGGTCGCGTAACTTTTTAACAGCTATTTATTTGCATAATTATTTGATACTAATAGTTCTTTTTGGTTGTTTTAAATCAGAATAATTAAGCCGTGTATTTTATTTTATTTTTATTTTTTGCCTCTCCAATAATTAGGTTAAAGAACTAATGTCACAATGGCATTGAACATAGTATTCATAGTTATTAATGCACTATATATATTTTCTTTTTTAATTCATCAGTCGTAAAATAGGAAAAAATCGAAGAAACATATTAATCAAGGAAAGATCCGTAGAACAGAATTAGAGCAAACTTTTAAAAATGTATCAGGTTGATGTTTTTGTGCAACAGCCATTTCAATATATCCTGTCTGGACACCCCATGCTTAATCATCATCATTGTCATTGCCTATTATTTTATAATGTTAGTGTGGAGGGGGGCGTACATGTTCGTCTCGCACTGATTTTGACATGTTGCAATTAAAAGACACAAAGTGACATTGTACTGAAAAGAGTGTGTTTACACTGAGCCATAAATGGCTTTTGGAAATCCAAATCAATTACAACAGGCCAGACAAAAAGTTAAAGAACATAAACACGAGATAAATTACACCCTGATGACCAAGGTGATAGCATTTATTTAAAATGATCAGTATTCTTCGTGCTTGTGATAGTGGTGGTTAAGTTTTCGTCATTGTTCTCTTTTAATTACATATAACGTGCAAACATCTTTTTTATATTGAACGGATCTCGTACATTGATGGTATTGCGAGTCCAAATGACATGAAGAGTTAGGCAATTATATTTTTGTGGTCTAGGCCCTGAGCCTCTTTTGCCACCTTTGCGTACTCTGTAAAACTTCCAAATTTGACAGCACATCCCGGAGATGCTATGTCGGCAATTTCGTCTACATTCCCATGGTTACCAATAACAACCACGCAGATAATCCATCCTTGAAATAAAGATAGTTATTTGATAAATGATGAAGACAGAAACTATAAAGTTATTCCCAAGAACGCTGAAATATATTTATTTTTTGTTTGTTAATACTTATTTGAACTGTGAGTGTATTTCAAGGGTCACATCAACAATGGTCTTATAAAAAAAAAAAAAAAGTGAAAAACGGGCTGATTGTATTTGCCGCTTCATTAAAAAAACAAAAATAAGTAAAATAAATAATAAAATAAAATAAAAAACAGCATTATATATTTACTGTCTTTTACAGAACGCTTGCCCCACATCATTTCAAATCATTTGCAAAACAATAACTTAGTTGGCTTAAAACCACCAGAGTCGTGATTAAGACTGAATGAAAATTTGATCGTTTTTTTCAATACAGGCGAAAGGGATATACGAACCTTGTTTTTTCATGCTTGTTGCCCTTGGTCGCGGATCGCCCAGGTTATACACTCTGTCAGCAAGTAGCCATATTATCTTCTGACTTTCTTCCAAGAAAAAATCTTCAAACATGAGCTGCGCAGTCTCTAAAGCCAACTTTATGTTCGTAGCTCCGACTTGTAAAGAGAAAAATAAATGGTTTGTAGTGTATGTATGTGAGCGCATGCACGTGTGTGTGTGCATGTGAACAAGAGGGTAAGTGTGTGCATGTGTTTATGTTTATGACAGAGAGAAAAAGACAGAGAGGAGAAAGCGGCCAAGAAAAGAAATGGGCTTACCTCTATTGTCAATCGCATCTATGTAAGCTTTAATGGTGGCCAAGTCGGTGTATTCATTAAGCTCGAACTCTCTGACCACATCAGTGGCAAACGTCAATGCACCAACCCGGGTTCCGTCAGGGGCAATGAGACCATGCTTATCAATGAATTCAGCGATCAACTGAACAAAAAAGGAATGTCTGGCTTCAATTCATTTAATACATCCGAAATTAACATACCTACGACGATGGCATCTTAAGAATGCATAAAATTAAACATGTTAAAACATTCATTTTGACAGGTTATATGATGTGGCGTTAACACAGTTTGTAAATTGTGAATCACCCCCTATAAAGCACACAGGGAACAAACCTACCATTCTAATCCCAAAATGACTATCTAATTACGAAATATATATATAGTTAAAATTAGACCACTCTGTATCAGATTAAAATAAAAAAGTCGATGCTCGCCACATATATTTATTGTATTACGTATGACACTTATTCAAGCACATATGAAATAACCCACAAAAAGATCGCTGGCGTTGTGGAAAAATAAAGCAGTGTATCTTGTGATTTTTTATCTTAAATTCCAAGTAAAACTAAGTGTCTTTTGAGAATTATTTTTAAATATTGAATTCAGCGTTATCAAAGGAACTCTTACCTGTGTTGCATATTTCTGCACCTTAAATTCCGTATCATCAATGCTCGAACTGCTGTCCAAAGCGAAGACAATATCAAGAGCAGGATTCTTACAGTTGGTTTGCTTGAACGTACAGGGAGCCGCAACCGTCACTAAAATGTGCGCGAGCTCACTTGCCGTCGTAGATCTCCCTTGTTGATAGTATAATGAATTATGGCAATAAATAATTATATTTTCTAGTTATATTTACTAGTTATAACACAAGTCGTCCGCTATATGCGACATGTAAGAGCGTAAGCGCAACCGAGATACAAGTTGCTCTTGTATGTCGGACACACTGGACGACGAGTAGTTAATTATACCACGGCTGGCGCTTCATACATAGAATGAACGCATTGGAATGGATTTGTATGAGAATAAGAATGCAGGCATGCCTGTATGCGAAATACAAATGCAATTATGCCGTTGTTGGAAGCACCAGCCGTGGTACATGTATGATTACAGATATCATGGTAAGCGAGAGTAAACACCACAAGTGACTTCTATGATCATACATGTTTTCATGTTTACCAAGTCGTAAGAGACATTTAACTTAAAACAATTACTATTAAAGGTACATACTGTACGAACTGAGCATCGGTGGAGCCTGGATTCCCTGTAACACATATAAACTACTCTTACTAGTTTCTTACTCTCAAATAAATTCGACATGCGAAGGGATAAACTGAATAGATTATTCGATCAGCCGTAAAAGAGCTTTTGACTGCTCCTTTCTTTAAATTTTTGTTCAGTAATTTAACCTACTTTCGTGACCTACTTTTCTGCCCCATTGACATATAGCATAACATGCTAACAGAAGAAAAAAACATTCAAACATCATTTTCAGGTAAAATTAAACAATGCCCTTTGGTAATTCTCTTAGTTATACTACTTGAAACTATATGCTGGCGTTTGGCTGGGTTTTTGGCAAAAAATTGATTTTATATCTTTAACTGTTACCAGTTTGATCTCTAATAAATAAATATAATAATTCCAATTCACCTTTTATGCAATATGTAGCTTTTATTTTCACACCTTGAAATTCAGGGTTTTATTACATGTATTATGAAAATCAATTGATCTGTAAAAGACATCAGTGGCTACGACTAAGAAGTCTGTGTGATGATCAATAAACCAGTATATGCCATAATTATATTTCTTTTGGAATTTTAACTCCTACATATTCATTACAATAAGCGTTAAAACGCTTATTGTAATGAATATGTAGGAGTAGGAGTAGGACGTCAGTGTCAGTTAATTTTTTAATATTTTTTTTAATTTTTTTTTATGAACAGTACTGATATAAACCTCAATATCTATTATGCTGAGAAATATTGCAAAGCTGGGACATAAGTGCAAATTTACCTATAAAGAATGTCAATCAAGGTGCACGGTTTATTACGTTTTACGTTGTCCTAATCATCGAAAATTAATGGAATACAATTATCAATCACGTACCTTTACTCCAGGGAACAGAGTTAGCCACATATCCCTCGTTCAGCAACAGAACAGCAGTCAGAATGAGTGCACAGAATCCCTTCATTTCGGTTCCAGCGTTGGATCTGATAACGTAACTAATACCCGAGCTGTCTTATATAACACTAAGAACCGATGCGCCGCTGGCACACCTAATGTCCTGTTGTTGCCAAAGGCCAATGTAAGCGCCAAGGATAAATTTAATGGCAGTCTACTTCAAAATGTTTGTGACATTTGTAATGATTTAGGGGACATATGTAGATTCACCGGTCGCGTTCAAACATCGCTTCACAAAGACGGTCATTGCACTCCAAATGTAAATGTAATCAGGTGTCAAAACGATTTGTAAAGGGCGGAAAAGCCTAAACTAAATCATGCAATGGCTTTGTCTGAAAATACACTGAAATGTATGAAATTGGAACGAAATTTCTTAAGAACACGGGAACCTCAACGCGACCTTGAATGGAATAGCTGTCTGTTGTAATGATAGTCTAAATGCAGCCATGGTCATCCATAATGTCTCAACGTTCGCTCCTTAAATGTTTAACTGTCGTCGTGAACAGGATCTGTCAGACAACAACATGCTTTTACAAAACTGCTTTTACAAAACTGTGCAGTAAAATGAGACTATTATTGCGTCCGGCGCCTAATAAAGAAATAAACACACATTGCTTTGAGGGATGTACAGAGGATGACAAGATCATTACGCATTGTTGCTACTGTTTAATTGCAGTGCAATATGTTGGGGTTTACATTTTGGAATGTGGCCATGCCAATTGAATACTAAGCGCAAGTTTACAGACTATTTCCTTACTTTCTCATTCATTATGCCTCATTGTCAGTATGGATATTTTGTGGGATAGCAAGATGTCCCTACGTTCATAAATGAGTTGTAGAGCCGCATTTTGCAACTGCAACGCATTTTGCAACTAAAGAAAATTGTAAAAACGCATTTTGCAACTGCAACGCATTTTGCAACTAAAGAAAATTGTAAAAACGCATTTTGCAACTGCAACGCATTTTGCAACTAAAGAAAATTGTAAAAACGCATTTTGCAACTGCAACGCATTTCGCAACCATTTTTTTTTTTTTTTTTGTAAGTCCCTGAAACAGTTTGAAGTACGAAATAGGTAGAACTGGAGTGGGGGCGGGTTTGCTTCGACTATTAAACATTTTGTTAGGCACTTGCATGGGATTTCTTTTTTTTTTGTGTAAATTGGGGGGGGGGGGGGGCGTCCCTAGGGGTGGTTGATTGCAGTTTTTACTTCGTATTTTCTTCTATCTACCCTTATATCTTTAGAATTAGGAAATATAATAGGGATTATTTATTACACTATGGTAAGAAATGTTTTTGGGCACTTCGGAAATTCATTGTGACATGGGGTCCCTGGGGTGGTTGATTTTATGTTTACAACGTATTTTATGCTCTCTACCCATTGTATCGACTATTTGAGTTAAAAATATGAAACATAGCTACAGTATCATTTGATTTTTTTTTACTTGGGGTGTGGTCCTGGGGGTGGTTGAATATAGTTAGACGTAGAAATTTCTGCTATCTACCTTGAGACCATATAAGTTAGGAACGGAAGGCTATGGGGATTGAAAACATGTTTCTATGGATATGTATGGGTCCTTGTGGGTTTTTGATGATATAAATTGAGACATGAAAGGTTGGGGATTGATAAACCAGTCACTTTTTAAGATTGTTTAAGGGTCTTTGAGGAATGTAGAGAACAGCAGCAGCGCACATGGCACTTAACAGACTTACAGCCGTAGGCATTAATTTAGGTCAAGGAATCCAATTGAATAATCATTCAAGGCCCTACACACTCAGAAATCCTGGCGTTCAACTAGCCGTTGTGTCTTAATACAAAACAAACATGTGATTAGTAGGTGTGTCGGTATACAGAGGCTATGCACAATGATTCCTGAAAGTATGGGTTCTTGCACGGGTTTTTAATTAACTTGACCTACATTCAAGCATACCGCTGAAGGTGTGTTATTAAGTGCTGTCTGCTGCTTTCTTTGCATCCCCTTTCCTTCTTAACTCGAAGACCGCTTTTAGATTCACACATCCTACTAGCTGGGTCGGTCCAACTCTGCAGGGGATCTCACTTCAGTGCAATCAGTGAAATCAGCTTAATTGTCTGACATATGCCACCAATCACTCATCCCCTCAGGGACAGTCACACTCGAAGTCACACTAAAATTCCCCCGTACCCATGCACTAAAGACTCATGTTCCTAACTCGAATGGTCTAGAAGGAGATGAAAGAAATTGCGGTGAAAATATTACAGTCAACTATCCCCAGGGACGGCCACTCCCCAAGTAACCAAAAATTCCGATGTGCCTAAACACATCTCTAACGATCTCAACTACCCTCAGGGACAACCACACGCTAAGTCACAAAAAAATCTGAAGAGCCCAGGCACATTTCTTACGATAGTGTATTAATTCCCAACACTTTTATTTTCTTATTCAAAAGATATAAAGGTAGATAACAGAAAATACAATGTAAAAATTACAAATAACAACCCCTAAGAAACTGTCACACCCCCAATTTACAAATTAAAAAGTGCCTATGTACATACCTAACAATGTCTTTATTATGCCCTGACGCTTCAACTTCTTAACTCTAATGGTCTAGAAAATCCCAATGAGAAATATATATTATATATTTTCCCCGCCCCAGAGGCAACCTGACCAGTTTCAGCGTACCTAGTCGAAGCAAACCCGTCCCCACTCCAATTCTACCTGTTTCGTAGTTCAAACTGTTCCAGGGACGTAGAAAAAAACCTGGTTGCAAAATGTGTTGCAGTTGCAAAATGTGTTGCAGTTGCAAAATGCGTTTTTACGATTTTCTTTGGTTGCAAAATGCGTAGCACTTTCAAATGCGGTCGGTTGCAAAATGCGGCTCTACAGTAATAATTACGTTGGTCCTGCAGACTCTAAAGACACTTTTAATCAGGGTGTCTCTGGTAAATGAACCGTCATTTGCGACTGAATTTCCACTTCCACCCGACAAGTTGTTTATATAATAATATGTAATAATAATAATAAGAAGAAGAAGAAGAAGAAAAAAAAGAAGAAGAAGAATAGGAAGAAGAATAGGAAATATACCACATATCAGGAAAAATACAGGATTAAGGTCACTGGTCCACTGCTGGTTCTAGGAAATGGAGACGACTGACTGTTATCTACAGTCCAATTGTCTCCCCTGAGCAACTTTCATGCCGTTAATAACATATTCAAATCCATTAAGAACAATAAGTTTAAGAAAGGAGAAAAAAGGCCACAACAACCATTTATGGTACTTGTATCTGATGAACGTTACATGGTTTGTTTGAAAGGTCTCATGATATTAACAGTGGTTTATATCCCTGTTATGTGACTACCCCTGTCTGGGAATCTCTTTAACTTTATCAGTGGCTTCAATGTCTATCGACCACAAACCGTGTCACATCATTAGTGAAGGACAACTGACGCATCATATAACCTACCGAATAACAAAGTAACAAAATATCACACTGAGCAGTTGTCTCACTGATTAACTACCCAATCAGTGGCGGATTTAGAGGGGGGGGGGGGGGTCAGGAGGGTCTTGCCCCCCCCCCTTCGTTCTCTGAAAAATATATCACACTAATATTCCCCTCTTTAAATTAGAATTTTGACTAGCTTAATTATAGATGAACCTTACCAAAGGGCACTGTTTGCCCTCCAAACCACCAAAAATTTTCAGGCCCTTGAACAGACCTTGTCGTCAGAACGATTACATTTTTGACTCTGTTTAAACATTCTTAATTGATAACTTATATATTCAAACATTTGATCAGTCTTTCGCCCACCCTCTCTGTTTGAGCTTTGCCTGTTCCTCCCCACAGCCGTCTTCCAATGTGCCAGGCCCTCCTCTCCTATTACATAATTATTATATTTATCATTATAATAATTTCATTTTATCCATAATAATTATTTATCTTCCAGTTATCTTGCTGTGTTTTTATGTGTTTTTATAGGTGAGCCCCTGATTCTTACACTGACATTTAATTATTATTTTTCAGGATAGATCAGGCAACGTTGAGGAAAGAGAATCAAACTAGCACACGGGGCTGCAGTTGACTTACAGAGACATCTATCGGTATAATTGCGAAGCAATACCAACTAAAGCAATAATACTTAAGTACCAGCTCTGTGTGAATAAACAATTGAACAGGGACATCGGGAAGTGACACTTACAGATTTTGTAAAGTTTAAGTATTTTTTTTTCTTTTTCATTTTTAAAGGAGAGCAAAAACACTTAAATTGTCTGTTTTTAAATCCATATGTCATGATATTTAACAATGTCTTAAAATAAAAAAAGCTAATTTATCCAATTTTGTGATTTATGCATTCAAAAATAGCTGAACTTGAAATATTGTAATCTGGATTTTTCCATCCCAGGTGGTAATTATTATGTGCTACTAAGAAACTAATATCCGTTATGTTGGTTTGGGCTATAGTGAACAAATCCACCATTTTCCATCAGTCTGAGAGTGTCATGTGTCATCCTATTCGGAATCTTACAGATACAGTTACTAAAATTTCGTCAAAGCTTGAGAGTCCTGGGGCATGCAGCAAGAAGAGGGCAGACGTATCACTCGCGTACCTTTTTAACGGCACATTATTTGCATAATTTTCTGATATCAATAAAAAAGTCGTGTATTTTTGTTTGCTTCTTTGAGAAAGTCAATTAAAGAATAAATGTCACAACGACACTGTATATATATATATTTTTGTTCCTTTTATTTATCCGCCATTAATCGAAGAAAACGATTTGGAAATCCAAGGCAATTGCAACGCAACAGACAAAAAGTTAAGGAACATAAACACGGGATAAATTGCACCCTGATGACCAAGGTGATAGCATTTATTTAAAGTGATCAGTATGCGTCATGCTTTTCATAGTGGTGATTTTGTGCTTGTCATCGTTTTTATTCCAGTGGCTTTCGTAATGCGCAAACAATGTCTTGCATTGAACTTATCTCGTACATACAATACATGTTATTGCAAGTCCAAAAGACACTAAGCGTTATCCTTGGTAACCAAATTCATCAAACTGATCTGGGCCCTGAGCCTTTTTTGCGACTTTTGCGTACTCTGTAAAACTCCCAAATTTGACAACACATCCTGGAGATGCTATGTCGTCGATTCCATCTACATTCTCATGGTTACCAATAACAACCACGCAGATAATCCATCCTGTAAATAAATATAGAAAATGAACTGATAGATAAAGGCGACAGAAAATATAAATTATCCAAACAACTTTATTATATTAATTTGAACTGTGGACCTGTTTCAAGGGTCACATCAATAATGACCTTATCAAATAAGAGAACTGAAAACCTGAAAATAGGCTGATTGTATTTGTTGTTTCATTTCAACAAAATGTGGATTAAAAAAATGAAAATAAAACACACACACACACACACACACACACACACACACACATATATATTCATTAATAAGATGATCATAATGTTCTATATTTTAAACATGAAGTGAAGAATATCAGGTACATGTACGGAAAAAGTTAACTACAATATTGGTCACTGGGCCTTTACAGAACGATTGACCCACAACATTTCTAATAATTTGCGAAACAACATCTTAGTCCGGTTAGAGTTACGCATGTCTTGACTTAGACTGACTGTTGATTTGATCGTTTTGACAATACAAACTCTAGGTATATACTAGCCTTGTTTTTTAATACTTGTTGCTCTTGGTCGAGGATCGCCCAGGTTAAACACACTGTCAGTATATAGCCAGATTAGCTTCCAGCTTTCCTCTAAGAACATATCTTCAAACATGAGCTGCGCAGTCTCCAAAGCCAGTTTTGTGTTTGTACCTCCCACTTGTAAATAGAAAAACAAATGATTGTAAAAATGAAATTTGTAATAATGTAATATGTGTGTATGAATGTGAGTGAAGGAGACAGGTAGGCCGACAATGAGAGAAAGTGAGAAAGAGAGAAGAAAGAGGGCGAAAAAAGAGATTCACTTACTTCTTCTACCAATCACGTCAATGTAACCTTGAACAGATTCCAAACCAGTGTGTTCATTCAGCTCGAACTCTCTCACCACATCAGTGGCAAACGTCAATGCACCAACCCGGGTTCCATCGGGGGCAATGGGACTATGCCTATCGATGAATTCAGCAATCATCTGAGAAAAAAAAAGACATGTTTATTTTCAATTTATTCAATACATTCACAGTTTAACTACAAAGATGGCATATCAAGAATACATGAAATGAAATATGTTAACGTTATCGTGTCAAACTAAAAGACTTAATTTTAACAAGTTGTGTAATGTGGCTTTATTTATCTCACTTTGTACACTGTGCATAATGCCTAAAAAGCACGTATATAATAAGCCAACCATTTTCATCCAACATCTAATTGCTCAAAATAAAAATGGCACGATGCCCGCCCCAGGTGTTTCTTTTATTTCGTATTATAATAATTATAACACATTAGAAATAGCCCATGGTAAGATCACTGACATGTGGGAACGGTATCCGGAACAGGGAAACTAAGTTTCTTTGGATTTTTTTTTATATTAAATTCAAAGTAAAAGTAAGTTAAAATTAAAAATGGAAAATTATTTTACATATTGTATTTTGTGTTATCAAAGGAACCCTTACGTTTGTTGCATATTTCTGCGCCTTAAACTCAGTATCATTAATGCTCGAACTGCTGTCCAATGCGAAGACAATATCGAGATCAGGGTTGTTGCAGTTGGTTTGCTCGGTGGTACAGGGAAACACAATCTTCTTTAAAATACCCGAAAGCTCACTTGCCGTCGTTGATGTCCCTTGTTGATAGTATGTTAAATAATAGTGATAAATGCAATACAGTTGCGATACAATTTTTAAAGATATCATAGTAAGCGAACAGTTTCCGATGAGTAAACGCAATGAGTACATGGCTTTACATATTAACCAAGTCGCAAGATATATTTTTTTTTCTTTATTATTATTTTTAAAGAAGTAAGAGATTGGTTTAAGTATTTGCCCTCTAGCTACTTCCAGTTGGAACTCTAAATTAAAAATAGAAAGATTCTGATTCCCTTTGTATGCAATATATGGATTTTGTTTTCAAATCTTACTCCCCTTTTTAAGAGATAGAGAGCGTACATGCAAAAACATCTTGTAATCACGTAAGTGTTACCATACAGTTACGGTGTACAAAGAAATCACGTTGTCCATTTTGTCATTATTTAGGGAAAATAATCTATATGCAAAATGTATCAATGGCTACAACGAAGTAAATGACTAACAGTGATACCTAATGCACGAATATTTCCTTATCAGTCTTTTACAAGAAATTTGTGCATTGTTCAGTAAGCCAGTATATACCATGAATTTATATTACTTCTGCATTTAACGCGTATTATAATATATACGTAATTGGGTATCAGTATTTTTTATGAAACTGTACCGAAAAAAATATACATATACTGAGAAATATTGCAAAGGTGGGGTATAGATGCAAACTTTTCTATCAAGTATAACAGTCAAGGTACACGGTTTATCATATTAAACGTTTTCCTATTAATTGACAGTTTATGGAATGCAATTATCAATAACTTACCATTCCTCCGGGGAACAGAGTTAACCACACACCACTCGTTCAGCAACAAAGCAGCAGCCAGAATGAGTGCCCAGAATCTCTTCATATCGGTTCCAGTGTAATCTGTATAACGTAACGTAACTAGTAGCTGCTCTGTCTTATATAATAGTAAGAACGGATGCGCTGCTGGCACACCTATTGTGTTGTTATTGCCAATGGCCAATGTAACCGCCAAAGACGAATTTAATGGTAGTCTAGTACAAGGTATCATATGTGACTTTTGTGTTAATTGAGGGGAAATAAGTAGACTTATCGGCCACGTTTAAACATAGCTTCCCCAAGACTATCCTTGCGCTCCAGATTAAAAAAAAAATAATAATAATAAATGGCAAACCTGTATCAAAACCAATTTAAAAGCGTGGTAAGTCTAGATCCAATTCTTGCAATTTCTTTGTCTGAAAATACACAGAAATGTATGATATTGGGACAAAATTCCTCAAGAACAGGAACTTCAAAGTTGACTTGAAGGAAATAGCTGTATGTTGTAATGACAGTCTAAATGCAGCCCTTGTGACCCATGATGCCTCAAAGTGCGCTCGTTAAATGTTTGATTTCTGCCATGAACATGTTCTTTGAGACAACAAGGTTTTGACAAACCTACAACTGAGGAGAAAAATGAGACAATTATTGCGCCCGGCGCCTTGTTAGAAAATAAATAAACATGGCTTTGAGTGAAATACAAAGGATGACAAGAACATTGCGCCATGTTGGTATAAGTTTAATGGCAGAGTAATATGTGGGGTTTTACATTTTGAATACAAACCGCATCTTTACAACTCCCTCCAGACACGTTATTTATAGGTTTTGAATGCAATGATTACTCAATCCACTCCGGTAATGCATTGCTGGCGAAGCCATGCAAAGCCTCAAATTTAAACGTCAATGTCTAACCTGTATCAAGACGAATAGCAAAGCGCGGAACAACTCGAACCAAAACCTGCAATCGGTTTGTCTCAAAATACAAAGAAGTGTATGAAATTGGAACAAAAGTCCTTAAGAACACAGGAATCCCAATCAGACTTCAAGTACATAGCTGTCTGTTGTAATGATAATCTATGACTGGGTTTTCACACATAGAATCTAACAGAATCCATCCATATCCGAGAGCTTTCTCACTAAATTGTTTTAAGCTTAAGAGTCGAAGATGTCTGACACGCCTACTGAAGCTGCTAAACGATGATTGATAACCCCCTACCAGCTTCTGTAGACGAGACAAACATCTAAGCCGCTTAAGCTGAATGTAATTCAGTGAATATCCCTTTGGAAATAGGTGGATCCACAGATAATACGATAGGGTGTGAGAATGGTCCCTAAGTGAGCCATGGCCGACCATAATGCCTCAACGTGCGCTCCTTAAATGTTTTATTTCTGCCATGAACATGTTCTTTGAGACTACATTTTTTGGGCTCTGACCATGTTGCTATAAGATTAATGGCAGCGCAGTGCGTTGGGTTTTATGTTTTGCAATTTGGCCTTGCCATCTGAATACTGAGCGCATGTTTACAGATAAGTTCTTCACTCTCACATTGATTACGTAATAATGTCAGTATGGGTATTTTGTAGGAAAGCAAGATGTTCCTAAAATGACCGCCAACATTCTGGACATGGTCTAATAAAGGAGTAATAATACTCTTTTATTTTGTCTCTGCAGGCTCTTAAGACACTTTTGATCAGGGCGTCTCTGGTGAATCAACAGTCCTTTACCACTGAATATCCTCTTTCACCTGACACGTTGATAATGGGGTTTGCATACCTTGCTAACTCAGTTCAGCCCAGTGATGAATTGCTGGTGATAATAATAATAATAATAATAATAATAATAATAATAATAATAATAACCAAGGGTAGGCAAAAAAGTGTTATAAGTAAAAGTATACGATTAAGATGTTTGTTCCCTGGTCCACATGCAGCTAATACCAAGAAATGAAGACTGCTGACTTTTGTCTACACCCAGTTGTTCCCCTGCGCAACTTTTATGCCTTAAAAAAATCAAGAGCAATTATGAGCAATTATTTTAAGAAAGGAAAAAATACGTCCTAGCACCCTTTATTGGTATGTGATGAACGTTACACGCTTTCTTTGTAAGGTCTAATATTCACAAAGATGTTATATCTCTGTAATGTACTACTGTCTATTTAGTATCGAGTTAGACCCCATTTCCAGAGAATAGATCGATCTACTTTAGATCGACCTAACTCCCTGGGGGTTCACGCTAAATAGCTGTCAGCAGAGCGGACACGAAAGTTAATTACCCCCTTACAGCTTGTAGTAGGCAGGACGGACATTTAAGCCGGAATATCTGACAGTAATCTAGTGAGACTCCCCGCGGGAATAGATCGATCTAAAAGCTTTGGGAATACAGCCTTAGTCTGTTGCCAGATCAGGTATTTGGTCAGTCGGTGATAATGCAGTTGGTTGGGTAGTTAATCAGTTAGCGAACTATTAAGTGTGGTATTTAGTTACTTAGTTATTCAGTGCATGTAGGTTATATGATGTGTTAGTTGTCCTTCAATCATAATGCGACAGGCAATGGCTTCTTGTCAATAGACAATTAAGCAAATAATAAATGTTGCGATTCTACTCACCAGGCACCAGGCAAAAAGTTTAGAAACATAAACACGAGATAAATTACACCCTGATGACCAAGGTGTTGTCATTTGTTTAAAATGATCAGTATTCATGCTTTTAAAAGGGGTGGTTTATTAGTCTTCATTATTGTTCTATTACAATGACTTACATAATGCGCAAACGATGTCTGCATTGAAAGGATCTCGTACATATAGGGGATGTTATTGCGAGTCCAAAAGATACGAAAAGTTAAGCATAAATATCACTGTGCTTTTCTTGTGATTTAAATATACTCTGCAAAATTTCCTATTTCGACAACACATCCTGGATATGCTATGTCGTCGATTCCGTCTACATTCCCATGGTTACCAATGACAACCACGCAGATAATCAATCCTGGAAATATATAAAGATAATGAATTGATAAATAACACACACACACACACACACACACACACACACACACACATATATAAAAAATGGTTAATTATGAAGTTGAACGTTGGGCATGTTTCAGGGGTCACATCTATTTTAGTCTTATCAGAAAAGAGAGAATATCACTTGAAATTTTGTTGACTGCATCTGGCGTTTAATAAGAAATTCAAAATATAATTATACATTCACTGATAAGGTGATCACAGTAGACTATATTTCAACCAAAAGGTACATAAGCTGCTAAAGTTACTAAAAATGCTGAACTATAATTTTAATATAAATTACCCCCTAAAAGCTTCAGTGGACGTGTCAGACATGTAAGTCGGTTCAGTTGTTTGCAATTTAGGGAGAATCCCCTTAGAGATAGATCGATCAACAGTTAGCAAGAGACGGTCTGGGAATGGTCCCTTAGTCCCAATGTTGATTTGATCATTTTGGCAATACAGGCTTCAGGGATATACTGACCTTGTTCCTTAATTTGCGTTGCTGTTGGTCGTGGATCGCCCTGGTTAAACAACCCTTCAGTAAATAGCCATATTAGCTTCTGTTTATTTTCTATGAAAAAATCTTCAAACATGAGCTTCGCAGTCTGCAAAGCCTTTTTTATATTCGTAGCTCCCACTTGCAAAGAGAAAAATATATCTGTGTGTGGGTGTGTGCTCGTTTATGTTCATGAGAGAGGTAGAGAAAGAGAGAGAGACAGAGAGTAAGTGTATGCGCATGTGTATGTGTATATGAGAGAGAGAGAGAGAGAGAGAGAGAAAGAGAAAGAGAGAAATAAATGATTTTGTAATAATGTATGTGTGTGTTCGTATGTGTGTACGTGCGTGTGAAAGAGAGAGAGAGAAAGAAGGAGAGAAAGAGCGAGGCAGTGTGTACGCGTGTTTATGTTTATGGCAGATAGAGAGAGAGAGAGGAAAGAGCGCTAGAAAACAAATTGACTTACTTCTCTTGTGAATCGCGTCGATGTGACCTTGAACGGTGGCAAAATCAGTGTGTTCATTCAACTCGAACTCTCTGACCACATCAGTGGCAAACGTCAATGCACCAACCCGGGTTCCATCGGGGGTAATGGGACTATGCCTATCGATGAATTCAGCAATCATCTGAGAAATAAAGGCACAGCTGTCGTCAATACATACCACGCAATTGAGCTATGGTAATGGCATATTAAGAATACATGGAATTATATATATATATATATATATATATATATATATATATATATATATATATATATATATATAGGCCTATATATATATATATATATAATATTTGATGCGACTTTATCACGTCAAGTGCTCTGTACATCACCCTTTAAAACACTAGCGAACAAGCCTGCCTAAGAAGAACCATTCTAATCCCATTTCTTATTACCCAAAACATGGTTACAATTAATCCAAGCTGTGCACAGACACATAAATAATGGGCCGATGCTCGCCCCATACGTTTCCTTTATAACTTATAATGATAATCAAAACACGTTAGAAATAACCCATGGTAAGTTCACTGACGTGAGAACGGAAGATGACTACGTATATCAGCACCCAGCTAAAAAAATATTATAATAATAAATAAATTAATTAATTAAAAAAATACAGAGGACCCATTCACCTTTGTTGCATATTTCTGCATATTAAACTCGGTATCATCAATGCTCGAACTGCTGTCCAATGCGAAGACAATATCAAAATTGGGGTTCTTGCAGTTGGCTTGATTGGAAGTGCAGGGAGACACAATCTTCTGTAGAATACCCGATAGACTTGCCGCTGTTGATGTCCCTAGTTGATATTATAATAAATTATGGCTATGCATGAGAATATTTCAATACAATTATTACAGATATCGTAGTTCATGTAAGCGAAGAGTTTACGACGAGTAAACACGGTGAGTGACTTTCATCACGCTGCAATTAGGTTGTTTACCAAGTCACAAGAGACGTTAAACTTTTAAAAGAGGATATGATTTTATAAAAATATTCACCCTCAAGCCGTTTCCAGTTTTAGATATAAATTTAAAAAAAAACATTGCAATTGCCTTTTCATGCAATATGTGCATTTTATTATCTTACACTTCAGAGTTTTATTTTATCATTATTTGATATATATTCACCTTCCAGTCCCCTTTTTTTAGCCTACATGCAAAAATATTTTACTCACTTAATTGTTTTTATACAGTTACCAAGAAATCACAGTGTCCATTTTGTCATAATTCTAGAAAAACAGAAGATCTGCTAATTGGTCAATGGCTACAACTAAGACCGCATTCACAACGAGTTGAGCCATGGCTCTACAAATCCAAGAACTAAATATGGCGGACTTACATGAAAGAAAAACGGCCTAATATTTTAACAGTCTATCCGCCTCTCACACGCCTCCCCATGTGTCGTCCCAATGGAGCCGAGATTTAATGACTGAACCCCCGCAGGGAGGTGTGTGAGAGGCGGGGAGACTATTAAAAGATTAGGCGGTTTTTCTTTCATGTACGTTCGCCATATTTAGTCCTTAGATTTGTAAAGCCATGACTCAACTCGTTGTGAATGCGGTCTAAGTAAATGATTAACATAGACACCGAATGTACGATGACACACTTCAAAGCGATGGCGCAGATTCCCGATGGTCTCCCCGCCTCCACACGCGCCATTAAACGGACTAAATCTCAGCTCCGAGGTATAATTGTTAGGCCCCTGCAGTAACGGCGCTTGTGGAGGAGATCATCATGGATTTATCGGCATCGCTTTTGAAGCGGGGTCGGCCATATTTAGTTGGCAGATCAGTTTGTACCCGGATCATCTATTATACTGTAAATTACCCCTATTACAGTCAAGATACATATCAATTGATGTGTGTCATATGTCATATTGTATCCTATTGAACGTTCTCCTATTCAGCGACAATTTATAGAATATAATTATCAGTAATTTACCTTCACCCTGGGGAATAGAGTTAACCACACACCACTCTGACAGCAACAGCACAGCTAACAGAATAAGTGCACAGGAGCGCTTCATGTCGGCTCCGGCGGCCAACAACTTGCGGTGGATCTGTATAACGTAACTAGTATCTGCTCTGTTTTATATAATACTGTAACGTGACAAGGATGCAGCCTGATCCTTCCTGTAACTTGATGAAGTTTATTTCTAGTTAGCCCTGTTTAACCTGAATTTCAACGATTGCACTGCCACGATAAACAGTTGGGAATAGGAGCCGCCATTTTGTAACGTCATGCAGCCTTGACATACAGCATAGCCATTAAAAAAACTAGACACTTTAATAGCTTGCGCTGTCTACAACTTAAGTGCAAGTACGCAAGCCCCCCATAGTGGTAATGATAATAAGAGGATTAAGATTGGCAGCTTTGGTTGCTTATCGTAACCGCTGTTAAACCCGTAATTAAGCTATTAACATGACTAGCAATATTATGTATGGGATTGGGTACAGACACTATAGAGGTGCAGTATTGCTTAATGCGATTTAACCGGGTCCTGAAAAGTGTGCAATTTGCAAACGTGTTTTCTTGGAAAGCATGAGCCAGCATTAACATGTTGCAATACCCGCTTGTCGGCTGTATTACACTGTATTAATTACTGTCGTTAATGTTACATCATTGTTCTCAGCATATGGAAAGACCATGCGTACGTGCTACTTACAGTGTTTATCTGTTGTAGTTCTTTTTTCTGTATCAGTATGACAGTAAAAAAGGTGTAGTGAAGGAATATATCAGATGTTATTATATTGAGTATATTCTATTTAATTAAATACTTCGCAGGCGCAGAATAAATAGATAAATATGTTTTCATCTACGAAGAACCAACAACATAGCTTTGTTGTCAGTGCCCACAGGTGGAGGACTTGGTTTCGACCCTTTCCAGAGACGTGCACGCTTTCATAGAACGAAAATTGGAATGGTGGACTAACAGATCCAGAAATCAAATATGGCGACCCAATAAAAAGCTTCATTCAGAATAATACACTGAATAGATTTCAACAAGCATTCAAGTGGGTCGACCACATTTGATCCGCGGCCACATTTGATACCTATTCTGAATGAGGCCATTAAATGAACCCTCTGTCTCCACGCTTGGTGTTGGGTACTTAGGAGTTGAATCAAGGGTGAGGTGGTATTTTGAAAGTGAAAATATGTGTTATTATAACCTAGCTTTCAGTGCCGCGACGGCAACTGAGATGTATCCACCTCGGAGAGGCGCAAACGTCTACACCCTATCTATACCAGGGCCAATTTTTTGCAGGTATATTGTCAAAGATGTCACGGTGGCAGGCCAAGCGCAAGTATACAAGAAAAATAGTCATTTATATTGTCTTAAAAAAGTGATATTAAAGTGCCCATGATGTAGAGAAAAAATGAATCTATATACTGGATATAACTTGAAACGATCGAGCAACACTACATTTCGACCTTATCACAGTGTCTTCCTCAGGTGAAATAACGCTTTCACCGGTCATTCTATTTTGCCTCAACTTATTAAGTTAAAACGCTTCTTGATGAATCAAGTCATTTACGTTGACCCTGGGTTATTCCATTGGATACGGCTCAATTTGACGTTATCCTTTCTTAAACTGCTTCCTTCAACACCACATTCGAACTTATTTGGATGAAATAAAACTCGGTGTTCAACAACACAAAATATTTTGTCATGATTTTAACGTTCAAGAAGGGATCGACGAGTCTTTTATGAATTGTATCAATGGGAACCAAAACGGTAGCTTCGAGAAGGAAGAGTTCCTGAAAGCAGCTCATGATTATTTTCACAACCGAAAGGATGATCTCTCGTGTTTCGAAGTCTGATATTGATAAGACATTTAACTTTCAAATAAATGTGACATTTAATTGAATAATAAAAGAACATCGGTGCATGGTTCTTAAATAGTCCGATGATAACATACTCAATTTTGCTTTTTTTAAATGTTGCAGTCCAACAGCATTTTTTTTAATTACTCGCAATTTCTAAAGCAATTTCATGATTTTTTAAAAAATTTTCTTAGGTCGGAAGGAGGAAAGATTATTTAATTTTATGGCACTATTGAAAACATGTAAGGCCAATTTTAACGTATTTCAGCCAAATATTAAAATATTAAAAACAACGATTCTTATTTGATGAAGGATCTTATTTGTTCTTAATACACGACCTACTTTTAAAACATCATTTAAAAAGGGCGACCGGATACAACACATCTTGTAAACTGTAAGAAATCCACATTCTAATGGAACCATTTATTCAGCCTGACCAACAACTACAATGCAGAACCGATCTATCGGGAAAAATGCTTCTTTGAGGTTTGCTTTGTTTGTTAATAGAACTCATTAATGAATAAATTGGCATTTATCTTGGTCAGAGGGTTAAACGTGTTCGATGCATTCTGGAAAGTGCAAATACACAGTAAGACCCAATCAGTTTTGGTACATATAATGACATCCAATATCAGCACGATGTGGTGCGTTGTGCGTTACTCCTTAAATTACCAGTAAAATCATGTATGAGATTGGGCATAGACGCAATGTAAATTATTTCTTATTCTGATGTACAATGTCCCTGAAAAGGATTCAGTCGTGTAATTTTACAGGCATAACCCACCATCAACGTGTCGCAATACCCGCTTATCGGCTGAATAACACTGTATTGACTACCGTCATTTATGTTACCTAATTGTCATCCGTCTATGAAGACACCAAGCCTACGTGCCGCTTACATCGTTCACTGTGATCTAATGCTTTATTTCGTACCAGCATGATATTAGAAAGACGCCGGGAAGAAATATATCTCATGAATAATGACAATATGCTGTTGAATTAAATAGTTACGGTTGTATAAATAGATAAATAAGTCGGTTGTCATCTAAGGTCATATGGCCTTGGGGTTAATGTCAGCATTCGGATCTGGGGGACATGGCATCGACGAGCTAATCCTTCATAACCGGTACCTGCTGTCTCTCCGCTTGGTGCTTGGCACTTAGGAGGTTAAATCAAGGATAAAGTGCCTGGTCTGGCAGTGGAGGCTTTTTTTTGCTATGCTGACTTGTAGCGCCTAATCCGGCAGTTGGCCCAACGTCTACATCACCAAGTATATATATATATATATATATATATATATATATATATATATATATATATATATATATATATATATATGATTACATTTCACGAAGCAGCTTAGAGAGACATGTGGACCTATCTCAAGTACAATATACAAGAACAAACTCTATTTTATCTTAAAAGAGCAATTCGAAATTGGCCATGGTGTATTCAATAAGATGCAATAATAGTTTGTGTTTTTAAAACCTCGCACTCAAACTTGCTAAACTTGATTGGATAAAATGTACCTTTGAACTCTCCATAAGGAACTGTCTATTTAATTAATCCGCTTATTCAAGACGGTACAGAACACATAGAACGCTGATCTAAAAACGATTAACTCGTTCAGTCGATGATTAAAATGTTTCTTCCACGCGTGATTTGCTTGCTGTTGGTGGTTGTTAATGTAATGGGTTCTGGAGCTGAGAAGGGTCAGAAGGTAAGGCGTTCTGTTTGTTTTGTGCACAGCTCACAGATATAGATAAAGTCTAGCTTTTCATTTTTGACACAATAAGGCCCCTATCTAACTAACTGTTGTTGTGATGCATTCAAAATATGCCGAGACTTATAAATGAAGTATAGATATTTTGGAGAACGAGGTCAATGAGATTTATTCTGTTTTTTCAACTTATGAATGAGTCACAGCGACTGCAAAATAATACTTTCCAATTTTAAGCATTTATTTAGACTTAAGAGATGTGTATGTACGTGAATGACCTATGAAATATAAGACTCTACTATAGACCATACGCTTCAAAATTCAACATAAGATAGCAAAATTATGTCCACTTTCAAAATGGCGATGGCGGCCATCTTGGATTTGAGGCACAAAATGGCCATCAATCGCTTCCATAATATCAAAAATGGGTTCCCGGTCCCTAATTTTGTCAGGTTTGATAATCTATACATGTTTCTAGACCAAAAATTAATAGAAATATGAAATATTATATATTTTGGCACCTAATTTGCATAGTTTATGCTGATTTATGCATCGATAGAGCGTGTCTCTTTGGATAAAACATTTCCTTTTGGCCCAAGGAACATTTATGCCAAGTTAGACATTTGTACTATAAAATGCAGCGTTTGACCCCTTAACAAGCCTACTATACGGTATAGCACTGAGTACACACATCAACGTGTTTCACATTTTAAGTGTGTGTCCATGATAAGACCAGTCAGAGGGTGGCAAGGTGGGGGTCAACAGATTTCAACCAAATTCATAATATTGTTGCATATATAGGAGATATTAAAACTGAAGGCAACAATCCCAAAAGAAATCATAGGATATAATTATAATATGATATTATATGTTTTGGCCATTTTTGGCTTGATTTTCAGCTTCGGTCAATAAAGCCACTTCATAAGCAAATATTTCAAAACTGATGACTTTTTAAAATTAATTGAAAATTTACATATTTAAACCAGCCATTTGCCATTTAGAATATGTTACTAAATTTCAGTTTAACCCACAAACTAACGAGCCACGCCCATTTTTTATGACCCCACCCCCCAAACTCACTTTTCTACCAAGCAATGTTCAAGCATTCATATCTCTCTTTTTGCAGGCTTGACAGCCATAAAATTTTGTAGGGATCCTAAGCATATATTGGTCTAATCATACAAAATTCAAAAAGTGTGTTAAACACAACAGAAGATATTGAAAAAGTGCCTCAAACTTTAGAAATTTTAGCAAAAAACCGAACGGCCAAAATCAAGATATCACTACATTTTGAGATAATACCTATCAATAATCAAATTTAATCAAAGGCTCACAGCCAGGAATTCAAACTATACTTTGATTAGGGCAAATCTATCAAATTTTTATAAATACAAAATGGCTGCCATCAAATCTGTCCCAAAATACATTTACCCTAATTCCTCAAAATAATAAGAGGCCCATTTTTGCAGGTTTTTTTATTTTGATATCTGTAATACAGGATTGCTGAAATAATATTCTTTTCAAACAGAGCCATACAACTTCTGAATGAATTTAAATTACTAGTGACAAGTTATCCCCCCCCCCCAATTTAATAAGTTATTACTGTGCAATACAGTGTCATCAGCATTGTGTATATACCTTATTTTCAGGGAGAAAAAAAAAATTACAAATGATTTTCTAAAGGTAAAAGGGAATGACTGTCTCATTTTATCAGTTTTCTCAAGTGCAACACTAATTAATCCACTTGAAATGATTTATATTGCATTTTTCAACAATTCTTTTTCCTTTCAAATGATTCATAGGCTTTGTAAATACATATGATATCTATATTCTTTTTCTATAAAGAAAATTAAAACAGAGTCAGCAATATACAATGACAGAAGTACTTTATTTTTATATCATCAATTGGACAGTGAAAGAACAAAGCAGTTACTTTTTACAGGAGTGAAATCAAGTTATGAATCTCCAAGGTTCCAATATCACGGTCATCTTTTCCATATACTGAACACAACAGTGATGGGTAGTGTTCCACAGATTTTAATCTTATAACTGATTGACCCCAAGTTTCTTCTTCTGGTTGAGAGATCCAGGGTCTCCTACAGTAATGATAATTCAGCAATCTTAGAATAAGTGTGGTTACTTGAAGCAACATGCCACTATAGTTTAGTGTGACTGAACTGTCAATTGTCAATATTTGTCAATTCAATGGCGCCAATCCTCCTTTCCTACAAAACTGATTGAGATTGTCAAGCCTAAGATGCATATTTGTTATGGGGGAATGTACCAAGGTGGCTCTAAGTCCAATAAAGGTTTGCCAGGATATCCACTACTGCGTCTACCTGAAGATGGCAGGACAGGCTGTCAAAAGAAAATGTATGAAACATATTTTAAACTCATGTTAATTGCTGTATAAGAACAATTACTAAATAATATTCTGATCAAACATATTGCATAAGTGTAAAAAAGGAAATCAAATATGCATGATTGTAGCTACCAGAATTTCATGATAGAAAAAGAAACAAATGAAAAAAAGGTAAACCTTTTTTCTTCTACGTGTAAGTGTTCCAGGTATTACAAAGTTGGTGCTCACATCTGAATCTGATGAATTTGCCTGTGCAATTTCAGGTGACTTTTCTATTATTGTCTGTAACATTGTCCAGGTCAAGGTTCACATACAGGCCTAGGATGTAAAATCTGAAAAATAAACATAATATCAATAAATGCTTTACAACAACAGAGGCTTACTGTGTTCAGAATAGAAACTATCGTAGCAGGATCAATCTATCTCAGCGGAGTATCACACTCGGGCTCAGTCGTTGTAATCAGCTTAATTGTCTGGCACGCCCCCTTGCACAGCAACATGAACAACATAATGGACCGCAAAGTTTTCCTGATTTTACTAAAGTACCTTTAGTTACAAGTGTCCTGTGTAATATGTAAGTCTTGAAATTTGAAGCACAGGTGGTTAACTTCAACTTCATTGTAAACACACATAAATCTGCATAGTGAATATAAAACTGAAATATAAAAAACTGGCACAAGTAACATCCCCTAAAATGCCAAAACTTGAAACTGAATGCGTGTTACATACCTTTGATTCTGGGTAAGAAATTTCTTATGAAGCTGTCTTCAAGCTCAGTATAGTCCTTAACTGTTTGTGTTATGATAACACATGTAACAAAGCCCTAGAATTTAATGCAAAAATATACTTTATAAGTTAGATACACAGTTAATTCTTTCCAGCATACATGTTTACCACGAAACAGAAATCAAGTAAAACTCTGTGAATTGAAAAATACCAGTATGTCTTTTAAATTTGCTTATATTCTTTATATTACTGAAAAATATTCAAACTTATTATTTAAACTGGTTTGAGTTTTTAGTGTATCTGATTCTAGTATATGTATGCCACCACTGATCACTTACCTTACAACAAACATCCAGAGCTAAATCGATGAGATGGATGTATTGAGGAACCCAAGCCTGACAACAGTCTGAAGTGGTTCAACCAAAAAATGCACATTCTAAGGACGACCAGCTGCTATGGTCATTTCTTGTTATATTCTGTTGCACACCAATCCTTCTGAGATGTACCTAAGCATCTCTAGTGTGTGTTCTTCATAAATTTAAGAAAGTATTATGTTTTAACACAGTGAAGACGATGTGCTTTGCTCCACAGTTGCTCTGGTGATACTCCTAGTACCCGCCATGTTGAAAATAGGTCACAGAGTTAGCATCGTTATTTTACATTTAGTTTCTACAACATAAACAAATTAAAAAATCTATTTTCGCTTCATAAGTTCGTCTGCAGGGCAAACATAATTATTTTAAGGGCTTTTCACAAACCTATACATGGTTTTGACTTATTAATTTAGTTGAAGAAACAGTTTAGCTTTTAAGTAGTATAAAAATATTCGTTTTTAGGCCCTTTTTAAAATTGTTATAGTTTTTATTTTACGAGGTTTAACACAGATTTTATTTTACAAAATTTATTTTTCAACCCTTTTCTATCAGCACATACCAAAATTATATGGATACAGCCTGCAAAAAAGAAGTTGTGTGCATTTCAAGAAGGGGAGGGAGTCAAGCATACGGAAAACATGCCTTATTGGAATCAACCTTGTGTGGTCATGACAGTGCCTTTTCAAAAAATCTGTACTGGGTATTAAAGGTCTTTCCTTAACCTATCACGTGGCTGACCTAAATAATTCCTTATGATGTACATGATTTTTAAAAAGAATATTTAAAATTATAACTTTTCAAGAGCTAAAAAATGCTATATTTTGGCAAAATTGTCAATAAAAGATCTGTCCCCATATCTCTAAAACTAATGATCCCAAATAAGAAAGCCAGTGGCTCACAATATCTTTTATGTTGATGGTTTACCACACCAAAAATTATTAAAATCTGCTGACCCCCACCTTGCCGCCTTCTGACTGATCTGTCTGGCTTTCTCATGGACGCGCTCTTAATAACCCATCGAAATTCTAGCATATAAGCGAGTTGTGTTAATATTTGTTTTGTAAGCGAACCTGTCATTCCTTGGTTGAGGGGCCGTTTACGTTTTGATCATCCTTTTGGTGATACACTGGTTGTTTATGTTTGAAGTATTTAAGCAAAAGGAGAAAAACAATCTTGGTAAAACCAACATTTTACATGGCCTCTTCCGTGATATGCAACTGCTTTAACATGCACTGTATTCAAATAAACATTTTTTTTCTGTCTAGAGACAATTGGATTTTTAAAGTAAAGTTGATAATTTGTATTTTTGAAGGTCCTTAGTATTGCATTTTTCCATGAGATTTTAACATAATTAAAACTGTTTGCGTGAAGAGTACATGGCTTATTCTAATGCTTCGGATTGGAGTTCATTTTATAACACAACCATGAAATTTAAGTCTTCAAGATGGGTACTGTGTAAAGGCTTTAAGTGGGCAAAAGCTACGGTTTTACATCGCGAGTGAGATACTATTATCAACTCTATAAATACTGTGTTTAAATATACTTTATGTCTCCTCCATCCCAGTGAATCACAAACTTGCTTAGTCCCGTTCATAGCAAAAGAGAATGCAACAAAGACTATCGGGTGTTCGTGATTTGGCCAAACGAGGCCGCTTTTATTATATAAACTCACTATCCTAATAATTTTAACAAAAATAACAGTGTGGCAAATTGTTGCCTGCATTAAATGGCTTTAGGAATAAAAATTAAATATGAAATATTAAATAAGACTCATCATCCTAAAAATAATGATGTGACGAGTCAGCAAAAGTTATCATTTTCAAGCAATTTTGCACAAATTTCGTTTGTGGGGTTGCAAAGAGGCCACACTTTACTTTTTTATATTTGTTAAATCTCACATCGATACAACACACCATCGTTGAACCTCGCTGGAAAAAAAAAAAAACGTGTCAATCCCTCCCCGACTGTTCAGGGACGTTACACGCCCTAATCCATAATTTCCAAGCTCTTTTTCTCGACTATGGAGTCTATGTTATAGAAATCAAATCAAATAATATTCTGGAGTCTGTTATATTTGTTATATTTTGTTTTCCTTAATTCAAAAAGTGTACTTTTCACGCATTTCTCACATGTTCAATTGATGTATAACCTCTTGAAGCTCCTTGTTCAAGAGCCGTGGCATATTAGGTCTGCTAAGATTCGGGATTTGAGCTGTTGGCCATCTATGTGTCATTAGCTTGGACGCATCCTTTGTCCGATGACCTAATATTAAGAGTTGGCATATAACATTTGAAAGAAATCGTCTTTGAAGACTCAGAGCGATTGAAAAGTTTTGCTACATGTACTTGTGGAAAGATATACTCGTTGCCTTGGAATGTTTCACTCGCTCTGTTCACAGAGAACAAAAAAACCATATTAACCTTAGATTTTAAGTATTACCAGAGAGAAAATTTTGTCTCATTTATAAACTTCAGGACAAACCGTATATAGGGGACGAGTGGCGCGCTAAGATAGTCCGTTTCTTCTCTATTCTGGATGCTGACAAGGACGGAATTGTAAACCGCCACGACTATGTTGACAAGACTTTAGAAAGAGCTAGAATATATTTTGTTGCGGACAAGATAAATGACTTCAATGATACCGTTTCCGAAGCGTGGGGTAATTTTTGGTCTTTCTCTGAAAATGAATACAAAGGCAGTTTTGAGAGAAAAGATGCTATTTGGATGCACAAACGTCTATTCAAAGGAAACCTAAGAGAACCAAGCAGTGATTGGGAAGAGGGCATCTTTCGAGCAGCAGATGGTGACGACAACGAAAAGCTCAACGTCTACGAGCACAAAACATTCTGTTTGGTATTTAACGTTCAAGAAGGCATCGACAAGTCATTTAAGTATATCGATCAGAATCAAAATGGCATTATCGATAAGGAAGAATTCCTGAAAGCAGCTCATGATTATTTTTACAACCGAAAAGAAGGTTCCTGGTTTTTCGGAATCTGATATTGATAAGAAATTCGACTTTCACAGAAATGTGGTATATAATTGGTTAATAAACGGATATTGGTGCATGGTTCTTAAATAGTCCGTGGACAAGAGACTCATTTTATCAATTTGCTTTTTTAAATCTTTCTGTCCAACGTCACTTTGGTCATACCTATGAACCCCAACGTCAATAGTTCACATTTAATTACTTGTTTCTGAAACGGTTTTTAACATTTTCATTTTCCTCAGAGGTCGGATGAAAAAGCATTCTTTAAATTTTTTGTCAGTATTGAAAACATTGTTGACCAATTTTAACCTAATTCAACCAACTATTAAAGCATTAAAACAGTGATTCAAATTCAATGCAGTGTTTTATTTGTCGTAAATACACGACAAACTCCGTGGAAATAAATGAAAATTAAAAAAGGACACGTTTCTGACAAAACACAGTATAGAAAACTGTATATTAAATGTTGTTATATGTAGAGATTTCTTTCATGCAACTTTCACTTGAGCAATAATTGCGAGAGAATCACAATTGCATTATTTTCACCTTGAGCAACTCACATTTCCTTATAGAAACAATAAAAATAACACTGATAATAATCTCACAGTTAAAACATTGATAGGTTTACATTAACAGGTCTATTTTCTAAGTCAAAAAGCAGTTAAGACATTGCCAGGCCAATGGTTATAAACATATTCACAAAGTAACACGTGACTTTAGACGTTATAAAGGTACAGGGGTATATACCATTCTTGCGAAGGTGCATTTCAGTGTCTGAAAACATGGACATGTCATGATGAGATACCAGTAATAGGCATGACACGTCATTTTGTCATGATAAATAATAAAATGTATACATATCTAAAATGTAAGTTTCCATGTCTCCCCCCCCCCCATTAAAAACAGTGATTCTTATTTAATGAAGTAGTCATAGTCGGGACCATTCATCTGTCCACATATAATGACGCACATACACAGTTAATACACGTCGCTGGTGGTTGATTCCAGCCTATTTTCAATAACGCATGCGCAGTTAACGCATTTATTGCATTGCATTTTCAACATATAATGACGCTGATGAGATACCAAGAATTGACATGACACTTCCTTATGACATTATAAATAATAATGAATATAAAATGTTCGTTGTCCACCAGTGTCACTTTAAAATCAATGCTGGTGTATCAGTTTCAAAATATTCTTACATTTATCATACTTTTTTGGCAATAGTCGACAGTATGTTCTCGCCAACAATGCCCTCAAACAAGTACCCACACAGTTATTATTGGTCCTTGATGAACAAATGCACTAAAACAATTTCGAATGGATAAACTCCCTCCCCCACCCCCACACCAACTAAAGGATTTGGCCATTGGAAATTATTTTGCTACGAATATGCAGAGTTAATGTACATAAAATGGTTTGGAAATCGACAAACTGTCGAGCATGTTACATGTAAAAGCCAGTATCATCATACTTTGGGCTGGTAACTGTGGTTTACTGTAGTGTAAAACCAGCATTGAAGTTTCCAAGTAAATTCTCAATAATGGAATCTCCTAAACAGTAATTTCCATATCTTTGAGAAGAACATTATAAACAGATGAATGGTAGATAATAATCCATTGGGAGCTAATGAAGCATGGCACAGTCTGTGAAGTGCAAGGAATAACAGTGATGACATATGAAAGTGAAAAAGTTCAATCAGAACTCGACAGAGAATGTTTATGATATACGATGCATCGTGTCACTGTCATTTCCCCAAAGACAAATAAATTAAAATATATTGAAAATACAGCACCAAATGTCACTAAATTTACACACATTTAGCATACGGATGTGCTCGTTTATGGTACTGTTATATCATGCCTTGAACAAAGCTATTAGTTCTGAATTGAAATGTGCAATCCAGAGAAGAACCTAACTCCAAATAGTCCAGACCAATTCCACCAAGATTGCCAGGAATCATGGGACAATATTCCACAAAACAGATTTGAATGGGACAACCTTTTTGACCAATGTGTTATGCATGGAAATGTAAACAGACACCATGATTCTTATCCTAATAATATGTCCCTGGGAAGTTTTCAAATGTGTATTTTAACAAGAGTTAGCCAGCATCAAGATGTTGCAATACCCGCTTGTCAGTTATATAACATGATGCTGACTGGTGCTATTGATGATAGTACAATGTTATCAGTCTCTGGGAAGACCGCCTGCACATTTTGTGTATTTTTGTGAAATTTGATGTTTATAAAATGATACTATGGGGCACACCATTCCACAGTCATTTATCTCTCCAAAAGTATTGGTTCAGTAGGAGTGACAATATATATATATATATATATATATATATATATATATATATATATATATATATATATATATATATATATATATATATATATATAGACTTGGTGTAGACGTTGGGGAGGATAATTGCCAACTGCCAGATAAGTTAGCACAGGAACAAAATCTTTCACGTCCTTGATTCAACCTCCTAAGTGCCAAGTTGATACTGGGTTATGCTTGTTAAATTACACGATTAAATACTTTTCAGGGACATGTAAAATAATAATAAGAACCCAATCCCACACATTATATTGCTAGTCAGTTAATCATAATAAGTAGGAACGCGTCACATTTTATTACATGGGTTTAGGTTTAATGGGTTTATTTTATTGATATCTCCCTCCCTCTCTCTCTCTCTCTCTCTCTCTCTCTCTCTCTCGGAAACAAAATATATAAAGGGATACTATCATTTCACAGCTAACTTTTATTCATATTCGGTCTTCTGAAAAAAATTAAACTATTGATAAGTTATGCACTTGCACAAAGTGTTGACTACGGTAGTCTCAGCTGAATAACATGGGAAAATCGCTTTTTCCTACTGAATTCACTAAGGTCTCATAAACATTTCTGTAAAAATGCGAGCGATGACGTAAATGTATATGAGTCCCATAATATTTATCTTAATCGCGTATTTTTTAAATCATCTAGTCAAGCAGGTTGGTATATGCAAAGCATGTCGAAGTAGGATGGTGACAATATCCAAAACAGGAATAACCCGTCTTCGGTTCCGCGTAACACGAGCAGTCTGCGTTAACTGTACATGGGGTTCTTCGTTCATAAACATTAACTGAATGAGACGGCGCCCCTAAAACTAGAGAAAAATGTAATTAGCCAGATATACAATGGATTCATCCAAAATCTCGTTTTTTAATATTTTATACATTGTATATATTTATTTATTCAATTATTTAAACCAAATGTGCATAAATCATTTATTATTCTCTTAGACTAATATCGACTTAGCATTAATTTTCTAAAAATTTCTACGTCAATTTTTTAAAATGCAAATACATATAGTCTATTCACTACACATAATCTAAGAATACACGTAATGAGTAGACGTTTTCATGTTCATCTCAAGAACTATACTATAAGGTCGACAGACAATAGATAATATGCCAAACACTCGTTGGCGTTAAACAAACGCGCTCTATAAACCCGAAAAAGCAACATATCATATGCATTTCATAAAGGGGCAGTTTTTCTAAAATACACAGTATACATTTAGTTTACATTTACAAGGGCAATTCCATTTACTATGCAGGATTTCATATTCAGTCGTGATTTTAAGTCCCAAACTGCTGACAAATAAATGAAAGAGCAATAACATTCTTGGCCCATTACGAAAGAGGTTTCCCATGGTCTCTTGATCGCATATTCATCATAACTATCATTTTCTTAGATCCACACATGGTTTACCGAAATACTGTATTTGACTCTTATTTTAGTAAAAAAAAAAATATATATATATATATATATATATATATATATATATATATATATATATATATATATATATATATATATATATATATATATATATTCTAATTGCTAACGAATCAATACAACAAGTTGCTACATTTAGAATAAACAAAAACAGTCTCACAGAAAGCGTTAACGTTCGTTCGACCTTATGATTGCAACTATATGAAATACAAAATAGGCAACAAGCTCGGTATCCAGGTCTTAAAAGACAAATAAATAAATAAATGTTCACTCACCATCGACATGAAGGCAAATCATTACCACAACTGCGCATAGCAAAATCTTCATTCGCAACATCGTCGTGCTTACTAATGATGAGCGAAGAGGCCAGCACCTCTGAAGTGACTGAATCATCAAAGTGATGATATATAAAAGCAACCTCCGGATGAATGGGTTGTCACGCGACCTACGTTAATGCTATACAATGCAATGTAACTTCATGTTTTTCAAATTGAATTGTTTGTGTCTATCGCTTTGTTTTTTTTTATGTAATGCCGGTGTGAACGGAATGCAGGTCCGCCCGGAACCGAGGTCCTACGGACCTCGGTTCCTAGGAACGGTGGTCCGTAGGACCACCGTTCCTGAGGAATAGTAGTCCTAATGGGACCTGCATTCCTGATATAATAAAGGGTAGGACTTCTATTCCTGGCGGACCTGCATTACGTTTACATTAGTCAACGGAATGAAGGTCCGCCCTATAACTATGTCCGACCATTTAAGCTAGTGGATAATGACTATTGGCAGTAATAGTATGCTTCAGTGAGCACATATAAGTACCCCGTAAAATCGACGGTTTGCCAGTTCGTCTCCCTGGTGTAGTGGTAAGGCTGTGCAGTGAAATGGATGTTATACAGAGTAATTGTGTAAGTGGATGGAGGTTCGAATTTCGTTTACAGAAATAAAATTATATTTACTTTTCGTGTGAATTTTTTTTTATTTTGTTTTATCCTGGTCGTCATTTTTGCCACGTAGCAAATTTTTGATTGGTTACAGACATAACCAGATGTCACACGCTACCTTGTTATACTATAAATACCGCTCATATATGAATGCCACACCCTCACTAGACGTTTGATATGGAAGTGCCAAGCAGCACCCGGACCAGGCCCGAAGTTGAAGTTATTTTCCAATATCTTCAGGAGGGCACGTATCCTATCGAGACAACACCAACACAGAAAAGAGTGATTCGGAGAACAAGCAAGTCTAATTATAAAGTAAACTTTCAATTTTCATGATGTTTAATATGCAATATTATTAGAGGTCACACTACGTTATACGCAGATATATAATTCCAGGGATGTGTGTACAATGGGCCTATGTACCTTGAATAAATGTCCTGCAGGGGATTACTATTTAATGGGTATTTATGCCCGGGGGACTACCATTTCTGGGATTTTAGGTCCGGGGACTACCATTTCTGGGATTTTAGGTCCTGGGACCACCATTTCTAGGATTTTAGGTCCGGGGACTACCATTTCTAGGATTTTAGGTCCGTGGACTACCATTTCTAGGATTTTAGGTCCGGGGACTACCATTTCTGGGATTTTAGGTCCGGGGACTACCATTTCTAGGATTTTAGGTACGGGGACAGCTGCTTACGATTCCTTTTCTCAGTTTTAAACTCTAACAAAATAACAGTAATATAGGTCAATAAGTCCTTTAACATCATGAGTTCACATATATGCATATTGTAATGCTTATTTCAGATTGAACATGGCAAGCTCTATTACAGAGTTAGCAAGAGGAAAGTGAGGGACGTAGCAGATGAAGGGCAGAATGATAATGATGATAATGATGTTGGTGGAGTATGGCGAAAAGTTGTAAGAAACAGAGAAGAAGTGAAAAAAATTTTGGATACACTGCATACATCACCGCTTGGTAAGTATGTATTAAAAGAATTCCGTATTCACAATACCGCGTATACGTTGTTTTATTAATTGTGTGACGTAATTCCAGACATTGACAAACGTAAAGTGTCTATAAAATGCAATTTATTAATTTGCTTGTTTTTAAATTTAAGGTGGTCACCTAGGACGAGATAAAACCCTGGCAAAGGTTGAACAGAGATATTATTGGCCAAACATGGTAGACGACATCAGAAAATTCATTTCAAAATGTGACAAATGTCAGCGTGTCAACAAAAATAACAACAACGGCTCTCCACCGCTTAACCCTATTCCAGTGAACAAGCCTGAGGCGTGGAGGATGGTAATCAAGACAATTTTTCTCTTAATCGTGGTGTTTAATTGAAAAAAAAAAAATAGATATTGAAAATCGTTTTTCGTTGTTATCGTCATATTGTTTTAACAGAACACATTACGACTAGTGGAAATTTCTTTATTTTTCAGTTATTTATGTAGTTAAACATCTACGAATTTAATGTAAAATCAGAAATAACGTATTTTTATTAATTTTTGGTAGATTGGGATAGATCTAATTGGGCCAATGCAACAAACAGAAAGGGGCAATCAGTACGTATGCACTGTTGTGTGCTATTACACAAAGATGGCCCATGCACGTGCCTTGCCCTCCAAGGAAGCGACAGGGGTAGCCAGCTTTCTTTTGGACCTTTTTTTTACGTAAGTGTTGAATATTATAGGTGCAGTAATGAATATGTATCGACAACGATTGCTTTCAAAATTACATGTTAAGATAACTTTTTTAATTTACTTTTTTAAATAGGGTGGATTATACCCCTTCGATAACAGTAAAAAGTAACATTTCCGATGAACATCATGACGACGAAGTTGGTAACTAAAATAACCATGGTATTACTGAATGTTTTCCAGTTTCGGATTCCCAAAGGAAATGCTAACAGACCAGGGGAGAGAATTCAACAACAACCTGTTGCACTGTATTACCACGTCACTTCAAATAAAACATAAAAGAACCACAGCTTACCATCCCCAATGCAATGGTCTCACGGGTGTGTTTGATTGGAATTATTTAAAATGTCTCTGTGATCGTGCATACTGTCCTTAATCTTAGCCCACGTTTTAGTTAAAGAATATATTAGCCATTTAATGTAATGCATTATATATTATTAAACTTTTGCAAGTTAATATACTTGGTGAGATAAGCACACATTTTTATTATATTTATATTGTATATAGATTTTAAGATGCAGGCCTATATAATATTCCAGAACGCTTCAACCAGACCCTGAAGGATATGCTTTTAAAGTATCAAGACGATCATGAGTGGGATGACGTTTTGGGGGATGTAGTATTTGCTTATAATACATCAGTCCAAGCATCTACTGGGTTTTCACCCTTTTATCTCATGTTTGGGAGGTATGAAGGAATATGTAAATTATTCAATTATTGTTCAATTATTTCATGTTTTATTAAATAAATAAAATTGGGTTTTACCCACACCAGAAATGATGTAATTAATAATGAAAAATGTCGTCTTTTTATTCTAATTATGCTAATTTGGTTGGATACAACATACGAAATAAAAAGCATTATTAACTGTTTGTAAATTTAAATTAATATTTTCTTTAGAGAACCTGTACTCCCTCTTGATGTGTGCAACAGCGACGAAGGAGAAGACCAGTCTGACGAGAATACAGCAGGCCCAAGTGGCCTACAACTGCCTAGTGCATCTCAGTATGAAAAGGAAGTTGAAACGAGGGTTGAAACAATGAAAAAAAAAGTTGGAGAGGTAGCGTTACGAAATATAAAAAGAGCGCAGCAAGAGCAGAAAAAAAGATTTGACGCTCGCCATTCAACTGATGAGGTATAAGCTTTTGGTGAATTACCCCATGAATCAAATTGATGCATATTTTACTTATAAAGCATTGATTTAATATAGTGTGACCGTACTATGTACACTGTTTGCCTGGATTATACCATTTACTGGTGGTGCGCCTTGTACATTTGTATACTTCGTAGTCAATTACCATTTATATTAAAATTGAATGCAGGTGAACTGTGATTAACGATGCAAAAACACTTATGGTATCTAAATTAATTTTACAGGTACTTACCGTGGGAACAAAAGTGTTGAAAAGAAATTTACGAAGGAGTGACAGAAAGGGGGGCAAACAAGAAAACCCCTGGCTGGGGCCCTACGTTGTGAAGGGGATATCCAAATCTGGATCTTACATCCTCCAGATTGAGGGCGGGTGCACACTGAAAGGCGCCGTAAACAGGGCAAATTTGAAAGTTTATGTTGCAGATGAATAGATAAAGAACTGAAAAAAAAATGTGAAAAACTTAAATAAATATATGCAAATGTAACAAGTGTTATTCTTCATATACCTTTTTTATTCTATTGTATTTGTTTAGGTGAAATATTTTAAAAGTAATGGTAATATTATATTAGTTATCTATCTATCTATCACTCACTTAAAGTGCGAGAGAAAAATGGTAGCGGACATATATTCCTAGTGTAAATCAGGATAACAGGTCCCATCCGGACTTAGATTCCTGGCGGTGAGACATGCATTCCTTGGTAACTGTTGTCCTACGGACGTTAAATCCTAGTAACGTATGTCCTAGGACCTCCATTCCTAGCAACGCTAGACCTAGGACTTACGTTCCCAGGACTTAGTGTCCGGTCGGACTTGCGTTACTAGGACTACCATTCCGTTCACACCGGCATCACCTGAATATATGTGCGTTGATTTATTTCATTGATACACATCGAAACGTTTTACTCTCTCTCTCTATCTCTCTCTCTCTCTCCGCTACACCTGTACACACCAAACAAAATACGTTTGTTTGTGTCTATCGCTTTGTTTTTTTTATGTAATGCCGGTGTGAACGGAATGGTAGTCCTAGTAACGCAAGTCCGACCGGACACTAAGTCCTGGGAACGTAAGTCCTAGGTCTAGCGTTGCTAGGAATGGAGGTCCTAGGACATACGTTACTAGGATTTAACGTCCGTAGGACAACAGTTACCAAGGAATGCATGTCTCACCGCCAGGAATCTAAGTCCGGATGGGACCTGTTATCCTGATTTACACTAGGAATATATGTCCGCTACCATTTTTCTCTCGCACTTTAAGTGAGTGATAGATAGATAGATAACTAATATAATATTACCATTACTTTTAAAATATTTCACCTAAACAAATACAATAGAATAAAAAAGGTATATGAAGAATAACACTTGTTACATTTGCATATATTTATTTAAGTTTTTCACATTTTTTTTTCAGTTCTTTATCTATTCATCTGCAACATAAACTTTCAAATTTGCCCTGTTTACGGCGCCTTTCAGTGTGCACCCGCCCTCAATCTGGAGGATGTAAGATCCAGATTTGGATATCCCCTTCACAACGTAGGGCCCCAGCCAGGGGTTTTCTTGTTTGCCCCCCTTTCTGTCACTCCTTCGTAAATTTCTTTTCAACACTTTTGTTCCCACGGTAAGTACCTGTAAAATTAATTTAGATACCATAAGTGTTTTTGCATCGTTAATCACAGTTCACCTGCATTCAATTTTAATATAAATGGTAATTGACTACGAAGTATACAAATGTACAAGGCGCACCACCAGTAAATGGTATAATCCAGGCAAACAGTGTACATAGTACGGTCACACTATATTAAATCAATGCTTTATAAGTAAAATATGCATCAATTTGATTCATGGGGTAATTCACCAAAAGCTTATACCTCATCAGTTGAATGGCGAGCGTCAAATCTTTTTTTCTGCTCTTGCTGCGCTCTTTTTATATTTCGTAACGCTACCTCTCCAACTTTTTTTTTCATTGTTTCAACCCTCGTTTCAACTTCCTTTTCATACTGAGATGCACTAGGCAGTTGTAGGCCACTTGGGCCTGCTGTATTCTCGTCAGACTGGTCTTCTCCTTCGTCGCTGTTGCACACATCAAGAGGGAGTACAGGTTCTCTAAAGAAAATATTAATTTAAATTTACAAACAGTTAATAATGCTTTTTATTTCGTATGTTGTATCCAACCAAATTAGCATAATTAGAATAAAAAGACGACATTTTTCATTATTAATTACATCATTTCTGGTGTGGGTAAAACCCAATTTTATTTATTTAATAAAACATGAAATAATTGAACAATAATTGAATAATTTACATATTCCTTCATACCTCCCAAACATGAGATAAAAGGGTGAAAACCCAGTAGATGCTTGGACTGATGTATTATAAGCAAATACTACATCCCCCAAAACGTCATCCCACTCATGATCGTCTTGATACTTTAAAAGCATATCCTTCAGGGTCTGGTTGAAGCGTTCTGGAATATTATATAGGCCTGCATCTTAAAATCTATATACAATATAAATATAATAAAAATGTGTGCTTATCTCACCAAGTATATTAACTTGCAAAAGTTTAATAATATATAATGCATTACATTAAATGGCTAATATATTCTTTAACTAAAACGTGGGCTAAGATTAAGGACAGTATGCACGATCACAGAGACATTTTAAATAATTCCAATCAAACACACCCGTGAGACCATTGCATTGGGGATGGTAAGCTGTGGTTCTTTTATGTTTTATTTGAAGTGACGTGGTAATACAGTGCAACAGGTTGTTGTTGAATTCTCTCCCCTGGTCTGTTAGCATTTCCTTTGGGAATCCGAAACTGGAAAACATTCAGTAATACCATGGTTATTTTAGTTACCAACTTCGTCGTCATGATGTTCATCGGAAATGTTACTTTTTACTGTTATCGAAGGGGTATAATCCACCCTATTTAAAAAAGTAAATTAAAAAAGTTATCTTAACATGTAATTTTGAAAGCAATCGTTGTCGATACATATTCATTACTGCACCTATAATATTCAACACTTACGTAAAAAAAAGGTCCAAAAGAAAGCTGGCTACCCCTGTCGCTTCCTTGGAGGGCAAGGCACGTGCATGGGCCATCTTTGTGTAATAGCACACAACAGTGCATACGTACTGATTGCCCCTTTCTGTTTGTTGCATTGGCCCAATTAGATCTATCCCAATCTACCAAAAATTAATAAAAATACGTTATTTCTGATTTTACATTAAATTCGTAGATGTTTAACTACATAAATAACTGAAAAATAAAGAAATTTCCACTAGTCGTAATGTGTTCTGTTAAAACAATATGACGATAACAACGAAAAACGATTTTCAATATCTATTTTTTTTTTTTCAATTAAACACCACGATTAAGAGAAAAATTGTCTTGATTACCATCCTCCACGCCTCAGGCTTGTTCACTGGAATAGGGTTAAGCGGTGGAGAGCCGTTGTTGTTATTTTTGTTGACACGCTGACATTTGTCACATTTTGAAATGAATTTTCTGATGTCGTCTACCATGTTTGGCCAATAATATCTCTGTTCAACCTTTGCCAGGGTTTTATCTCGTCCTAGGTGACCACCTTAAATTTAAAAACAAGCAAATTAATAAATTGCATTTTATAGACACTTTACGTTTGTCAATGTCTGGAATTACGTCACACAATTAATAAAACAACGTATACGCGGTATTGTGAATACGGAATTCTTTTAATACATACTTACCAAGCGGTGATGTATGCAGTGTATCCAAAATTTTTTTCACTTCTTCTCTGTTTCTTACAACTTTTCGCCATACTCCACCAACATCATTATCATCATTATCATTCTGCCCTTCATCTGCTACGTCCCTCACTTTCCTCTTGCTAACTCTGTAATAGAGCTTGCCATGTTCAATCTGAAATAAGCATTACAATATGCATATATGTGAACTCATGATGTTAAAGGACTTATTGACCTATATTACTGTTATTTTGTTAGAGTTTAAAACTGAGAAAAGGAATCGTAAGCAGCTGTCCCCGTACCTAAAATCCTAGAAATGGTAGTCCCCGGACCTAAAATCCCAGAAATGGTAGTCCCCGGACCTAAAATCCTAGAAATGGTAGTCCACGGACCTAAAATCCTAGAAATGGTAGTCCCCGGACCTAAAATCCTAGAAATGGTGGTCCCAGGACCTAAAATCCCAGAAATGGTAGTCCCCGGACCTAAAATCCCAGAAATGGTAGTCCCCCGGGCATAAATACCCATTAAATAGTAATCCCCTGCAGGACATTTATTCAAGGTACATAGGCCCATTGTACACACATCCCTGGAATTATATATCTGCGTATAACGTAGTGTGACCTCTAATAATATTGCATATTAAACATCATGAAAATTGAAAGTTTACTTTATAATTAGACTTGCTTGTTCTCCGAATCACTCTTTTCTGTGTTGGTGTTGTCTCGATAGGATACGTGCCCTCCTGAAGATATTGGAAAATAACTTCAACTTCGGGCCTGGTCCGGGTGCTGCTTGGCACTTCCATATCAAACGTCTAGTGAGGGTGTGGCATTCATATATGAGCGGTATTTATAGTATAACAAGGTAGCGTGTGACATCTGGTTATGTCTGTAACCAATCAAAAATTTGCTACGTGGCAAAAATGACGACCAGGATAAAACAAAATAAAAAAAAATTCACACGAAAAGTAAATATAATTTTATTTCTGTAAACGAAATTCGAACCTCCATCCACTTACACAATTACTCTGTATAACATCCATTTCACTGCACAGCCTTACCACTACACCAGGGAGACGAACTGGCAAACCGTCGATTTTACGGGGTACTTATATGTGCTCACTGAAGCATACTATTACTGCCAATAGTCATTATCCACTAGCTTAAATGGTCGGACATAGTTATAGGGCGGACCTTCATTCCGTTGACTAATGTAAACGTAATGCAGGTCCGCCAGGAATAGAAGTCCTACCCTTTATTATATCAGGAATGCAGGTCCCATTAGGACTACTATTCCTCAGGAACGGTGGTCCTACGGACCACCGTTCCTAGGAACCGAGGTCCGTAGGACCTCGGTTCCGGGCGGACCTGCATTCCGTTCACACCGGCATCACCTGAATATATGTGCGTTGATTTATTTCATTGATACACATCGAAACGTTTTACTCTCTCTCTCTATCTCTCTCTCTCTCTCCGCTACACCTGTACACACCAAACAAAATACGTCCCTCTCTTTCGACTGAAAAATATACTTACCTGTATGTCTTTATACCGCATGCAAGCACTACCCTGAGTGTCAGAGCAACGTAAAAGCTAGCTTGTTAAATAAACCTTGTGATGGAGTCACTTTTACCATAATCTGACGCACACCGACAATCTGAGGGAGTTTTTCTTCAAAATTTTGCTTGGGTCACTTCCATATTTGGAAGTCACACGTCACAGCTGTGTCCGCCTGGATCCATATTTAAAAGTCATAAGTCTCGTACGTCACAGGTTTGGCCGCCTGGAGCTGCCTTTCCCTCCTTGCGTTGACGTTATCTCGTGCAGACGAGACAAGAAGCAAACCTTCCACGAGTAACAGTCTTTTTAAATCATTCACTTATTCGAGGCGGTACAGAACGCATAGAACGTTTATCTAAAGGCGACAATCTTGCTCAGTATATGACTAAAATGTTTTCCCCACGTTTGTTTTGCTTGATGCTGGCGGTTGTTAATATACTTGGGAGTCACTCTTCTGGAACTCAGAGTCGCCTGAAGGTAAGGCTCACGTTCCGTTTGTTTTATGCCTTGCTCACAAATATTGAACCTGAGTATTGAGTTGACGCAATAAAGCATCCACCCAACTGACTGGTGCATTCTAAATATGTCGGGGCCAAATATTGATAACCACCTACATACTATGGAGAATGAGATCTGTAAGGTTTATTCCGTTGTTCCTTTTTTTTTAATGTACATGCATCACAGTCAGTGCATTATGTAGTTTGTCCCGATTTCACGTTCTCTCAAGATAGGCAAAAATTGACTGACAATACTCAGTAAGAAACGTAAAATAATTCTCAAGGTTAAAGTAAAAACCCTACGATTTATCAATATCTGGCTGTGCGTAGAATTCGCACCCTGAGCTTCAGAGCTAACTTGACACTAACCTTTTCGCTGTAGCCTATCTCCATCGTGTCAAGTAACCTCTGACCAGATTCGAGTGCCCCCGCCGCCCGCCAATCAAATTTAAAGCCCGCACTCAATGACTCATTGAACGATCTAGCCAATGAACGCGAACGAGTCAAAGCGCGCTTTGTTCAAATCCGGACCAATCAAAGATAAGGCTGAATATCAGGGACTTGCCGTAACATCATCCCTCAGTAGATAATGATGCAGGGCATCATACTGCTCTGGTTTCAATTCCGATATACTCCATGCTTTCTTTGTGTACGGTTATGCACTCGGAACCACTCGGAACTACTCGGATGTCTCCGCACTCGACAATAACTATGTTGTTAGTATGGAGCTTGCGGAATCAGCCGAGGATTGCCGATTGACGATCAACCAATCAGCGTTTTCACCAAACTTTGGTGAAAAATTTTGAAACATGGATTCGATTGGCTTATATAAAATAGGTCAAACTATTTTCGTCAGAGGTTACTTGACACGATGGAGATAGGCTACAGTGAAAAGGTTAGTGTCAAGTTAGCTCTGAAGCTCAGGGTGAGAATTCGTAGCCGTTGTTGAAAAGGGGTATGAAACATGTTCCTTGAACGGTTTCTGGAAGAATACGTTATGTATCGTTATCGCTCCTGTTGTTTTACATTTGAGTATTCGTTAGTTGCAAAAAAAAAAAAAAAAAAACTGTTAATATTAGCCAATAACTTTCAGAACCTGCCTGTTGAATGGCTTGCTAAAATGGAGCGTTTCTTCGCAATATTGGATGCTGACAATGACGGAATTGTGAACCGCCATGAGTACGTTGATATTCCAGTTGAAAGAGCTAAAGTATATTTTCGGGCAGACAAAATCAATGATTTCAACGATACTTTCTCCAGAGCCTGGTCAACCTTTTGGTCAGTTCCAGAAAACCAATTTGAAAATGAATTCGACCTGGATGACTTCATTTCGATACACATGCGCATCGATCTTTTAAAGTCAGCTTTCGCGGCGAAATCGTTAAGAACTGTGGCTGCAAAGTTATTTGATATAGCAGATTATGACGACAATGGAAAACTTAGTATTGATGAACACAGAGACTACCTTGCAGTATATAACGTTCACCATGGCATCAATGCGTCGTTTATCTTTACTGATGAAAACCATAATAACCACATTGAAAAGGAAGAATTCGCCAAAGCAATCGTTGATTATTTCCTCAACAAAAATAAGAAATCTCCATTTTTCGGTCAATAAAATGTAGGGAAACCCATAAATAGCAATATATGCCACTAGTGCATGCATGGCTTTCGGGTTGAAGGCTCTAATTTTTTCTATGACTTAGGTATGGCTACTGTGCATTCTCATATATACCTAGCGTTAAAAATATAAGAGTAAATGGGAGAACCTTTTGACCATGAATGTATTATGCACGGGAATGTAAACAGACATCATGATTCTTAATCCAATGATAGGTCCCTGAAAGTGTTTAAATGTGTATTTTAACAAGAGTAAACCAGCATCAAGATGTTGCAATACCCGCTTGTCAGTTGTATAACATGATGCTTACTGGTACTATCAATGTTAGTACATTGTTATCAGTGTATGGGAAGCCCGCCTGTACGTGTCACCTAGTCTGTTAACTGCCGTCTCTGTAATTATGGCTTATTCAATATAAAATGGCGTGGAAGAAGACACGGTAAATTTATATCAAATGTTTAATGACTGTAATAAATAACATGAGCGGATTTGAATGAAATTTTATTTAATGAAGTCGAAAGATTTCATGTGGGAGTGACATTATTTATTAGTTTAGATTAAGTAGGTGTGTATAAGTGCTTAAATAATTGCATAAATGTATATTTTATTGATAATTGACAAAAAAAAAACATTTTATCAAAGGAGATTGATGCAATTTGCAAAAAAGTACTCACGACTGGTACTGATCGAGGAAAATAAGCGTGAGAAAACCTGTATTAGAAAATATGAACTTGTAAAGTTAGCATATTATATTATAAAGGAAATAATAAACTGATTCCACAATGAAAGGGTGTATTTTTATTTATGAAGAAAACAACCAATTATATTTATCATGATGCATTGAGTTGGCGTTTTCTCAAACTGCTCCCTCCCATCGCGATCACAAATCTGATTGGATACATTTTACCTCTGCACCCTCCACGTATGACAGCCTTTAAAACTATTTACTAATGGAAGTCGACACAGAACGCATAGAACCCTGATCTAAAAGCGACAACCTTGCTCAGTTAAGGGCTTACATGTTTTTTTTTTTTTTTTTTTTTTTTTTTTTCACGTGCGTTTTGGTTGCTAATGGTGGTTGCTTATGTACTTGGGAACCATTCTTCTAGAGCTCAAAATCGTCTGAAGGTAAGACCTCCGTTCCGTTTGTTTTATTCCTGGCTCACACATATTGCTGAACCTGAGTATTGAGTTGACATAATTTGTCCAGTGGCTTAAGGCAAAAAAAAAAAAAAAAAAAAAAAAAAATGGCCACATCGTGACACGGCGGATAAAAGCACTAAATTTTGCATGTAGGTACCTTTTGACATACTAAATCAAATTAGGGCCATAGCCCACGGAAAAAAAAATACCATTTTGCCAAAAAATCCCAAATGGCCGCCAATTTGTGAAATTCTGTATAATTATGTACATACCTACACGTATGTTAATTTTTATCAAATAAAGTATTTTCTCAATGTTTTCCACATCCTTATTACCCATATTATGCATATATGTCAGAAAACAAACGAGTGTCCTTGGACTCTGAAAAATCCAATATGGCCGCCGTATGGCATAGGAATACTAGAACATGTACAAGGGTTTTCAACTAATGCCAACTAGGAAGAAGCATTGCCCACTATCTAATTAATTTTGTTTCTGGGTGCCTTATTACACAAATAATATATTTGTGGTGAGTAACTGACCTTTATTCTCAGGCATTTCGACAAAAAGCCAAGATGGCCACCATATCAAAGGAATACTAGTATACACATAGGGCTTCTTCTGCCATAGAGATATAATATTAATTGATAAATTAGGTTTGTTCCTGAGTATTTTCCACATCTTTTTAATCCACATAATATATATGTGATGAGAATGTTATGTGTATCCTTTTCGAAAACAAAACAAAACAAAACGGCTGCCATTAGCCATAGAAGGTGGGGTTCAGTTAATACCTGCGAGAGATCCATATAAAATGAAGCTAAATTCAGTTGTTTTTCTGTTTTTTTTTTTTTTTTTTTTCATTATTAATATTAATCCCATGATAATATCTGTTAGGTAATTAATGTCCATATTTCATCATTTTGGGGAAATCCAAGATGGCCTTCTTTTCCCCATAGGAAAACTGGTGCATTGGATTTTATAGGCACTTCTAAGGCAAACGAGGGTAATTATGATATTTTGTCAAAATTCTTAAGGGTGCACACTTGTTACCCACCAGATAGATATGTCAAAGTCCAAAAAGAATGTGGGAAATACTGAGAAACAAAATTCATTTTATATTGAACCCAATGTCTCTCTAGCAGTTGACTGTACAATTCCTATTGTGAATTGCAGCAATCTCGAATTTTCTCAAATACCCAAAGATACACACATGCTACAGACCAGGTATACATCATAAGGGTATTAATAAATGGAATGAAAAACAAATTATTTTTTAAAACAAACCCATGGTAATGTAATTGTATAATGAACCATATGCATCTCTAGCAGCAATTGAAACCCACCCATTAGTATTCCTATGTCAAATTGCAGTTATCTTGGATTTTCTCAGAATTTCCAAGGATTTACCCACCAGATATATATTTTTTTTAAGCCACCGGACTAAATAAGGCACCTGCTCAACCGCCTGATTAATTCAAAATATGTCGGGGCCAAATAATGATATCTACCTACATACCTTGGAGAATGATTTCCATAAGGTTTTTTTTTCTGCAGTTCTTGTTTTGGATGTCCATGTATCACAGTCAGTGCATAATTAACATTTCTAATTTAAAGCATTTTTAAAGTTTAGAGACGTATGTGGATGACCTCCTAAACGTTAGCATACTAAGGGTATAGTATTGAATATACACATCAAGGCATTTAATATAACGTGAGTCACATAAACATCTGTTTTGCATCTGGGTTGAGGAAGCGTTTAAATTTGGACTGTTGCTGTCGAGATGAATTATATATACTTTAATTAATATTAAATAGTTTCAAAAAAAATTTGAACAGGTCAACACTTTTGTCCCGCTTTCGAGTTCTCTCAAGACTTGCAAAAAAAAAAAAAAATGACTGACAATAAATAAGAATCAGTAAGGAACTTAAAAAAAATTATCACGGTTAAAGTAAAACCCTGTGATTCATCAATATCTGGAAGAATACGCTATGATACGTCCCTATCGTTGACGTTGTTTTACATTTCACTATCTGTTATTTGCATACCAATGTTTTCAATATTAGCTAATTACTTTCAGGACTTGCCAGTTGAATGGTGTGCTAAAATGGAACGATTTTTCGCCATATTGGATGCTGACAATGACGGAATTGTGAACCGCCACGAGTTTGTTGATGTTCCTGTTGAAAGAGCCAAATTATATTTTCGGGCAGACAAAATCAATGATTTCAAAGTCACTCTTTCCAGAGGCTGGTCAACCTTTTGGTCAGTTCCAGAGGATGAATACGAAAGTGATTTTGACCTTGATGACTTCATTTCGATACACATGCGCATCGATCTTTTAAAGCCCGCTTTTGCGGCAAAATCGATAAATACTATGGCCAGAAATTTATTTGAACAAGCAGATTATGACGACAATGGGAAGCTTAGTACTGATGAACACAGGGACTACCCTGCAGTATTAAACGTTCACCAGGGCATCAATTCATCGTTTGGTTTTACTGATGAAAACCATAATGGCCTCATTGAAAAGGAAGAGTTTGCCAAATCAAAGGTTGATTATTTCCTCAATAAAAATAAGAAATCTCCATTTTTCGGCCCATAAAATGTAGGGAAACTCATAAAAAACAATATATGCCACTAGTGCATGCGTGACTTTCGGTTTGAGGCTCTAGTTTTTTCTGTGACTAAGGTATTGTTACTGCGTATTCTTATTAATTCATTGGCCCTATGTGGCAGCTGGCAATGCACATGCATTTGACACTTTCCTTTTTAAACTGGTAGGAAGGCCACCCCTAAATATTACCTTGTGCCCTTATGAACAAATCTGGTTTGAATTTTACACACATTTTAATGACAACGAATTGCGCAGATAAAACACGCAGGAATAAAGAACCACTCGTTTACACATGCCTAAATGACTGCGTTGAACTTATAGCATGTTGTTCAAAATGTTTATGATGCCCGGTAACTAATCGCTTACTGAGCTATTTTTGAGACATTATTGCATGTTATTGTCATTTTTCTATTGGCAATTGTTTATACGCGTTAGGCCCGAAGCCAGCAGTTTCAAAGAGGCATTTATGAGATGTTTTACAATGTAACTTTCGAGTACCAATATCAATTTCCCCATAATGGACCTCTTTTCTATTTTATAGCAAAAAAGTGGTTATTTTGGTCTCCTAGCTACGAGCTCTCTGGGGTGTACTGTAGTTGAAATTATGTTCAAGCCTATACCAACATTGCAGTTGAAAAAGATAAAGACACTCATAATCTTTATTGAATATGTGTTGAAACAGCATTATTTCATTTTAAACAGGCCTTGAACAGAAATGGATGTATAAGTCACTACCTGTAAAAAAGAGATTTATTTAATCATGACGCACTCAACGCTTTTTCCACTGACTGTTCCCCTTAATTTCGACCATACATACAATTGAATGCTACGATCTCGGGACCTTCTGGAGATATTAGCCCTTAAAAACAAAAAAAAAAAAAAGATGTACCACTATTGTAAAGCAAAATAATTTGTAGACGATTTATTTGATGAATATCCATGAAAAAAGAACGGCGTTTTTTTTTTTTTTTTTTTTTTTTTTTTTTACCACGTTCTGTGTACTTGTTAGCAATGTTTGTTTATGGTACAACCGCGCTTTTTCTATGGCACTCAGTGCGGCAAGGCACCCCTTTGTGTGAAGGAAGGCAAACTCACCATTTCTTAAATATGTTTCACTTATAATTTACCAGAAAGAAAGTAGGTGTACCTGTGATCGGGACTGAGGAAAAGGAGCATCAGTTCCCATGTACTCGTATGAAAACAAGAGTTGACGTCAATGTATGTATTTGTAAGGAATGTTTTTTTTTTTTTTTTTTTTTTTTTTTTTTTTTTTTTTTAAGACAAAAGGCAATCGCACAAACCAAGGGGTGCGTTTTCGTGTATGAAGAAATAAGCCAAACACTTTTATCATTTTTTATTTGCGCCATATTTTTCCTTTAAACTGCTCACTTCCATCACGTGCAGAAAGAAAGATTCAACATACCTTTGTTGCGTCCACGAGTTGCAGCCTATTTAAACCGTATAATTATTTGAAACGGCATGGAAGACATAGACAGCCGTTCTAAATGAGTTTGGCTTGTTCAGTCTGAGTAAAATGTTTCTTCTACCTGTGTTTTGGTTGCTGTTAGTGGTTGTTCATGTAATTGGACTTTTTTTTCAGGGAGTCAGAATGGTCAGAAGGTAAGGCTTTCTGTTTGTTGTATGCACATCTCACACATATAAGCTGAAATGATTTTGAATTGACACAATACAGCACTTACCCAACTCAAGGAGTTATAACAGAAGGATATTACACGCAAGCCTCTCTATTGCCCGATGTCTGTTACGGTGGGCGGAGCTAGCTACGGGGGGGCCTCCTTTCTCGAGGTTTCATCTGCGTCGCTCTCCTCAGCTTGGAGATTAATTTCATATGCGTTATTTCGCGTTAAAATTCGAGATCAGTAGTGTCAAAGCGGTGCTGTATGCTGACGATTTTTTTCACAGGTAATTATTTGGACGATGTGCTGGAAGGGAACGATATCATAGAAAGCGATTATAAGGTGGTGACTGAGGATGGTCGCCATGAGTATTTTTGAGTCGTTGATAGATGGCTTTTTTGCATAACCCAGTGAAAAATCACCAAGGAGATGTCAAAAGAAAACGTCCCAACTGTGGTTTGTGAAAATGACATTCAAGTGAACGTCTGTCCTCACTGTCCTCACTGCCAAAGGACATAATATTAATATTAACATGTCAGTTTTTTTAATACTCGTTATAAATTTCTTTATCTTGGAAATCACCCTTTTTTCAGGGTTATTTTGACACATACTAACACTGTTCATATTTGTCGGTAAACAAGTGCACAGTGCTAAACATTAAGAATAAGTTCTATTCATTCATAAATTTTAGTATTTCAATTTTAAATTTCAATTGGCTCGTATTCAATCTAGACCACATATAAAATCGAAAAAAAACAACAATACTGCTCAAGAAAATGTATTGCACACACACCAATTAGTTAAATTTTATGACTGTCATGTGACACAAGTATCAAAAAGTAGGAGGAAAATGTCTTTTGGAGTGTTTTTTTTTTTTTTTTTTTTTTTCGAAACATAAACAAGATGGCGGCTTATGCATCTGCTTGTTATTCGGCTATCGAAAGTTTTATTCTATGCTATTGCCACAAATTACTAAACAATTGCAACTGTATAAAGACCAAACTTTCTGCATCTGATACTAAATTTATAAGCACTTGTTATGAGTGGGAGATATTTTTCTTGCAATATTTATTCTCCACACACCACCTCGCGAGATCGACGTGGAGCTGGATACTTACACAGAGAGACCCTACGGCATAAAAGTTGCAATTTATCTTCATATTTCGTGTAGTTATGCATTTAAGAGCACTAACCTGTTTTTTTGAAAACCTTATCCAACGTTATATCCTCTGCACTCTGAACTTCTCTCATTTTAACAAACTTTTGAGTGCGTTTCGAAACGTTAGACGAAGGCACCTATTCTGACAAACGAGATTTAAACGAGAGCGTAACAGAGATAGGTACCCATTGTTCTCTGGGTTCTATTCATTCCGACCAATGAGAGACCGTAAAACGGGCTCCGCCCCCACGCGTGTAATCTCCTTCTGTTATAACTCCTTGCCCAACTGACAACGGTACTGTGATGGTACATGATTTATCGAGACTGGGAAAAAAGTGTCTACATATTTTGGAGAATAAGCTGAATTAGGTTTCCTCTTCTGTTCTTGTTTTCAATGTGAAACAGTTAATGCTAATAAAAACAAGTAAAGCATTGTTACGTTGTTATAATTGTTAAATTTATTAGGATAGTGAGTTTATATTATACCAACCGGATGGCCTTGTGGTTAGAGTGTCCGCCTCCGGAGCGGCAGGACGAGGGTTCAAACCCGTCCGGGGACATACCAGTCCTTTATATACGGTACCTGCTGTCTCCCCGCTTGGCACTCAGCACTTTGGGGTTGAAGCAGGGTCCTGGTCAGGCAGAGAACGATATTGTAAGTTTGATAGCACTCAGCGCCTCACATGGCAGCGGGGCTGTATCCTCCCCAGGGAGGCGAGATTGTGGACACAGCGTGTTTTGACCAGTTGTATACTTGTTATATGTATGTACATATTTGTTAAGTCTAACGAACATATTCATTTGGAGTTTAGACTAAAACTAAATGTATTTTTTATATATATACTAAAAGCGGCATTGTTTGGCCAAATCACAAACAATCGATAAGAATATATCCAAAGATTTCGCTGGGGCGTGAACGGTAGACGACTGTGTACTGGCACTTTCACGGGGCAGTGCTGCTCCTGACAGGTAGGCCTATACAAAACGGAAAAATCAAAGTAAAAACGCACGCAGTATAATGGTCAAATATAATGCAAGCAAATTACAGCCAGCATAGGAAACAATTGTGGTATGTTTGAGGAGACGGGGAAGGCGGTGGGTGATTTTTTTTTTTTTTTTTTTTTTTTGAACTGAAGGTTAAAGTTGAAGGTTGGAGATAACCTGTAGCTTAAATGTATCGTGTGCGTCAACAGAATGAATCGAGCGGAAAATGGGTCAGGCATTGACGTCCCATGATATAATTATCAACATGTGCCTCAATAGGGAACACCCCTCTAGGGTAGAATTGAGTATGTGCAGAATGCGTATGTGAGTAAATAAGCTCTGGAAATTGTTGTCGCCATAAAATCTCGTTTGACTACGCCAAACTTTTCTTTATCCATGTATTATGATGTATGCTGTTACCAGTCGTAGACAGGTGCGTGTGTTTTTGACAGAAAAAGAGTCAGATAGCTATCTGAAAAGTGTTCAAAGTGTATTTTAACAAGAATAAACCAGCATTAAGATGTTACCCGCTTGTCAGTTGTATAACATGATGCTGACTGGTGCTATCAATGGAAGTACATTGTTATCAGTCTATGGGAAGCCCGCCTGCACGTGTTACATGGTCTGTTCACTGCCGTCTCTGTAACTATGACTTAATCAATATGGCGGGGAAGAAGACACAAGAACGGATTTGAATGATATTTTATCTAATAAATTAGATAAGAGTGATATTTAGTAAGTGACATTTAGTGAAATACCAGCTGAAATGCAAATAAACTGAAAACATCAACGTCACTTGATGTTTTTTTTATTTATTTGCTGATTTCGCCATCAAACAATAAATTCTATGACACTGATTACAGCTACAATCTGAACTGTGAAAACTGCCCAAGTTTTACAACATACTAAATATATTTCAATTAATTTTAGATTCATGAGGTGTGGGCACGTGTTTGAATTATTACCTAAGTGACTATTCTATTGCTAATTGATAAAAAAAAACAAGTTATCAAAGGAGATTTATACAATTACACAAGTGGGAGAAAGAAAGTACTCGACTGGTACTAAAAGTTGGTATATTATTAAAGTTTGAAAGAAAAAAAACTTTTCACAACTAAAGGACGTATTTTCATCTATGAAGAAATCAACCAATTACATGTATCATTATGTATTTCAACGAGCGTTTCCTCAAACCGCTCCCTTCCCTCACGATCACAAAACTGATTGGATACATTTTACCTTTGCACCCTCCACTTATAACAGCCTTTTTAAACTATTAACATATACGAGACGACACAAAACGCATAGAGCCCTGATCTAAAAAAGATTTTGTTTTAGTAAGAAAATAAGCGTCGTCGTATACATATGTATTTGTAAAGTAGGTATTTTATTTAAGTTTTTAGACAAAAGGCAATCACACAAACAAAAAGGCACGTTTTTTACTATAAAGAAATAAACCATATACCTCATCATTACGTATTTAAGCGGGCACTGTTTCCTTAAACTGCCCCCATCTATCACGTTCATAAAAATGATTGGGTACATTTTACCTTTGCACCTTCCACGAGTAACAGTCTTTTTAAATCATTCACTTATTCAAGGCCGCACAGAACGCATAGAACATTTATCTAAAGGCGACATTCTTGCTCAGTATATGACTAAAATGTTTTTTCCGCGTGTGTTTTGCTTGATGTTGGCGGTTGCTAATATACTTGGGAGCCACTCTTCTGGAGCTCAGGATCGTCTGAAGGTAAGGCTCACTTTCCGTTTGTTTTATGCCTTGCTCACAGATACTGAAACTGAGTATTGGGTTGACACAATAAAGCACCCACCCAACTGACTGGTACATTCAAAACATGTCGAGACCAAAGAATGATAACCACCTACATACTTGGGAGAATGCGGTGCTTTTTTTAATGAACATGCATCACAGTAAGTGCATAATGAAGCATTCTAGTTAGTGTATATTATTAATATACACAAGAAGGTAAATAATTTAATGTGAGTCACATTAATATTTGTTTTGCATCTCGGTTGAGGAGGCGTTTAACTGGTTTGGGCCATTGCTGTCGCGATAGACTTATTTATAATTGGATTGATTTTAAATATTTTTAAACAAAATTTTGAACAAATTTCACGTCCTCTCAAGTATTGCAATAATTGACTGACATAAGAATCAATTAGAATCTTAAAATAATTATCCCGATTAAAGTAAAACTCTGCCATTATTAATATCTGGCGGTTCGTGCAATTCGTAGCTGATGTTGAAAAGGGATATGAAACGTATTCCTTTAACGGTCTCTGAAAGAATACACTAAGACCCCATTCCCAGAGATTAGATCGATCCAATTAGCTCGACCTAACTCCCTGGGGGTTTACGCTAAATAGCTGCCAGCCGAGCGGGCACGAAAGTTCATTACCCGCTAACAGCTTGTAGTTGGATGGGCAAACATTTAAGCCGGATTATCTGACAGTAATCTAGTGAGATTCCCCATGGGGATAGATCGATTAAAAATTTTTGGGAATGCGCGCTATGATATGTCACTATCGTTTCTTTTGTCTTACATCTGAGCAGTAGTTATTTCCATTCCAACTGTTTAATATTAGCCAATAACTTTCAGGACCTGCCGGATGAATGGCGTGCTAAAATGGAACGCTTTTTCGCCATATTGGATGCTGACAATGACGGAATTGTAAACCGCCACGAGTATGTTGATGTTCCAGTTGAAAGAGCCAAAGTATATATTCGGGCAGACAAAATCTACGATTTCAACGATACTCTCTCCAAAGCCTGGTCAACCTTTTGGTCAGTTCCAGAGGACCAATATGAAAATGAATTCGATCTGAATGCTTTCATAGCGATACACATGCGCATCGATCTTTTAAAGCCCGCTGTCGCGGCGAAATCGTTAAAAACTGCGGCCAGAAAGCTATTTTATATAGCAGATTATGACGACAATGGAAAGCTTAGTATTGATGAACACAGAGACTACCTTGCAGTGTATAACGTTCACCAAGGCATCAATTCATCGTTTGGTTTTGCTGATGAAAACCATAATAACTACATTGAAAATGAGGAGTTCGCCAAAGCAGGCGTTGATTATTTCCTCAACAAAAATAAGAAATCTCCATTTTTCGGCCCGTGAAATGTAAGGAAACCAATAAAAAACGATATATGCCACTAGTGCATGCATGACTTTCGGGTTGAAGGCTCTAATTTTTTTCTATGACTTAGGTATGGTTACTATGCATTCTCATATATACCTAGCATTAAAATTTAAGAGTGAATGGCACAGCCATTTGGCCAAGAATGTATTATGCATAGAATTGTAAACAGACGTCATGATTCTTATTCCATTATTGGTCCATAAAAAGTGTTCAAATGTGTATTTTAACAAGAATAAACCAGCATCAAGATGTTGCAATACCCGCTTGTCAGTCGTATAACATGATGCTGTTTGGTGCTATCAATGATACGACATTGTTATGAGTCTATGGGAAGCCCGCCTGCACGTCTTACCAAGTCTGTTCACTGCAGTTTCTGTAACTATGACTAAATCAATTTCAATATGGCGGGGAAGAAGACACAGTTAATGCATATTCAAGGTTTAATGACTTTCAAACATAACATGAGAGGATTTGTATGAATTTTTATATAATGAATTCGAAAGTTTTTTAAGCGGAAGCAACATTTAATTACCCTTGGTTCTAGATTCCGGTTTTGCCCGCTTGATTTTAATTTTAATATAAACCATATCAGCAATACCAGGCTTCAAGCGAACACCGTCAATTCGTGGGCTTTCTTCTACAAATTTCTGCCAGGGGCGCTTCCATATTTGGAAGTCACATGTTTAGTACGTCACAAAATCGATCAATAACCTGGCCAGGAATTTATTTCATATAGCAGATCATGACGGCAATGGAAAGCTTAATACTGATGAACACCGGGACTACCTTGCAGTATTAAACGTTCACCAGGGCATCAATTAATCGTTTGGCTTTCTGATGAAAACCACAATAGCCTCATTTAAACGAAGAGTTCGCCAAAGCAAAGGTTGATTATTTCCTCAACAAAAATAAGAAATCTCCATTTTTCGGCCCGTAAAATGTAGGGAAACCCATAAGTAACAATATCCCATTAGTGCATGCATGGCTTTCGGGTTAAAGGCTCTATTTTTTTTCTATGACTTATTCATGTTTACTGTACATGTTTACTTTACTGTACTGTTCTCATTTATACCCAGCATTAAAAAATAAAAGTATTAAAAATACACAGATGTAAAATAGTGAGGTATTGCAGAAACGCAATGTCCTGAAGACATGGACCAACCATATTTGAGCTCTGATATTAGGATATAATAGCGGCATGAGAGTAGTAAAAGTATGTTGATTTCGACCTGCAATTTTCACCAAGACCATATACTTTTAATGGTGACAAAAGGTGGGGCTTTTTAGTAAGCATTTTTTTTTGGTAATGAAGGGGCTTGTGGGGCTTCTTAGTAAGCTGCTATTTTTAGCCACCGACTCGGTTACAGCTCTTGCTGCGTTTAGCAAGAGCTGTAAACAGGAGCTTTTATTATATAAAACCCGAAGCAATGTTTACGAATTATTTATTAATACACTAGACGAACAACATACATTTACATAACATGGCATAAAATTTTATTTCATTGAAGTAAATAAATATATTAAGAATATTTTTTATTTTAAGACATTAGATATCTAAGGGTTCGGTGGACACTCCGTCTTCTAACACTTTTCTTTTACAATAGAAATAACTAAAGGCGTCTCTTATTTGTACGTACGAATACATAGTGTTGTTAAATAAACGTATCCCCCTATTGACGCCACTACCGCTCTTTTTGTTCAATAACACGTCTAAATAGTTGTGTTTATCTATGTTGTTGTTGTTCCTGTTGACTCCTTTGCAGCTAAATTTCGATTTGGTGTCTTCCCCAAAACAGTAGTACGTTTTACTACACAGGCCAACGATTCCGTCACCGACCCACTCGGCTTTGAACAACCCAGGCGTCCGTTTGTCATAGGCTTCGTGTTCTGGGGTATCAGTACGCGGAAACCACAGATGTTTCTCGGCTTCGCACTGCGCTCTCATGTGAGGTTTCACTACGTCTTCTAAGCTGTCCGCCGAGAGGGCAATGTACGCGGAATCCGTGTCCATTTCGCAGTATTGGAAATCGGACGGATCCACGAATTTCAGCATGAAATCGTAGTAAAACTCCAACATGCGTAGCTTGGCGTACTGATACACCATCACACCTATGTGAAGAGGGAGGTCTAATTTGATGATTTTTTTGTTTAGCTCGACCTCAAACACGTTTTCGCAAATTTTATCTAAACGCCGAAAACGGTGACTGTTAACTTTTTGGGAGGCTTTTGCCTCGCCGCAATATTGCACATCGCGGTGCCTTTCTTTGTTGGTCACCGTTTTCCCGTAGCCCAAGTTGCCGATCAGCTTCATGGTGTCGGCGACGATGGCTTTGGTCTTGTCCCTGTCTTCCTCCCTACGAGCGTCACTCACGGCGTTTCCGAAATGCTCGAAACAGGCTTTCGGGGTGTACTCGATTACCTGGTGGATGCGCGTCACGCGAAGACCGTGGTTTAGGTACCATTTCAGAAGCGGGGTCGCCAAAACAATTTTTTCACCGAAAAAACTCCCGATCAGCGAGCTTCTCGGGACGCTCATGATGCGGTTTTCTTCAGCGAAACGCTTCATGAAAGGACCGATGTCGTCGCGGGAAACGGTCGTGTTCTTGAAAATGGGTGGCATTTCTGAAAATTTTGGTCTTAGATCGAGCGGGACTTCTACGTCGCACTCGACGAACCCAAACAGATTATCATTGCGAATCGCGTCTAGGATATCGCCGAACGTGAGCCGATAGTTGTGCTCTGTGGGAAGCGTGTACTGAGCTACGAAGTTTCTCACTTCTGTGTTTTCTTTCTGTATTTTTTTCCATTCACACTCCCACATTTCGACGAGATCGTAGCCACAATTCCTTATGTACTCGCTGGTGATTTCCGTTTCGATTCTCAAAGATTCCATGGTCACCTTTTTTTTGTCGTTAATTTCTTTGTAGGTGCCATCTTTGTTTCGGTTCAAATGGCACCGATGACCGTGGAAATAACAGCCTTGGTACTGATACACGGTCTGCATCTCTCGACAAAACCCGTCCACCGGTAACCGACGGCACCCGACGCGCTTTTCAGTACCGTTAAACTGATGCCGGATCTTCTGACCCGTGGAGCGGGCAACCCAGTCTAACCACATCGTGGCTTCGCGGCCTCGCGGGTGAGAATATTCGCGCGTATAGCCAGACTCTTCGCGTCTGCGTATAAACGTGCCCGTGGGCATGGGTTGCATCAAACACCATAGATACAAGGCATTAGCGTCATACCCGACGATCTTTTTGCACAGCTTGGGAGCTTCAGATGTCGCCTTTCGAAGAAAGGTCTTATTCCTCTCATGGTACCGATGAAAGATGATGCTGGGCCCGCCCACGATGGCGTTTTTCAAAAGGTAGTACAGATCGGAGTTTTTGTCGTCAAAAAGGGTAAAGAACGCGTCGCCTACGTTTCGAAAGAGATACTTCAACGTTAAACCCGGCACGCTAATGCCGTCCTTAAACATGTCTATACCCCTTTCTTCGTAAAAGGCGAACATTTTTGCCACCGCTTCCAACATTGGCTCAACGTCTTTGTTATTGTACCAGATGAGGAAATCTCGCATCGTCTGCATCCCGTTTTCAACCCACACGCGTTGGCACTGCGCGTAATCTTCCTCGCTGATATTACTTTGTTTTAATTTCGAGTAAAACGCTTCGCGGGAAGGGAGGCTAGGAGATTCGAGTTTGTCCAAAGAGTCCATCCACTCGTAAGGGAAGAACCCCTTGGACTCCGTACACTCGAACGCTTTTAAAAACTGACTATAGCTGCATCCAGGAGCCAAATAGTTGCAGATGTCTAAAATTTTTAGGCGTTCCGATTTTAACACCATGGACCCGTTGAGAGATGCGGCGGATGTGGAACACGAGCGCCACAGTCCACAATGTACCATGAATAGCGTTGCAAAGCGACTCAAGAACCCGCTAAATGTACCACTGACGCCCGAAAAACGACACGAATTAGTGCAGCTGTTTGTCCCGATTGAAAAAAAAACTAACTACACAGTACAGTGAAAACACTGTTGAACATAGGCTTTGACGAAGTGGACCAGGCTCCATGGCCTAAGCCTTATACTCTCTTCTGATTGGTTAAATAAAGTTACTCTGCATTTTAAAAAAGCCGTTATTTAATAAGAGTGTCTATTTAACATCTTACATTCTTAGAGAACTGTTATGGCAAGTCCATCCGTTAAAATCCAGTGCGACGATATTAAGTGTGTAGTTGCGTGTTGTCAGGGACAGACAGATGTAGTCAACGACCAAAGAGATGAAACGGAATGCGACAAAGAAACCGAGCAACGACCTTGCATATGTACAAGAATACGGCATTACATCAAAACCTTACTTTGTAGTGTGAAACAAAACGCAGACAACTAAGGTCATCATGCGAAAAAGTGAACCACCAAACAGTAGGATAGATGGTTACTTAAAAAAAATATATTACGATCCTTCCAATCCAGCTAGTTTTGGAAGCGCGTTGAAATTATATAAAGCGGCACGACAAGATAAAAAGAAAATCGGACTTAGACAAATCGAAGAGTTTTTGACCAAGCAAGATACGTATACGCTACACGCTAACGTCAGAAAACGATTTCGAACCAATCGCGTTGTTGTTGGTCGTACGGATCAGCAATGGCAAGCCGATTTAGCCGACCTCAGCAAATTATCAAAGTACAATAAAGGAATGAAATTTTTGTTAACTGTGATTGATGTATTTTCAAAGTACGCGTGGGCCGTGCCCATCAAATCAAAAACTGCTGATAGCGTGCTACAAGCTTTTAGCGATATTTTAGCCGGAGGTCGAAAACCGGCGATCCTACAAACAGATGCCGGAACAGAATTTACAAATAGAAAATTCCAGGCATACCTGAAAGAACAAGGAATAACCTTTTTCACAACAAAGTCGGAACGAAAAAGCTCTGTCGTTGAACGGCTGAACAGGACTTTAAAATCTAAATTTTTTAAATATTTCACCGCCAACAGTACGCTGACGTACATATACGCACTCGACCAACTGCTGACGGGGTACAACGCGGCTAAACACCGGAGTATAGGCATGTCACCGACAGAGGCCTCGAAAGAAAAAAAATTCGGACGCGGTATGGAATAAACTATACGGAGGTATGAATTTCGAAAAAGCAAAGTTCAAATTCAACGTCGGAGACACCGTTCGATTGAGCAAACATAGGTCTCCCTTTGCGAAAGGCTACGAGCAGGGTTGGACGCAGGAGTTGTTTACGATAACGCAACGTTTAAACAGGTCACCGCCGGTCTACAAGGTGGAAGATTACGAAGGAGAGGAGATTGAGGGTGTCTTGTACGAACCTGAAATGATTCGCGTCGTGAAGAAAGACGATGTGTACAGGATAGAAAAAATTATAAAATCAAGAGGCAAGGGTAAATCGAGGGAATTTTTCGTTCGATGGCAAGGTTATCCTGCTAAATTTAGCTCTTGGGTCAAAGCGTCAACTGTCAAAACGCTATAAAAGATATTTCGTTGCATTTAAAGATCAGTTGTAACCATGGCCTCGTCCTTTCACGTTATCTTACCATCCAATAGCAGTTTTAATTATTTTCCGAACAACAGAGCCGAGTCATTCCAGACAAAATTGTCATCAACCTTGCATTTAGACGGCGACTACGAAGTTGCATTGGTGGAACTACAATACCCGAAAACGTGGAAAAATGTGAAAGACAGTGCCATGACGTATTACGATGGGTTGAAGACAAATACATTAACTGTCCCTGCTGGATACTATCCAACGGTCAATGATCTCATTACAGCAATCCACGATGACCTATCAACTATCGGGAAAACAAACATCACGTTAGGGTATAATATTATAACGAGACGAGTTACAATTCATTTACGCTCCAGTGCAAGTATCGATTTTACCGGCGATGTAGGAAAAATGTTAGGTTGGGCAACGGACACCAGGGTAACTTCAGACGTGATAGCTCCTCACCCTCCCAACATGACGCTAGGGTTTAATTCGCTCTATGTATACACGGATATCATACAAAATCAGTTGGTGGGGGATGCGTTTGCAAATTTACTGAGGATCGTTGGCGTCAACGATAAAAGTGAGGAAGTTGTTACCAAAACATTTGATTCGCCTATTTACATCCCTTTGAATCAACATCACATCGATACGATTCGACTAGATATATGTCGCGACACGGGGGAACTTGTGCATTTCGATAGTGGGAAGACGATTGCGACGTTGCATTTTCGCCGAAAAAGTTTACTGTAACAATGGATCCTGTTTATCAAGCCCTAGTTAGAAGATACGAGGCACAGGCGGGTGGTGGTTCTATACACGCCTTCCGTGGTACAAGGATTCAACGGGGTGGTGGTGGTAGGTTACAACCACTTCGGCGTGCTGAAATACTGCAAGTGCATAAAACTGCTCCTTCAAAAAAACCCATGGCTGTGAAAAGAAAACCTAAAAAGAGAGGTGCACTCGACTTGTACGTGGATGATGACGTCATGAGAAAAGCTTTAAACGCCATGACTATAAAGAAGAACAGATCACCTCAAGTGGTCAAAAGTCCAAAAGTTCGCAAGACACAACGGTCACGTCCAGTCAAGACAAATTTTTAGACATGAACGACCCAATTGTAAAAACGGAACTTGATTTATTTACCAATATTAGGGATCATTATCAAACGGATATCGAAAGCTCTGTGGATGAGGAAATTCGGCCGGTGACGTCCGTGTCACAGCTTAGCAGTGTTATAGAGTTTGTCATCAAAGGCACGCCTGACGAATATATCGACCCCACTCAAATTAACTTGTATGTAGAGGGACAGCTCAGTAAGGCTGACTTGACCAATCTAGACATTGGTCAAAACACATCGGTCGTGAACAACACGCTGCACTCATTATTTGCATCAGTGGACGTTGAGCTTAACGACAATTTGATAACCTTTGGTCAAAATTATGCTTACCGAGCCTACCTAGAAAACCTATTGTACTACGGAAAAAGTGCAAAAGAAACATGGCTTACGAGCGAAATGTGGTACAAAGACACCGCCGGTCAAATGAACAGTACAAATGTTAGTGGCGACCCTGGAAACAAGGGGTTACAAGATCGCGACTTTTGGTTTCAGCGTAGTAGGAAAGTGGAGATGTATGGTCGACTGAAAATCGATTTGGCCAATCAAGAAAAACTACTTTTGAACAACGTAGACGTGCGTATCAGGCTAAGAAGAGCACCCGATGCATTCTGTTTGATGTCAGACACCAAAGACAAAAATGAAAAATTTCTGATCAAGAACATTTCTCTTTTTGTGAGAAGAGTCAAAGTCTCCGATCGGCTGAAATCGGCCCACGACAGCATATTAACCAAACATGTAGCCTGCTATCCTCTTACAAGAAAAGAAGTAAAGGTTATAAATTTGCCTAACGGAGTCAGAAATGCTAATCTTGATAATATATACATCGGGACTATGCCTAAACGCATCATTTTAGGGATGGTGGCGGACGATGCTTTTTCGGGTGATTACGGCAGGAGCCCTTTCTTATTTGACCATAACGATTTAAAGCATTTGCGACTAACGGTGGCGGGGGAGCAAATACCATTCAAGCCTTATAATTTTGATTTTTCCGTTAACGAAGGTTTTAACTATATTAGATCTTATTACGACCTTCTTTCGTCAGTTGGCGCGGCCGGTGGCGAGAGTGATATAGATGTGTCTAGACTCGATTACCTGTACGGAAACACGCTCTTTGGCTTCGATCTGACAGCTGACAAAAACTTTGAAAAATATATTTCACCAACAAGACAAGGTACACTCAACATTAATCTAGAATTTGATAAAGCCATCAATAATAGCGTCTTGGTAGTTATGGCAGAGTTTGACTCTGTCATAAAAATTGATCGCCGTCGCAGTGTATACGTTGAGTATTGAAGATGAACACGAAACAATTGGTGTGTCTTCTTAAGACTGACCCGTTTACAAGCACTTGTTTTCGAGGAGTATTTGCATCGGACGAGCTGCCTGCTCAGTTAAAGAATTACCCCGCATGCATAATTGCAAACACTGACCCACACGACAGGCCTGGTGTGCACTGGGTCGCGTTTTACTTCGACGACAACGGGACTGGGGAATTTTTTGACTCATTCGGCAAAGAACCTTATTACTATAGCGATTTTTTCAAACGCTTTTTGGACGAGAATTCTACATCTGGGTGGACTCGCAACACCAGAACACTACAGAGCATTTATACGAAAGTGTGTGGACAATACTGTTTATATTATTTAACAAACCGTTCTCGCGGGAAAACTTTAAGACAAATTCTTAACAGTTTTTCTCGTGATAAACAATTCAACGATATTTTAGTGTACGATTATGTTAACGCACATTTCATTATACCCAGTTATGTAAATACTAGTTTTCAAGCTTGCATATCAAAAAAGTCTTTAGGCTTTATGTAATAAATACGTTTATTCAAGCAAAATAAAGAAATGGTTTTATAACAGTTGTTTCAATATATGTTGTATGAAGCTAAATTACCCGAACCCATCTGACTTCTGGCAGAGGAAGTATCTCCATCTGCAATCTGTTTACGCCGCTTCGTGTTTGAGATAGAATTCAACGGTACATTGAGACGTTTTAAACCCTGCAGAAAGGCAGAAAGACCGGTAGGGGTATACGTTTTACGTGATACGTAAAGATCATTCATCAAATCTACAATGTTGGTACCTTCTATTACACTCCCATTATATTTCAATAACCCTTGTTCATTATAGGACAATACACTAGGATTGTTAGACATGTATCTCAGGACTACCCCAGCCTTTTTTCGCATCCTTTGTGGAATCGAGTCCAATATCTCTTTGTTAATATAGGGTTTTACAGGAACGTCTTCTGTCTTTACGGGAGGGGTGTCTGTTGGTGCTGATACGTTTTGTGTGGAGGGCGCCGGCGAATTCTGTACCACTACAGCAACAGGCTCCTTCTTTCGCGCAATCTTCAAATACTTAACTTGCAAATCGTTGTACATTTTCATTTTTTCGTCAAAAGGTATGTCGGTCCTTTGCATAGTCTTCGCCATTTCATTTTGCAATCGCAGTGTTTCTTCTTGAAAGGGGGAATAACTGCTGTTCACCCGTTGTTTTAAGGCGTTTAGTTCGGTTTCACTTATCAAGACCATTTTCCGAAAGCTTGACATTTCTTGATATCGGGTTTAAAATTGCTTTAACCACAGGCGTGTTTCGTAACAAAAGTTGTTTCTTGGACTGTATGGATACTTTTTTATCAGCCAGCCGAACGACGACGCGTTTGACTCTGCGTAAACCCGATTTTTCTTTTAAAGTTAGTTTAAGGTCCCTGTTGTACAGTAAATTTGCAGCAAAGTTACACAAAATTCGAACGAGATCGTAGGAAGCGTTTTCTATTATACCACGTATCAATTTCTTATCGGCTATTGAAAGCAATTTGACATGAACACGAAATAACTTTTCGGTCCCGGCTTTCATGTTATACTACCACAAAAAGGACGCTTCGCAAATATTCATAGTCAACGACTAAATGTCTTGTGGATGTTCCGATGTCCATCAACAAAATGACTGGGCACATACGAAAAGTTCGATATTTATGCGTATTTGTGTTCCCAGTCTAATACGCGCCGATTTGCGTCCATTATTTGCATAAAACAGAAACACGGTTGGATAGTATTCGTAATTCAAACTAAAAATCTTCATTTACATTGAAATGTTCTTTCAAATACCTCCTCTATGGCAGATTTCCCCTTATCTGTCAAAGCACGAGTGCCTATTCCTGCGAAATTATGTGTGAGTTCTGGGACATCTGGATATACTTTGAACATTTTTCTTACAAAATCAAACCTGTACCATTGACCTGACCCTTCCTCCATCCCAGACCTTTCGTTTTTAAAAGAGTCAAATACGTAGACGGGTTTATTACTGTCCACCGCCATTTGCACTGCCCACCCTGTTCCACCGTCAACCATCTTGTTCATGATAACTTTTCCGACAGCAAAAACGGCGTCGGAATTTATCACCTGATACCAGTTACGTTGAAGTAAACTGTCGACAAAAGTCTTGCCCGTGGGAAACTTTCTGTGCAGTGACTTGTTGGCTCTAAGCAAATGCACATTAGAATCTTTTAGTTCTTTTTTATTCAGAACTTTTCTAAAGGGCTTGCTTGTAGCGTGGCCTGAGAATGAATACACAACTGTCTTGACATTATACCTTTCACTCAGTTTTTGCCAATACACGTCACTCCCATTGGCGCCACCAGAATGGTTGGTATACAAAGCTGATGTGTCGACAATTCGATGCTGGTTAAATGTACTTTGACTCAATTCTAATCTGTCTGGGGATGACCCCGGTTCTTCTGCCGCTCTAAGTAGTTTGCTGTAATTGACAAATTTACCCCCTAAACTTAACATCTTTCTTGTCGCTAACAGTTATAATAAAGACAAATGTTAACAAACCCAGTCTTTCAACAATTATCTGTGCACACACGAAAAGTAACAAAATATTTGTGTTCTCCGTCAAGCACGCACGAACGCAATTTGCGTCTCTCCCGGAAATATGCGAGTTCTCAAACGAATCTCGTCTGGGCAGTCTTGGGTTAAATCGATCAGTAGATAACCGTTCGGTTTCTCCGTGGCCTGTTTGAACACGTCTAGAAAACCGCTTGCCTCTCCGTACATTTGTGTGGCTAAGGTTCTTACTTGGAGAACATCGCGCGGGTTTTTAATAAGCACGATATAGTGGCTATTCAAGGAGATCGTTCTGGCTTGCTTTTCCTTTGGAAATAAAGTTTGTGTTATAAATATAACGCTGACGTTCAAGTGATGAGAACCTTTGGTAAACAAATCGCGAATTCTACTGTCACTTCCAGCTTCTGCGAATAAATCATCAAAAATAACCAGATTGCTTAGATTTGCATCAAAAAAGTGCTCAGGCTGAAAGTCTACCGGTATGCCTTTTACAAATGTTATGTTGTTGACGACGTCTTCCATTTCAATAAAAACAGGTTGCCAGATCGAATAGAAATAAAATATTTTATCAGGAGGCGGAGATATCATTTTGCCCGCATTTAGCAGAAGACTTTTCACCCAAGTAGTTTTCCCGCATTTCGTCGGACCAGAAACAAGCATCGTGCTAGGCGATTTAAACCGCACGTCACCCATGGTGATAACTGACATTCGAATAGCACAACACGGCACTTTATAACAGTTTACGTGTTTGATCTGGTACTACTACTCACCTTTGTTTTTTTGTGCTTTCTTCAAATTTTTCTAAATGCTCGGCCAGCTCATCGTCGCTTGTGGTTTGGTGTTCAAAGCCTTGCTGTATTTCAAACTGTTCCACATGTGCGACTAATTCACTGTCGGATATATTGCTCTGCCATAATTCTGAGTGATCCATGTTGCCTATCCGAGTCCTTTAAACGTCGGAATATTTATATGCAGCGTAATACAATGACTCGGTATTTTTCTCAACCAGACAAAATAGGTTATGTCATAGAATGATCCAGATCCGTGACTCAACTCTCTCTTAGTATTATATTATAGAATGTTCTAGAAAAATGTCTATTGAAATTCTGATTAAAAGACGGTTATGCAATATTAGAAAACCGGTTAAAACTGGCTATAAAGATAATAAGAATGTTCCAGATCCGTGACTCAACTCTCTCTTAGTATTGTATTATAGAATGTTCTAGAAAATGTCTATTGAAATTCTGATTAAAGACCGGTTATACAATATTCGGAAAATAATAGGAATGTTCCAGATTCGTGACTCAATCCTACACAGAATATATAAATATTCCAGAACGGTGACTCAGCGGTTTTTTTTTTTTTCTATAACAGAGAATAAACAAAGAGAGAATATTCCAGAACAGTAAAATAGATATTACGCAGTAAGAATGTTCCAGATTCGTGACTCATTTTCTTTTTCCTCTATAAAAACGCGGACAAATCCCACAGACGTGCTTAAACTCAACCGAGAGCGATGGCGACATTTCTACCCTTTGGTACAGCGTTTTGTGCAACCGTCTGTTATAACAGACAAAACGAAATTTTGATCGTGTTGACGGACAAGACCAAGCGCAAAATCCGTTTTAACTCTACCGTGTGGGGTCATGTCAAGAGACACGCAAAAGAAATTGAAGAGGCCTTGTTGAAGGAGCAAGTTTTGGCAGTCCCGTTCTGCGATGGCTACACGCTGTCGTTTGACGGCAAAAGCTCCCCTGTCAAGATCAGCTACGCAGAGGGTGAATCCGCTGCTGCGGTCATCGAGATGGGGAATACAGATTGGTTGGCGTTCTTGCGGCTGTTCCCGAAGATCGACGCAGCTCTAGGCAAGAAAAAAGACGCCGCCGCCGGTCCACCGCCAGGTACAGATATTGTGCGCCTTATCTACAGCTATTTCCTAACGAAGAAAATCGTGCAACTGAAGAGTGAAGATTGCCACGGCTGTGCCATCGATCACCCCAGCCAAAAGCAACATGCTTGTATCGAACCAGTATGGAGCGTTTCGGTTTATGAGTTTATTGAAGAAGCATTTCGACATGTCGACAGCAGCGTCGTACTACGGGCCTACGAGATTTATTGCTCTACTAAAGCTCTGAAGGACGACCCTTACGTTTTTGCTCTGATCCAGCGCGTAGCTCAGGATCGCGAGAAACTTATACACGACGTGGTTGCAGCAAACGGTTTCCCATGCCCCGAAGACGCCTTGAAATCTTGCTACGATCAAGTGTATGAACTGTAAATTGCGTGGACTTAATTATTTATATTTATCAGACTCTGCGTGATGTGTTTAACTGTCAATGTTATTATTTGGATATTATAATGCACAGCTCTATGTATTTGCTCGTTTAATCGCAATTTATCCAATGTATCTTTTTCTTTCTTTTAATTTAATAAAGCCTGTGTGTCAAACATGCCCATTGTGCTTGGTGTCTTTTGCTGTACAAGTGTTCTCACCAGTCGCAGTGCGATATTGCCTTGAGGTAGTAAGTCTCGTTGTGTTGGTCAACGGCTCTCACCAAACGCAATGTGTCTGCGTTGACAGCAAAAGCCCTACGCGGGGTCAGAAGAAATGTATATTACTAACGTCGGTGATAAAATGTTTGCATTAAACGCGTACTTAATGAATTCCCACTATTGCTCTTAACCCTCACCTAGCTTTAAAAAAATAACAAAGTAAAGATTTTTTCAACTGATTTATTGCGATAAAAACCCCCGTATTTCTATCCATTAGTGCTGCAAGGTCAGTCAGTGCAATGCACGACTTCAAACACTGCCCGAGCGGTTTAATCTTTTCTGCTTGCGAGGAAAGATTTATATTATTCTATCGGTCTATTCAATGTATAAGCGCCTCGCTAAGTAAGTCTTTTGTCGGTGGCATTTTCGTAAATAGTGCGAGAGGTGTATAAATAAACAGTCACTATGCCGCTAGGAGCGATGTGTAAGAAAAGATTATATTGAACACAAACAGTCTTTTCCTCCCTAACTAAGTCATTTTCGTAAATTCTTGCCGTTTGGACGAGACATACATCCGACATTCTCCAGCCATTATGGATTATTTAAAACTGACCAGTTTAAAGCATACGGACAACATGATTGCTTGTGGAAAAATACAACACCACGATCTTTGAATTGAAAATGTTCTGGACAGCCCGTAAATGGTAAGTTAAATATACTGGAAATGTATCGTGCAAAAGAAAAAAACAACTACAGATTTACATTTTCAATTATTTTTATTTTTTCTCTAAGATCACCCTGTGCGTGATACATATTTGCTAAATTTTAAAGATCACCCTGTGCGTGATACATTTATTATATTTGCTACATTTTAAAGATCATCCTGTGCGTGATACATTTACTATATTCGCTATATTTTAAAGATCACTCCGTGCGTGTCCATCTCTGAAAAAAAAAAAGAACGCTTAATTACGGAGACAAACAAGGCTTTTGAGCTTCTAGCATGGTATAATTATTCTCTATCTACCCGTAAATGACAAATTTACATTCACATATTATTATGTAAAACGTTTTAGCAATCTATGCAACGACATTATCTTATGTGGTAAACAAAACTTACCCGGCTAAATTACCGGCTCTGCTACCCGTCGATAGTGACGTCTAATATATGTAAAAAGAAAAAATGTTCATTATTGCTTCGTCGACGGATTTTTAGGTAATCTTGGACAGTGTATATCTTTATGTATGTTTCCCACTTTAACGCAGTATGCTAGGAGACATTCTATTAGATATATATGAATAAATGTTGTGTTTACCTTTTCCACGGGGTACCGATACAGTTCCCCCTCCGTCACATCGAACGGGTCTTCCGAGTCCTGTAAAAAAATTATATAATTTAAAATATTTATCGAAAATACTTAATAAAACACTAAATAAATACGTATGATAAAACTATGCACAATTGTCTGCATGAATCGTTAGAATATATGATGTAAAAGATACTTACGTCCACTCTGAACACTTCCACCATCACATCCTCATTGTAAAAAATTAGAACCAGGTGCTTGCACCTGACGCAGCGATAGAGGAAAAATTCCATGTTTAGGATGAGAAGTCTGTCAGATTTCTCCGTATTTATACAGCAAAATACAATGACAGTCGTGTATTACGTCGGAGAATCTTTACAAGGAACGCCGTTGTATAATCGTCTTGAAAGAACGTTCTGGAACGTTCTGGAAAATCACTTCACATTTTATTTAAACAAACATCCGTCAAATTAAAGTGTCAATGAGTTTTATATAATAAAATAACCGTCATTAAAATTCGCTGACAATGAGGTTTGAAGAGGACAAAACGAACTTTCTGGATGTTTCGATGTCAATTGTCATACCCTCGTATAAGCGTCTTGAAAGAAAACTGCCGAACGTTCTGGAAAATCGCTTCACATTTTATTTAAGCAAACATCCGTCAAATTAAAGTGTCAATGAGTTTTATATAATAAAATAATCGTCATTAAAATTCGCTGACAATGCGGTTTGAAGAGGACAAAACGAACTTTCTGGATGTTTCGATGTCAATTGTCTTACATTTGACTGATGTTGACGGTGGGACGTGGGGTCGGACAATAGAGATGAATCGTTTTCTAAAACTTCAAAACTTTAAAGTTACAATGACCAGTGCAACGACCCGTGGGTCCAGCAACAGGGAATAAATTACACGTTTTATGTAATAAAATAATCGTCATTAAAATTCGCTAGCAAAGGGGATTTAAAATTACAATGAGAAGTTTCGAGAAGACACACATCGTAAAATGACCAGTGCTGACCCGTGGGTCCGGCAAGAGAGATGAAATTATAATGTCAACACGTTTTCTAAAACTTCGCTAACAAAGGGGATCTCACACGTTTAGTGTTGTCAAGGGCTACGGGACGGCCGTTGTTCGTTCTATTTTATTAAGACGTTGTTGTTATTCTTGCGCACACTCCCCATTCACACATACCCACGCCCGATGTTTACATCAACAGCCCAGTGGTCATTGGGGGCAGATGCACTAAGTTGTGATTATAAAACAGTTTGATCTATATTTTTTTTTACTTTAAAAATAAACGAGAAGCTACTTCTACCTAATCCAAGTAAATAGTTAAAAACAGCTCCTGTTTACAGCTCTTGCTAAACGCAGCAAGAGCTGTAACCGAGTCGGTGGCTAAAAATAGCAGCTTACTAAGAAGCCCCACAAGCCCCTTCATTACCAAAAAAAAATGCTTACTAAGAAGCCCCACTCTTACTAAAAAGCCCCACCTTTTGTCACCATTAACCCTCAAGAGACCAAGCTATTTTACTGACTGAAATGACCAAGTGGGGTCATCTATGACCCCATTGTGCTCTGTACAGGGATCCTTATTATTAAAGGCTGTTGAGGGTTTATCACACCTATACTACTCCCAGGATTTAAGACAAGTATTTTATAATGCTCTAATGTAATAAGTATTTGGTAATAATACTTTTATTGCATGAAATAACCAAGCACAGATTTTAAGAACAACATTACACCGGTATTTAGACAGTCCTTGTCAGTTTCCACTTGCAGAAATATTTCTCTTTTTATTTGCCACACTAAATGAAAAAAGTATATTACAAAATTACTTTGAGTAAAAATATTTTGACTTATGTTGAGATAGCATCCTGCTAACTTGAATAAGAATAATAAGCTGACTTGCTGAGTAGGGAATACCCTAATGCTGGTAAGGAAGTCATACTACTCAGAACACATTCAATCAACCTACATGTATGTTACTACCACATCTATGTATAAAAAACCCCACACAAACAATTTGTTAATATATGTATAATATGATATCGGCAGTATTCTTTACATTTCCGAAATACCCGAAAATTGTAACCGCCAAAATGAGAGAACCAGTTATGAGAACAAGTTCCAACAAGGCTACTGAAATTAGATTCAGCGATGCACTAGTAGTAACACTTCAAGCACAATCGTCACAAACCACTTATTTGTGCCTATGTTTTGGGCACACTGGCTGGTTGCATGAAGCACATGCATGTGACATTTTCCTGTCAGTGTTGCGTGGGCAAAACATTTGAATAAAATTTAAAAACTAATATTTAAAAACCAATGCTTCTCTTTGGGGTCATAAATGACCCCACAAGAGTTTGTGATGTATACGCCACACTAATTGGTTGATCTCTCCAAAAAACTGTGAAAGTGTGTAGGATTAGTAGACTGACAAACTCATGCAAGGAAAGAAAATTCGAATAAAAAATAAAGAGATGGCACATTAAATAATATGGCTGGGGTCGTAAATGACCCCACTCGGTCACTTGAGGGTTAAAAGTATATGGTCTTGGTGAAAATTGCAGGTCGAAATCAACATACTTTTACTACTCATGAGGTATAGACAAATGCTACTTGGCACGTGGCCTTAAATGGACCTATGTTCAGTGCAGATTCTAACTGATGTGTAAATTCGGTGACATTGGTGGTGTATTTTTTCATTTAATTACCATTTCACTCCTGTGATAATCACCGTGAAACCTCATATTTGACTTGAAGCATGCAATAAATTACTTTAAAATGGTATAAAATAGGGATATCTTCAAAGGTCTTTTGCATTTCTGTACCACGAGTCATGTCAGATATGTTATATGAAATAAAAAACACTATTTAAAATGATTTACAGCTGTTTATCATTCTAGTTAACAGGTCGATGAAAAGTGTTTAAATGTGTACTTTGACAAGTGTGAGGCAGCATCATGTTGCAATACTAGCGTGTCGTTTGTATTACACTTTGTTTACTGGTATCTCCAATGCACATAAGATCATAATATTCAGTCTATGAAAAACCCGTCTGCACTTGTCACTCGGTCTATTCACAGCTAACCGCCTTTATAATTATGACTTTCCCAATATCTATGTGACAGGAAAAAGACACATGAAATGTATACCGCAAATTTGATGCAAGAAAAAAAGTTTTATTGATTCGTTGTTCTCACCGTCAAAAATAATTTATGTGACTTTGAAAACAGCTGCACACTGGCCCGTGAAAGCTATTCAGAATTTTGGGTTTCTGGGTTGAGGGTTGTTCTGGCACACAATATCCAAGACTCGGGCCGACTTTGTTTGATCTTTTCGGTCAACTGGGCAACAGTAATCTAGATGTATTTTATGCGGAAGTCTTGCACTGGAGACACAGGCATGCTTGCAAACAATTTAGTTCCCACTTGTGTAGCCGCTAGTACCAGCTCCTTTTTGAAAGCATCCACATGAATAACAATTCAGCCAATTTTATGTTTAAAACAATTAGTCGGTACAATACAGTACCTACAACTTTCGTACTCATTTCACTTCAGTCTCTAGAAAACTCAATCGCAGTACAGTGGTCGAACAATTTCTTGGACATTTAAGTAGACTGCCGCATGTGTCTGGTTCTCCCGCCATTTAACTTTCTAGAATAAGCCACCATCACGATGTTGCAATGCCCGCTTGTCAGTTGTATAACATGATGCTGACTGGTACTATCAGTGTTAGTACATTGTTATCAGTCTATGGGAAGCCCGTCTATACGTGTTACCCAGTCTGTTCACTGCCGTCTCTGTTACTATGACTTAATCAATATCAATATCAATATGGCCGGGGAAAAACAGTACATTCATATCATATGTTTAATGATTATAAAAATTGCATGAACGAATAAAGGGAACCGGAGAAGATCAGCATTGGTCAGAATTGTGCCGGAAGTGACGTGCAGTGGTGTTAGAAACGAAGCTGAGTGGTTATTTTAACATAGAGGTGAACGGCAGTGAAGACGGGTTGTCGGAGGAAAAAGAAGTTTTCTAAACAACATGGTAAGATAACTCTCTTTTTTTTACGCATTTTGGGCAGAGAAGACTTGTAGAAATAATAAATGCATGATATGAAAACGTGACACGGAACTTGAAGGTGCAAAATCGTGCTTAATTTGCGGTCAACTTGTTTAGAAATAAATGCTGCGTCGACCGCCAGCGCGACAAAAAGCGCAAAGGGGAAATAATTCCCGGGAGTCTATAAATCGTTGTCATGTGGAAATTTGGTATTAATATAATCCGATATGTCCATATCTAAGTATTTTGGGGTGTTTTATGGTATGGGCTGCAACTACAACGATGTTTTAGAGGTCTTGAAGGACCTTGTGAAAACCAGGAAGTAGTTCGTAACTAACAAGTGGAATGTACCGATCTCCGACTGCTGTGTACAGCTGTACCTTTTTTTAATATATTGACCACGATTTTGCACTCAAGTTCCGTGTCACGTTTTCATATCATGCATTTATTATTTCTACAAGTTTTCTCTGCCCAAAATGCGTAAAAAAGAGAGTTATCTTACCATGTTGTTTAGAAAACTTCTTTTTCCTCCGACAACCCGTCTTCACTGCCGTTCACCTCTATGTTAAAATGACCACTCAGCTCCATTTCTAACACCACTGCACGTCACTTCCGGCACAATTCTGACCAATGCTGATCTTCTCCGGTTCCCTTTATTGGAATGAACTTTTATTAAATAAATTCAAAGCCTTTAAATAGGAGTGACATTCAGTTAAGCCAAGGTCACAACCGGACGCACGAATTTTAGGATCGTACGTCCCCTGCGAATTTTGCGTGCAGTAGAAGCCGTGGAGGTCTTAGAGGTAGACGAAAATCTGCCTTGCGAGTTTCAGGGGCTAAATGAGATGTCCTTCCAAGCAGGAACGCTAATTGCAAGGTGCAGGGGCTGTGGAAATTGTACTCATTTCTTGAGTTTGTCTTTCTACCTGCGTACGTGGCTCGCGCTCAACACCATTGTAGAGAAATCAACGCACAGCGAAAGTAGTTCCATTTTGCTTCACACTTGCCTCACACACTTGTGATGACGTACTAACCGCGTAGGTCAGTTTTGCGTACTGCATGTTCTCCCCTTCTTTCTACTTCTTTCTCCCCTTTTTCTGCTTTCTAAGTTGGTTTTTTGCCTTTTGAAGGCATATTAGAAGCTGAATTAAGCAAAATCCGAAAATTTAAAAAAATGTTGCACAGGTTGTACGATCTGCATTCATTTTTGAGACACGAGCGTGCGTCGGGAGTACACCTTTTATTCTACTGGCGTAGGGGTGACGCACGTGCGACGCACTTCCGCGGTGCTTTCGACTTTGGTCGTTAATTGTGAGGGCGTGTCTCGTACTCAACACGCAAAAGGCACTTGCTCCTTCATTGCTTGCGACGTGCGTCTTGGACAACTCACCTCTCACTTGCAAACTCTTTGCGAGTGAAGCAAGGTACGTTTGCAGCCTCGCTGTTCGCAGATTATTCGTAGGTTCGTAGGATCTTTTCGACATGTCAAACATCCTCCGTACGTGCATACGGGCTGACTGCGAACTCCAAAGTTCGCAAGACAGACTTGCGTTGCACGTGAGATTCTGCGCAAAATAAGAGCCCGTAAGAGCCCGTACGGCAAGTTGTGACCGAGACTTTATACCAGCTGAAATGCAAATAAACTGAAAACATCAACGGCACGTGATGTTCTTATTGGTTAATTGATTTCGCCATCAGACAATAATTTCTATGACGTTGATTACAGCTAGAATCTGAATTGTGATAACTGTCCAAATATGACAACATACTAAATATATATTTAATTTATTTTAGATTCAGGATCTCTGGATACGTGCTTTATTGTTTCGTGGATGATTATTAAATAACTAATTGACCAAAATCATGTTATCAAAGGAGATTTATAGAATTACACAAGTGGTGAGAGAAAGAAGGTACCCACGAATGGCACTGATCTAGGGCAACGAGCATGAGAACCTCTGATTTAGTAGGAAAATAAGCGCAGTCGTAAACAAATGTATTTGTAAAGTAGGTATTTTATTAAGTTTTTAGACAAAAAACAATCACACAAACAAAATGGCGCTTTTTCATCTATAAAGAAATAAACCATATACCATCATCATTACGTATTTAATCGTGCGCTGTTTCCTTAAACTACCCCCATCTATCACGTTCATAAAGCTGATTGGATGCATTTTACCTTTGCACCATCCACGAGTAACAGTCTTTTTAAATCATTCACTTATTCCAGGCGGCACAGAACGCATAGAACGTTTATGAAAAGGCGACAGTTTTGCTCAGAATATGACTAAAATGTTTTTTCCACGTGTGTTTTGCTTGATGTTGGTTGTTACTTATATACTTGGGAGCCACTCTTCTGGAGCTCAGAATCGTCTGAAGGTAAGGCTCACACAAATACTGAACCAGAGTATTGGGTTGACATAATAAAGCACCCACCCAACTGACTGGTGTATTCAAAACATGTCGAGACCAAATGATGATAACCACCTACATGGTGGATGAGAATGAGGTCGATACGGTTTATTGTTGCTCTTTTTTTGAATTGACAGGCATCACAGTAAGTGCATAATGAAGCATTCTTGTTAGTGTATAGTATAGTGTATAGTATTAAATATACGCATCAAGGTATTTAATAAAATGTGAGTCACGTTTTAAATGTCTGTTTTGCATCTTGGTTGAGAAGGCGTTTAAGTTTGGGCCATTGTTGTCGTGATAGATTTATTCATAATTGAATAAATATTTAATATTTTTTAACAAAATGTTGAACAGCTCAACACCTTTGTCCCGATTTCACGTTCTCTCAAGAATTGCAAGAATTGACAGACAATTAATAAGAATCAGTGAGAAACTTAAAAGTATAAGCCCGATTTAAGTAAAAACCCTGCGATTTATCAATATCTGGCGGTTCGTGGAATTCGTAACCGGTGTTGAAAAAGGGTATGAAACGTGTACCTTTAACGGACTCTAACAGAATAAGCTATGGTTTATTGCTATCGTTCCAGTTGTTTGACATTTGAAAATTATTTTTTTGCATATCAAATTGTTAATAGTAGCCAATAACTTTCAGGGCCTGCCGGCTGAATGGTGTGCTAAAATGGAACGCTTTTTCGCCATACTGGATGCTGACAATGACGGAATTGTGAACCGCCACGAGTATGTTGATATTCCCGTTGAAAGAGCCAAAGTATATTTTCTGGCAGACAAAATCAATGATTTTAACGATACTGTTACCAGACTCTGGTCTACATTTTGGTCTGTTCCAGAGGATGAATACGAAAGTGTTTTCGACCTGGATGACTTCATTTCGATACACGTGCGCATCGATCTTTTAAAGCCCGCTTTCGCGGCAAATTCGTTAAAAACTGTGGCCAGAAAAACATTTGATATAGTAGATTATGATGACAATGGAAAGCTTAGTATTGATGAACACAGAGACTACCTTGCAGTATACAACGTTCATCAGGGCATCAATTCATCGTTTGGCTTTACTGATGAAAACCATAATAACCTCATTGAAAAGGAGGAGTTTGCCAAAGCAGTCGTTGATTATTTCCTCAACAAAAATAAGAAATCTCCAGTATTCGGTCCGTAAAATGTAGGGAAACCCATAAATGACAATATATGCCACTACTTTTGGGTTAAAGGCTCTATTTTTTTTCTATGCCTTAGGCATGGTTACTGTGCATTCTCTCCACCTACGTTAAAATTTAAGATTGAATGGGACAACCTTTTTGACCAAGAATGTCTTATGCATGGAATTATAACAGACATCATGATTCTTATTCCATTATTGGTCCATGAAATGTGTTCAAATGTGTATTTTAACAAGAATAAACCAGCATCAATATGTTGCAATACCCGCTTGTCAGCTGTATAACATGATGCTAACTGGTGCTATCAATGTTAGTACATTGTTATCAGTCTATGGGAAGCCCGCCTGCACGTGTTATGTGACGGCTAAGAAAAACACAGTAAATTTATATCAAATGTTTAATGGCTATCAAAAATAACATAAGCGGATTTGAATGAATTGTTTTATTTAATAAATACTAAGCGTTGTCGTTAATATATGTACTTGTAAAATTGGTATATTGTTTAAGTTTGAAAAAAAAAATAAAAAAATGCACAACCGAAAGGGTTCATTTCATCTATGAAGGAATCAATCAATTACAATAATCATTATGTATTTCAGCTGGCGCTGTTTCCTTACACTCCTCTTCCATCACGTTGACAAATCTGATTGGATGCATTTTACCTTTGCACCTTCCACGAGTAACAGTCTTTTTAAATCATTCTCTTATTCGAGGCGGCACAGAACGCATAGAACCCTGATCTAAAATCGACGATCTTGCTCAGTATATGACTAAAATGTCTTTCCCACGTGTGTTTTGGTTGCTAATGGTGGTTGCTTATGTACTTGGGAGACTCTGTTCTGGAGTTCAGAATCGTCTGAAGGTAAGGCTCACGTTCCGTTTGTTTTATGCCTTGCTCCCACATATAGCTGAACCTAAGTACTGAGTTAACACAATAAAGCACCCGCTCAGTTAGTGTATAGTATAGTGTATAGTATTGAATATACACATGAAGGTATTTAATATAATGTGAGTCACGTTTAAAATGTCTGTTTTGCATCTTGGTTGAGGGGGAGTTTAAGTTTAGGTCATTGCTGTCGTGATAGAATTATTTATAACTGAATGAATATAAACTATTTTAAACAACATTTTGAACTGATTGACATAAGAATCAGTGAGGAACTTAAAATAATTATCCCGATCAAAGTAAAAACCCTGCCATTTATTAATATCTGGCAGTTCGTGGAATTCGTAGCCGGTGTTGAAAAGGGGTATGAAACGTATTCCTTAAACGGACTCTGACAGAATAAGCTATGATTTATTGCTATCGTTCCAGTTGTTTTACATTTGAATATTAGTTTTTTGCAGATCAAATTGTTAATAGTAGCCAATTACTTTCAGGGCCTGCCGGCTGAATGGCGTGCTAAAATGGAACGCTTTTTTGCATTATTGGATGCTGACAATGACGGCATTGTGAACCGCCATGAGTATGTTGATATTCCCGTTGAAAGAGCCAAAGTATATTTTCTGGCAGACAAAATCAATGGTTTCAACGATACTGTTACCAGACTCTGGTCAACCTTTTGGTCTGTTCCAGAGGATGCATGAATACGAAAGTGTTTTCGACCTGGATGACTTCATTTCGATACACGTGCGCATCGATCTTTTAAATCCCGCTTTCGCAGCAAAATCGTTAAATACTACGTCCAGAAAGATATTTGATATAGCAGATTATGATGACAATGGAAAGCGTAGTATTGATGAACACAGGGACTACCTTGCAGTATACAACGTTCATCAGGGCACCAATTCATCGTTTGGTTTTACTGATGAAAACCATAATAACTACATTGAAAAGGATGAGTTTGCCAAAGCAATCGTTGAATATTTCCTCAACAAAAATAAGGAATCTCCATTTTTCGGCCCGTGAGATGCAGGGAAACCCATGAATAACAATATGTGTCATTAGTGCACGCATGACTTTCAGGTTGAAGGCTCTATTTTTTTCTGTGACTTAGGTATGGTTACTATGCATTCATATATATATATATATATATATATATATATATATATATATATATATATATATATATACCTAGCGTAAAAATTTAGAGTGACTGGGACAACCTTTTTGACCAAGAATGTATTATGCATAGGATTGTAAACAGACATCATGATTCTTATTCCAATAATATGTCCCTGTAAAGTGTTCAAATGTGTATTTTAACTAGAATAAACCAGCATCAATATGTTGCAATACCCGCTTGTCAGTCGTATAACATGATGCTGACTGGTGCTGTCAATGTTAGTGCATTGTTATGAGTCTATGGGAAGCCCGCCTACACGTGTCACCAAGTCTGTTAACTGCCGACTCTGTTACTTTGGCTTAATCAATATCTATATGGCGGGGAAGAAAAAAAAGTAAAGGCAAATCAAATGTTTAATAACTATTGAAAATTACACGAGTGGATTCGAATGAAATCTTTCTAAATAAATTCTCAAGCGTTTAAGTTGAAGTAACATTTCGTTAAGTACCAGCTGAAATGCAAATTAAATGGAAACATCAATGCCACGTGATGTTCTTTTTGATTTGTTGATTTTGTCATCGAACCATAAGGATCTGAACTTTGAAAACTGTCCAAATATGACAACATACCAAATATATTTTATTTACTTAATCATTATTTAATTTAGGAGGTGTGGATGTGTGCTTTAATTATTGATTAAATTATCGCTAATTGACAAAAAAGAATACGATTGCATGCTATGTACCTCGGAACCTTCTAGAAATATTAGCCCATTACAAAAAAAAAAAAAAAAAGATGTTATGATTTTTGTAAAGCACAACAATTGATCAATCTATGAGAACGATGTTTCCACCTCGTGCTGTGTAGTTGTTGGTAATTGGTTGTTTACGGAAAAGCCAGAATTTTCTTATGTCACTCAGCTCTGCAAGTCACCCCTTTGCTTTAGGAAGTATGTGCCCCACCATTTCTTAAAATATACACCAATTTTCTCCCTTCAAAATAAAATCGGACGCAAAATTACGTTTTGCCGACAGCCCGCTGATGTTCATGAATAGTTCTCTCCAGAATCTAGCTGACAATGTGTGTGAAGGCAACACACTGGAGCTCACCAACAAAATCAAATTCTTCTTCAAGTCAGTCAGCGAAAGCCTCTTTCCTCTAGATCCCAAACAAATCGATCTTCATGAGACTTTCACCACATCCTACTTCACAATCAACCCCTTGGAAGTAGAAAAACAACTTCTTAAGTTAAAGACTTCCAAAGCAATAGGTCCTGACCAATTACCAACCTGGATTCTGAGAAATTTTGCTGGGTTCCTTTCTAACCCAATATGTGCAATTTTCAACAGCTCCATCCGTGAGGGTCATGTTCCTGCAATCTGGGAATCAGCTGATGTGGTTCCACTACCTAAAGTACCACAACCTTAGTCAATTGAATGTGACCTCAGACCTTTATCTTTGACACAAATTCTCAGCAAGGTTCTATATAGTAAAGTGGTTTTGGGGTTTTGTAATTATTGATAGAACACAGTTAGGTGTTGTGCATGGCAGTTCCACAACGCATGCCCTAGTAGAACTAATCCACTTATGGATGAGCGGTCTTGAGCCTTCACATAAAAGCAAGTCATTCCTCATGATCCTTTTCCTTGACTTCTCAAAGTCCTTTGACCTAATTGATCAAAACATTCTAGAACGTAAACTTCACAACCAAGGTGTACCTGATACCCTTGTCAGCTGGGTAAGATCTTTCCTTTGTGGTCGCTCTCAAAGAGTCAAATACAAAGACGTACTCTCTAGCTGGAAGCACATTCACGGTGGCGTCCCTCAGGGAACATTGCTGGGTCCCTTATTATTCATTATCATGATAAACGACCTTAAGGCTAGCTGCCCAGACTACAAGTTCGTGGATGATACAACCGTGTTTGAGGTATGCGACTTTAATGCCTGTAGTAGATTACAACAGGCCGCAAATGAAATCATTGACTGGACAGAAAGGAACAATATGAGACTAAATGCCACCAAAACAAAAGCTATGACAGTAAACTTTACACAATCAAAGACAAAATGTCAATCAGTTAATATTAGAGGAACTCATGTCAGTGAAGTCCCGGTTCAAACTGTTGGGTGTTTTTATCATTAACAATCTTAAATGGTCTGAACATGTTGATTTTATCTATAAAAAAGCATGCATACGATTGTTTTTTCTGCGCCAGCTTAAACGTGCTAAACTGTCCTCATCTGATCTTGTTCATGTATATCAGAGTTTAATTCGGATCGTGGTTGAATATGCTTGTCCTGTGTGGCACCCTGGATTAACTGGAGAACAATGTAAAATAATAGAATCCATCCAGTCAAGGGCACTTAGGATCATTTTCCCTGAATTAACTTATGTTGATGCTCTAGCCAAAGAAAAACTTATTACATTAAAAGAGCGCAGAGTTGAACTCTGCAAATCATTCTTTGCAAAAATACAAAATGACACAGACAAGCTGAACTACCTTTTAACCTGCAATCCACACAGGAGACTAAGAAATAGCCTGTCAATGTTTAACATACCAAAAATTAAAACTGAACGTTTTAAAAAAACGCTTTTATTCCTTTCTCTTTATTAAACCATTAGTGGTCTAAGTTTTACTTTTGAAACTCATTTTGGCCTTTATTGTATTTAATTATCATTACTCAGTCCTCTTTTACACTAATATTCAGATGCCTGTGCAAAATTTGTTTTATTCATTTATTTTAATTAATCCTTTTTTTATCTCATTTAGTTCTATTTGCATATCCTATGTTATACCTGTATATCATTATTTTAATTTGTAAATTTTATTCTCACTCCATTTTATGTATAACTTCAACCTTTTGGTTGCCATGTTTTAATAAACTTATTTACATTTAAAAATGTTGCTAGACGCCGATTCTGTATTAATCAAATAAACTGTATTTACATTTTTACCATAACTACTGTAACTTTATGTTTATATATATATAACAGTTTTCATCAAGCCCAGAGGATAACAGAGATGAAATCCACATAGATCCTGGAAAAAAAACTGGGCGTGATCTAATTAAATATTATTTAATGTAATAATTATTTTGGAAAAAAATGATACCGCCCTTCCGCAAGCAGGCTAGAAAGTGACCACTATTACCTGTATCCTCCCTTTTATACCACCCACGCCAATCTTCATTGGACGTGCATTGAACTACTATTCATAACTGTACCTCATTAGGTCATATACCCAAACATCTCCACGTACCTTCTTTTACATCACAAACCGTGAATACAATAATTTTCCACTATAATAACGAAACGCGGAAAATAGTAATACGTTTCACTTATAATTTCTGGAAATAAACGCTTCTGTCTACCGTTGTTTTACATTTGAGTAATAGTTCATGTACATAATGTGAATATTCTGGATATCAGCAATTACCTTTTAGGAGGTCGACCTTCCGGCTGTAGGTCTAAATGGCTTGATTAATTCGACGGTTTTCCATACAACACTGAATGCTGACAATGACTCCACAATGACCTTTGAATAATTCGGCAAAAAATTTATGTCACATTGCAAATTATGGCAAGAGTGAAAAGCGTAGTAATGATGATCACAGTGACTAAATGTATTTGACTTTCAGCAGGGCGGTGATTTATCATTTGGTTTTATTGAACAGATGCCATTGAAAAGGAAAATGTGTGAATTTGATGACATTTAGTGATTTAATAGATTTTTTACTTCTGTGCTAATTCTCGTATGACACGTTTGTTGGTGAGGCATGTTTTATTTTCTGTACTATTAGTCATATAAGATAATTATAATAAAAATAATAATACTAAATTATAAATGAAAACCACAAGGTGATCTGTCGTAAAAATATTGATATTCATTTATGCAGCCAAATATTCACAAGCACAATGAAGCTCTTTTTTGCTCAAGGGTAAATAAGTCCATTTAACTATGACTATCAAAAATGACATGAGCGGATTTGAATGAAATTGTATTTAATAATTTCGAAAGCTTTTAAGTAAGAGTAACATTTAGTAAAGTACCAGCTGAAATGCAAATAAACTGAAAACATCAACGTCACTTGATGTTTTTTTTTTTAATTGATTTGTTGAATTTGTCATCAAACAATAAATTCTATGACATTGATTACAGCTAAAATTTGAACTGTGAAAACTGTCCAAATATTATTACGTACTACATTTTAATTATTTTAGAGTCAGTAGTTGTGGATACGTTCTTAAATTATTGCCTAAATTACTATTTTATTGCTAATTAACTTAGTCATAAAATATGTACTTGTAAAGTTATCATATTATTAAAGTTTGAAGGAAAAAATAAACTGATTGCACAACGAAAGGGTGTTTTTCAGCTATGAAGAAAACAATCAATTATATTTTTCATGATGCATTTCAGCGGACGTTTCCTCAAACTGCTCCCTTCCATAATGTTCACAAAGCTGATTGGATGCATTTTACCTTTGCACCCTCCACGGATGACAGCCTTTTAAACTATTCACTTATTGGAATGAACATGAATGCCGTTGGAACGACAATTCTTTGTGCGATCCTGGATATTTGAAGAGCATTTTAAAAATTCCGAGTGCATTCCAAATATTTTTACCCATTTTTGTGGCCGGCCCGATTGTTTTGCTGATGTTAAAAAAAACTTTTGAAGTGCATTCCAAGTGGAAAATTATCGAATGGCATTCGAAAAGTATTCTAACTACACTATGACTGCATTCTAAATATTTTCACGGCATTCCGACAGCATTCGAAACATTCTGATCACATTCGAGGGAGAACCAACCCAGCGGGCAAATTATGTTGTTTTAACGTTTAAACAACGTTGAACCATAACGTTGACAATACGTTAGATAAACATTGTATTTGAAAGTTGACTCAATGTCAGATAACAACATTGTATCAACCGCAATTGTTTGACAACATTCTTGCATGAAAAGACATTAAAATGACCTGAAATGTTTTTATTTTTGGTACAAAACATATGTAGGGTTTATATGTATGGCCTTTAAGTTAAAATTTCCAAGGTTTAGCTTAATATATATAGTTATTTTCTTTATATATATATAAACAAGGTATCATGTTTTCAATAGTTAATGTTTTAAATTACAATCCATGTCTGCAAGGTTGTGTCAATGACCAAAATACAACGTTGAGTCAACGTCACATTATGTCGGTGTTTTGACGTGGCTGGATCAATGCGACTATGCCTGCTGGGGAAATGGCAATTAAGACACTTTAAATCCTGCTAGAATGAGCCGGAATGCAACTCGAATGCATCTCGATCCTATTTCAGCCAGCAATCGAACTACACTCGTACGGCATTCGAAGCGTATTCTAAATATTCTGACTGCATTCTGACAGCATTACTGATATGCTTAGTTTTCCAACTACATTCGAGCTGCATTTGAAAGCTAATACAGCCGAAATGTGCACGAATCATTCCAGGCAGATTCAAGCGCATTCTGAGTATTCCAACGGAATGCTTACAATAATTTAGGTCAATTTGAAATTTCTTCCCGAATGTAGTACGAATTTTTATATTTAGTCATTCTGGCTGGTTCTGCTTGATTCCTGCTGATTCCGAATAAGTGTGACGGGGGCTTTAGTTCAGACTTCAAACTCCGCGTCAGCCACTCTTCTTCTTCTTTGTCTCGTCTTCACTACATGACGTCAGCTCAAGGCGGGACAGATCTGTGACGTACTGTACTTAGTTCGCAGATTACATGACCGTATCAGCTGCGGACGCCAACGACCCGGTTTACGAATACCACTCTTTACCAAAACGGGCTACTTATTTTATCTCGTTTTCAAGGGCTAAACAAGACGAAGTTCCGTCAAACATAAGTATTAAACCGACATTTTGTCCCTTGTGTTTTTTGTCAGTGAGACGATTTCAAGAAAATGGACGTTTCAGCGCGAATCGCGTTGGTGAACAGCCGCAAGCTGTGTTTCAATTGTTTGCCATATTAAGTAGTAACCCTGTATCGTTAGTTTGATACGTGCTTCTGTGGTAAATTTGTGTTTACTGGCAGCATTCCTTTACTTAGGCAGCATCTTTTTTTAACTGTTTTTTCCGCCCTCTCACACCGATTTCAGGGTCCCCAGAGGATGTCATCCATAAAAATTAAAAAGTGTGGCCAAACCGACATTTTGTCCCTTGTGTTGTTTGTCAGTGTGACGATTTCAGGAAAATTGACGTGTCAGGGCGAATCAAGTTGGTGAACAAAGGCAAGTTGTGTTTCAATTGTTAAGACGCGGACCCTTTTCCCCATGTACAAGGTGTCCGGTTGTGCTTATTAGCACTCGAGATTACTTCACGTATTCTCCGAAACAACTCATGCCGATCAGGGTGCGAGATCGTCAATCGTGACTAATATTAGTGTTTTGTCAGTTGAGGCGGCGGGTTATGCGTCAGCGTGCTTTTAAAAGCATCGGTGTGTGTGACTTTGCCCATCGTTACAGTGAGAGTGAATGACAAGATAAACGCACTCGCGCTTTTAGATAGCGGGTCAACGTCTATTTTTATATCACAACACTTGGCTTTTTCTCTTTGCCTTGATACAAAATATGACGTGCAGTGTCAGTTAAAGCCTCGGTCACAACCGGACGCACGACTTTAAGGATCGTACGTCCCCTGCGATTTTTGGGTGTTGCGGAGGCCGTGGAGTTCGTAGAGGTAGAGGAAAGTCTCCTTGCGAGTCGCAAGGGCCACATGAGGTGTCATTTCAAGCAGGGACGCTAATTGCAAGGAGCGATGGCCGTGGAAATTGTACTCATTTCTTGAGCCGGTTGTGACCGAGGCGAGTTTGTCTTGCTTCCTGTGTACGTGGCACACACTCACCACTTACGAAGGGAAAGCAACACACAACGAAAGTAGTGCCCTTTTCTGTCAGTTTGTTTCACACTTGACTCACACGTTTGTGGCGACGTACTGACGGCGTACGTCAGTTTTGCTTCCTGTTCTCCTTTTCTTTCTTCCTCCTCCCTTTTATCTACCATGTAAGCTTCTTTCTCTTGCCTTTTGGAGGCATATTGGAAAATAAATCGTGCAAAAATATGAAATTTTTGAAAATAGTTTTACACGTTACACAGTCGACGTTCATTGCAGAGACACGAGCGTGCGTCGTGAGCACGCCTTTCATACACCAGGCGTGGGGGTGACGCACGTGCGACGCATTCCCGGTGTGCTCTCGACTTTGTTCGTTAGTTGGGAGGGCGTGCGCCTTACTCAACACGAAAAGGGCACTTGCTCCTTCATTGCTTGCGACGTGCGTCTTGCACAACGCGCATCTCTCTTGCTAACTCCGTGGGAGGGGGGCAAGTTATGCTTACGGCCTCGCTGTTCGCAGGCTATTCGTAGAATCTTTTGGACATGTCCAACATCCTCCGTACGTGCTTACGGGCTGTCTGCGAACTCGAAATTTCGTAAAAAGGACTTGCGTGGGACGTGAGATTCTGCGCAAAATTTGGACGCAAACAGCCCGTAAGAGCCCGTACGGCCGGTGTGACCGAGGCTTAAGTACGCTTGACCGTTCAAGGACTATTAGGTCGGCTGCTGTTCCAATTGACGTGCCTCCTTGCAGCGACGCTGCGAAGACATACCACTTATCGAATGTGTAAGTTGTCCCAACTATACAAGTCCGAGCAAACCAACCTATCAATGTGTCAGCTTCCACGCATCTACCAGATATAAATATTGTTCTTAATGCCTTATGCATTACATCCAAGCAGATAAAGACTATCGATTGACTACAAAATAAACAAACTTCACATTTAATGGGTCTTTGCCCTAGGTTTCACACATCTCACCCTTTACAAGTTTAGCTATTCATAAGTGCAGTCATACTGTCACCACATCAACAGTATCGTGGTTTAAAAGACTTGCAGCCACTGGCACACATACTTTACAACAGTGATTTCCATAAGTGGCTTCTCACTGATGTAGCTCGATAGAAATAGCTACCAAACACATTGATCATAACAAAATACTTGTGTATGCCTAGATACACAGCAGCTAAGACATGTCAGTGCCCCGGACAACTGCTATCGTCGTGCCTTGGTCAGCTACCTAAAGGTCGAAATGTTCAGATACCGTACTAGGATTAAGAATGTGTACATTTACCCCGTGGACCATTTGAAGATTACACTGCGATTAATGCGGTGGAAAATACAATAGATTGAGTGTATAATGATAGGGTCGCTAAACGATTGTTGACGGCGTATAGTAACTAGCCTAATCCCCTGGTCGCCTGGGTAGCCACGCCCCCTTAGAGTACTTATGTAAACAAACGGTCTCCCGTTGCGAACTATCCTTTTGTTCAACAGCTTCGCGCGTGCAGCTGATTATGTATGTAGTGACACTATAGCTAACTGCATATAAATTTGTGCTAGCTGTTATTTGATTCATTCTGCTGTGTCGGATGTTGTGGATCAGCCCACTAGTTCGTTGACTTATGTTTTTCTGAAGATTGGTGGTGCAGATTTTGAGTGCTTAATTATTTACCCTCCTTCTAACAAGAGAAAGGGGAAGGGAGATAAAAAGATAGAGTGTCAAATGAAACGGGTAATGAGTAATACATTACATTAAATAAAGGGACTCGCGGTGGAAGAAACGATAGACTGTTTTGCATCAAGGTATGCCATTATAATCCGACATGGCCCATAACATGATCCATAACATGATCATTGTTGTATGCCTTATATTTGTGCCGACTTATATTTTACTCTCGTTCATTTCGTGAAACTATTTCCTTGAATAAAGTTTTGCCTGTATAAATTAACTTTGTGACATGAAGTAATTAATAAAACGCGCCTGTTGAAAAGGGGGCTTTTCGTAACTAATAAAGGTTCACTATTCAGAAAAATATCGTCGCCGTTCGTCGCCGCTACCTTCAGGAAAGCGTACCCTCCGCGTGGATCACCGGCATTTTTGATTATCTGACAAATTAGGGCAATTTACGTTTTAGCTAATAATTCTGAATTTACTAATATTTTGGACATAGCAATGACGGAGAGCCGCCAGAGTAACTGTTTAATTTTCTAAACTAATCAAACTAGAACGCGTGGCGATAAAATGTGTCGTTAGATCTTGTAAACACTCAGCGAAATGCACCTAGTGACTATATTCAATGTGCCGTCACTTAATTGCTTTCTCGATTTCATTAATTGACGATAGTAATTGCAGATAACAAGGAAGAGGAAATGCTGAAGACAAAACAACGTCGGGTCTTTGTGTGACTTTCTCCCTAAACACTTTTTATGTTGCTGTCAAAGAAAAAGGAGTCTAGAAGGCGATTTTTTAAACCACTTTTGCAGGTAGACTTCCTCGTTTATCATTTAAATGCTCCCCTCCCCCAGCAGACTTGATGCATGTACGTCTTGGTAGCTATAGTACAGATCTTGGTTCAAGTATCGAAAGGTTTAAGCACAAAACGATAATTTGAGGCTATTTTTTCATTCAAGACAAAATTAAGTATCTATGGTGTGTGACTTTACAAAGCTTAATTTGTCCTTAAATATATATTCCAGTAGCATAGGCGAGCGACGTAATTGTAACCTCAACTTGAGGTATCCTCGATGAAAGCGGAGTACAAAAATTAACTTTTTTAAATATAGATTACAACATGCTGTACAATGATATTGAGACTAAAGGGATTAATGGACTTCTTTGCCTTAAAAGCAATTCATTTCAAAATTAAAAGAAACAGTTTTTTCGGGGAGCGCGGGTAGACAGTTTACGTCAGGTGATTCGTTGAAGTCGAGGAGTGTTTCACTATCAAATGTGTAAATCATATATGTCATAAAACACTATAAGAAAGTTTTTTTGTTACGATCTGCAACATTTGTTCATTTATATACCAGGGCGAAGTTAAAGCCAGAGGTAGATAGAACCTAATACCGTCATCCTCCTCGTCCATTTATTTAAATCGTATCAAAACGTTTGATACACAATGTTCATTAAATTCATAATTTTGGCTATTTATAAAAACCATATTGGTACATAAAAGTTTAAGATTAGCATAAGTTAAGCAACAACCAGTATGAAGAACAACACCCTTTTTAAATGAGGCAGGACACCCTCTTCACACTGATTATAATCTTGAGTAAGACATTATGCAACTTCAGGCAAAGGAGTTATGCAAAGTTCTTTCAACTCGTGTGTGAATACAACACATTCTTTGTCACTTTTACAAGACAATGGAGGCGAGCAAGTAGAGTAATTACTATATACAATAAAAAGGACATTAGTATAGAAAGCTTACTTCGGGTCAGCCCTTTGCTTGTTCAAATGAACTCCCTTTATTAAACCTTCGTGAGTTTGTGTAAAAGCGTGAAAGACAGGCAACGGTCTTTAGTCGCTGTTGATATTGTTCGCGATAAATATTGAAGTATAACTCCTTCGCCTGCATGTAAACGTGTTACTTTTCCTCATGTTCTCTATATTTCTTTTAGGTGGTTGAGACAATGGGATGAGATCGATAAAAGTAAAGGTTAATCTAAACAATTAGATGCGATTTTTGTGAAATGACTTATTAAGTGATGTGCATGTACGTAGCATGTTTAAATTCTTGAATTTCTAATTTGTTAAATCTTTCATACACGGCCTCATATATGTATTACTCCCAGGCCTTCGATATTATTGTGTTACACGGGACTCCTGGAAACCTGAAGCACAGGTCTACGGAGTCTTGTTATCCTTCATGCAGTTTTATGGCTGGGATGAACACCGCGAAGAAGAAACAGCCTTTACTTAGCTTTACTTGATGCACCACAGTTTAAACAAAACCAGTCTGCAAGGCTTGCTTTGATTTGGCGTTAACCTTACACTGGTTTAAAAAAAACAAATATAAATATGTTCGATGGATTAAATGCCGGCTTCGTTATATTTTAACTAAATGCGTTCATTTGCACAGTTACACAGATAATATTTTTAAGTTGTCTGTCGTTCAGCACGCATTATAGGCGAGTAGCTAAAAAGTGACGGTGATCAATCCAAGCTCAATCTTGGCAAGTATCGTTTACAAAATAGATCATGTTGAATAAACTTAATTACGCTTTAATAAATAATCAACACACGGTTCGGTTATTGTCACTTGAAAGCTTTCGATCAAAGACGTTCAATGAAATCACAAATCATTTGACGATTAAAAAATGGACATGTTCAAGGGGCAGTTTTTGTTTCAGCTGAAGGGACTTCGGGTTCAGGTAGAGGGTTCAGTTACGTGTTTCATCGAATGATAGCATCACGCCCTAGGTCTAAGCGAGTTGAATAGAAGCTTTTTATCCAAACATCCTATTCCTAACTACTGAGTTAGGACAAAGGTCTAGTAACATGCACTGTGCAATTACTATAATGGATCAGATGCATACTTGATTGTTTTTCCTCTGGTGTCGCACGTATGCATCCTTTCTTGAGTGATCTAAAACAAGTCGCTAGTGTACCATGTTTCTCACTGTAGCAAAATATGTTCGACATGGTGTTTCTGAACGGCAGCCGGAGACACAGTAATTGTATAGGCATGCTTTAAGCTTGTTCGAGAGATAATAACAGTCGGGTTTAACAATAGATAGCGAGTTATAGTAAGACCCCCTCCTCTTTAACTGATGATTTACACTTTTAATTGACCGTACTTTTGTATATTGTATGATCATACAGCCAGACTTCCCCCTGTTGCACGTTGTAGTTGGATTGTCATTGCGCCTATGTCAATGCACCTCATTTAATTTCAATATTATAATATAAGCATAATATAAGTAATATGTTATTTCCTTATTCCTCTTTCATTATCATTCATGTTTTATAAATACTTGAACGCTTGAATGCAGATATTTCAAATTAAAACGTAAGTACATAAATAAATTATACATTTATAAATTAATGCAATAGGAATTTTTTGAGACAGATTGATGCTGACGCTCATGCATTTCAACCAAACAAACAATAATTAGTTCAATTTTTGACTGCGGAAATTTCATATAGGATGAAATAACTGATAACAAATTTAACTAGCAGTTTGTTAGCAACACTAAAAACCAGCTGCGCGTGCCAAACTAGTGAACAAAAGGACAGTTCGCTTCGCGTGGCACGCCTTAGCATGGGTTTAGCCTCTTCAAGCTATAATCCTATCGCCGCAACAAACAATAGGGACCTTCTGGCTGATGTATCCTGCTGTTAATTACACCTAGTTACAGCGGATTGTCACGCTCGCGCTGGGCCACAGAAACCGGCGTCATGGGGTTCACTCGTATTAAGTATTGTGTTATTCCACCTAAGCTATTGTGTTTGTGCGTTCGAATTTTGAAGGAATTTATACGGCCCTCCATTGTTTGTCCGCCCCCTTCTATTCACAAGATAGGGATTAAAACATTTCGAACGTTGTTACACCGGTGTACAACGGAAACAAAATTATTCCGACCACTGTACATGCCCCAAAGACTTTTCCCTATTAATAGAATATTTATGTATATAAAGTTGTTACTACCACTAGAAACAAATCATTCCCTACATAAATACAATTAATTATCTTATTTGTTCTTTTGAGAATCATTTTATAATGTATATTCAAACGGTTTTATTACGTGATTTTAATACGTGAATTATTTGTGCGATTGTACGTACTACAATATATTTGTCTTTCACCCTGGTAATAATGAAGAGATGGTTATACAATCTTAGTAAATATGATAATATATAAACAGATAGAATTTTAAAATGGAAATAAATAAATGAACAAACAAATAAATAAATATATAAAAGCCTCATGACATTTGTATCTGAAGCCACCATAACTATCTAGCACACAGCTTTAGGTATACGGCGTCGGGAGCAAATGAATTAATCTAGAAATATCATTGACAGTGTCACGTGATGAATAAGCTGGTTGCCAATCACTTTCATATACATATACATATACATATATTTTATCGCTGCTCACTTATTCGCAAGCTGCCGTAGGTCCATTAGCCATCTAAGAAGACAGATAGCGTAAAGACAATCTATAGAAGAATACACAGTCATTCAAGTTATCCAAGTACAGCAAGATTCTTCTTGGTAAGTGTGGATTTTTATTTTGCTACACGCAATAGCAAATCGTTGCCTAACTCTGCTCAGTTTTCTGTATTGCTATAGAAATTATAAAGAGAATGGTTTCGCAATTCTTTTATCCGTGAGCGGGCCCAATGAGGTAATTTACTTGTTTTACTGGGCTTACTTTGTTTTTCTGGGTGTGACTTTAGAAAGATTTAACCTATCTAATCTGTGCTACCCGAAATGCTGCTGTCGTTTTAAGTGACAACTGATGAGCACCTTAAAATAGGAAAATAGCTTTTGGCTCGTCCAGCTGCATGCACTACGTACCCTGTGCCATATTTCAGAACATTTAAATGTAGAAAAAAGAAATAGAAAAGTAATTGGAAATGGTGGTTTTTGATGAAAAGAGATAAACATAGCTACATATGTATATTGTGCTTCATCGAAATGATAATTTGCAAAGTGTGGGTTATCTGTGAATTCGGGTAAATGAATTTGTGAATACAGAATTAAAGTTTTGGACTGGAGGAGAATTATACCTTTATTTCATTTAATGCATTTCCCATAATTAAGTTCAATGTACATTGGTTATATGTAGCGTGTTTAAAGCTAAAACTAAGAACCTGCAGTTTGGGTGTGTGTACTGCATAATTTTGTGATGATAAATTAAAAAAAAAAAACATAACAAATGTATGTTGCATGTGTAAATAAGACAAGGGTGGCATGCACAGTAGCTTCAGCGCATAGTTTATCTGCACGCATTCCTGATGATAATGTATTATATGTACTTTACATGTAAAGTTCGGTCAAGAGTTGCGAAAACCTAAATCACGTTACACCCAAGCGTTATAAAACTATATGAAATGCATTTCTTATATATTCCTATTCTACGACAAACTTAAAAAACACGTTCTGTGCTGTATATTAAAGTATAGTGTGAACTGAATAGTGACTGTTATTTTTATCATGAAAACAACGACTAATGGAAACGCACAACTCTTACTTCTATTATGATTAAATGGTATATTATGCGGGTGCTCTTAATTCGAAAAACAGCATGCAGGTAACTTAAAGATCATGACTGACTCTGAGTTACCTTGATCTGCAGTAGCAGGGCTGCGAGCGTTCTACCGGACTCCCTGTAACATCATGTAGTAGTTTTAATAGAATTGCTTGTCCCACACACCAAACATTGTACTTTACACATTTTAATTTAAAAAGCAGCACGTTTGTTTTTTTTTTACCACCGTTAATGAAATCCGTTCATATTTACTTTTTGCAATGTATTTGGTTTCCTTTCCCTGAGAGCCATTATGTTACCCTGAGTGTCAGGACACAGTAAAAGCTAGTTTGTTAAAAATCTTGTGGTGGGATCGCTTTTACTAGCTCTGGCGAACAGAGACAGTGTACGATTTCCGTCAATCAAAATAAACTGCAGTTGAATGTCATTAAAGCAAAATGAAACGTAAAACATATTTAATTCTGCTTTATTTAATTTTATTTACTGTATTAAAGATGTAAAGAGAAAAATGAATAATATTCATCTAAAAGAAAATGTTTTTGTATTTTTTGCTTATCGAAGAACATTTGCTCTTGAAGATATAAACACAATGCACGTGCTTGCCCAGTCTTAAACTAGACAGCTGCACTGTTTGCTCGATACCACTATAAGGGCTGCGCAATGGCTAGAACAAAATCAGCTTTTAAATCAGCTTTTACTGACCTACGACTGTAAGATATTCTGTGTAGTAGAAATGATGCAAAAAGATCCAACCGGAGGTAACTACCGAGTCCAAACGAGAAAAATACTCAAAAATTAAACAAATGTATCCAAAATTGAAAACAGCATAATTGTGTTGATAATAATAATAATTAATAATAAAGGTTTATTGTGTTCTTTGCAATATATAAGACATATATTGAATGTATATGTATAAAAGTATAAAGATGTAGTACTAAAATAGAGCTTTAAGATAAATTCTAAGTTATAAAACCAATAATGAGGTTAAAAATGGTGATTCGTTGTTATTTTCAAAAGCTAAAAGTTAATGGATAGACCAAGATCATTGACACGTATATAAACAGTATGGGATAAAAGTGTTTCTATATCTTTTTGTCCGACATTTTGGTAAAACATATCTATAAACATTCCTTAGGTCCTTTTCTATGACACGAGTGTTAGGTAAAAGATGGTTCAATCTATGTGTACACAGTTTTATCTCATTAAATAATTTTTTGCATAAGTCAGTACGCCGAGATTTCAAGGTAGGTAATTCAGTGATGTCCATTGCTTCGTTGTAAGTGAGTTCAGGGTATATAATATGAAGAGCCCTTTTTTGGATGTTCTCTAAGGCTTTAGATTGCTGTGCGGTAATTCCAGCATGCCATAGCTGACAAGCGTACTCAAGTGTTGGTCTGAGATTGCTTTTATAAATTTGTAAGAGGTCATGTCTCGGCACCCCAGCGTGTTTGACCATGCATAAGAAATACAGTCTGGATGCAGCTTTTGAGAGAATTTTTTCTATATGTAAGTCCCATTTCAAATTAGAACAGATATGAACTCCCAGCAGTTTGGCATGTGAAACTTGTTCGATTTTTATACCATCAATTATTAGGTTATCAGGTACAGTAGGGTTTTTACTGAAACAGATAAACAGTTCAACAGTTTTTTTAGGATTGATTAGCATGTTATTTTGTTTTGTCCATTCATATAGGTTTGAGGCTGCTATGGGAAGTTTAGATTGTGTAGGTTTGGCACCTTGTTCTATTTCCCTTGGAGATGGTTGGTGAACTGTCTCATAAACTGTAGTGTCATCCACATATTTTACTGCTGGTAAAAAACATTCCATGTCATTTATCATTGTAATGAAAAGGAGAGGTCCTAATTTTGTACCCTGGGGCACGCCCCCATGAATATGGCACCATTGTGACATTACTGATCCACACTTGATCCGTTGCTGTCTATTTAGTAAAAAGGCATGGACCCATCTGAGTAATACTGGAGGTACTCCATAGCTGCAAAGCTTGCCTAGCAAAATATTGTGGTCTATTAAATCAAATGCTTTTCTAAAACCAAGTAATAAAACCCGAGACTGTGCCCCATGAGTGTCACTGGCCTTGGCCCAGGTGTCAAATAGCTCGATTAAGGCCATTGTGGTGGAGGAACCTTTAACATTGCCAAACTGATCTTTCTTAATATGTGGTCCTAGTATCTCCCACAGCCATGTAAAAATGAATGCTTCCAATTCCTTGCTGAGGATAGGTGTTAGGGAAACAGGTCTTAAATCATTTTCCACGCTCAGTGCTGGTTTAATTTTAGGCAGTGGCACTACATTGGCACATTTCCAGATTGTTGGTAGCTTTCCTTGACGTATGGTATTGTTCCAGATTGCACATACTGGTGCACCGAGAACTCCAGGAAAGTCTTTGAGAATCCAGTTCGGTATATTATCAGGGCCGGATGCCTTGTTTGTGTTAATATTTTGAGAGATCTTTCCACTTGTTCTACTGTGAGCTGGTACTGTGAGGGAATGTTAACATCATGGAAGTCCGTCTCATCTAAGGGGTCTAGGTGAGAAGTAATGGACTGGAAGAAGTTGTTGATGTTTTGTGCAAGTGCTTCCATATCCCCCTCATGGAGATGGTTGGCCATGGTGGTCAGAGAGGCACTGTTTTGAGATTTACCCATGATGTTATTGATACCTTTCCACCATTTCCCTGGGTCTGACGATTTTGCCTCTTCAATCTGAGTTCTGTAGTAGACCGTTTGTAACCGTTTGCGTTCTTGGTTTACTTTGTTTCTAAGGTTTCTAAATTCAGGGTCCTTCAGTTGAAAGGCACGCTGGCGTTGGATGATTAGGTCACGAAACTCATCTGTCACCCAAGGCTTGTCATGTGTACTCCTTGTCACAACCTTGGTGGGGAAGTGGGTTTCTATTAAGTTATGCAAGGTCTGATAAAACATCACATTGCTGATGGACACAGTCACTGTGGTATAGTTCATCCCAGTGGATGTTTTGAATGGCATCTGCGAAACTAATTCGTTTTGAAAGTGGGTATTTTCGGACAGTCACCTTACATTTCCTGGCTGATTGTAACATTTGTGATGCAACAGGTTTCACTAAGATGGTTTCATGTTTAGACAAGCCAATAGGAGACAAATGGACTGGGCTCTGATAGTAATCTTGCATGTTGGTATAAACAAGATCTAAGGTGGAGTTCATATGATTTTGTGTTGAAAATCGAATTTGGTTAAATGCTGAGACGCGGACGTAAAAGGAACCCCCATCTGTGATTGGACAAGATTCCGATGGGGGATGTAGCAGTGAATCCGCCTTCCAAAAATGCAGCATTGAAAACGAGGCTACGGGCTAGACTGTAAGTGTAAGACCGTCGCCATAAATTAACGTTTGACTACGCCAAACTTCACTTTTGGATCTTTTAGATGTTTTGACAACGGTTGTTTATAGAGTATATGTCCAGGAAAGGTCCTTTCTACATTAATGTATTTACATGGCATTGCATATGGAGATCCTTAGCTATCATATTTTTTTTTTTTTTTTTTTTTTTTTTTTTTTTTTTTTTTTTTTTTACAATACCACATTTGAAAAAAAAGTCCGAATTGGTCGATTTTTTAATTTTGAAGAGCATCTAACTGTAAAGCCATGTTTATGAATCACTGCCACTCTGTTCTTTTTTGTGTTGCAGAATCGATTCCATCTACGATGTGTTCACTGCAGTTCTACATCATCGCATTGTTTCTGTTAGACAGTACAGCGACCAGTATGTATACCCATGATTCATAGCAAACAAAGGACGAAATACTTTGTTATAGCAAATGTTATCTGTCTCCTCCGTGATAATTTACCAAAAGTATTTACTTCACCAACCACAAACGTTAATTAAAAAATATGTTGAGGAATTATTGTTTGATGACTGGCCATTTAATTCTGCTTTTTCACCACCAGTGAATAACAGGGCAATTATTTGCTTTGTAGGCCTAGGTCCACTTATATTAACGAATTTTAAAAAAAAGTATTCAGTATTCAATAAACCAAAATAATTATGCTGTGCCTCTGTCAATACCATTTATCTGAGGGTAGCGACACTACATATACATATTGGGTCCTCTGGTGACGGATCTAATGAATCTATGATTTTCCATTGCTATTACAAAATCAGAAACTGAATAGTGAAAAGATTGCCCATGGATTGTACAAATCTGTAATAAAAGTGTTCAAGATGATCGCCTGGAAAATATTGGGCCTCTTTGCAACCCCACAAACGAAATCTGTGCAAAATTGTTTGAAAATTATAACTTTTGCTGACTCGTCACATCATAATTTTTAGGATGATGAGTCTTATTTAAAATTTCATATTTAATGTTTATCCCTAAGGCCATAACATTTAATACAGGCAACAATTTGCTAAATTGTTATTATTGTTAAAATTATTAGGATAGTGAGTTTATATAGTAAAAGCGGCCTTGTTTGGCCAAATCACGAACAACCGATGATCTTTGTTGCCTTCTCTTTTGTTATGAATGTGACTATGCAAATTTGTGGTACACTGGGATGGGGGAGACATAAAATATTAACAGTCCCTGCATACAGTGCGACCCATTTCAACGTGAAGATTAGTTTGATATAACAACGTGTCAGTATGAAACAAGTAACCGGACAAATGAAAACTGTCCGTGCACTATTTGTTTGGATATTTTTATATTTATGCTATAACATTACGTGGTTTTACATGTAATTTACTCACCATTATCTAATGATAAATAATACCTTTACACTATTCTTCTACGAGAGGGACTTTTCAATAAAAGAGACCGTCACCGGCAAATTTTCGAACACCATTTTTTTGTGTTTGCACTTTACTTATACTTTCCCTTGGGTTAATGAGGAGACAAAAGTATTTATACCATTTCAGGCTTGCACTTCATATATGCCACACTCAGCTGTAGGCCCGCTCTGGATAACGCTTTATGTGGTAAGTTGGACGTTTTTGTTTTCAGGAATTAGTCAGTTGTTAATAACACACATTTTGGCCTGATGAATTATGGGTTTCTTTAAACATGTAATAATCACTGAAGATACGATGGGCAAGCGTCTGTGTGTGGAGTCAAAAAGCAATGTTACGTTTGCAGAGTGATGGAATTCCATATACGATGCAAATATAGTTTAAGGGATCATTTTTGTATGCAGGGTCATCCATCAGTTATCAATTTCCGAGGATAACCTACAAATTCCTAATGGGGTTCTCATCTAGGGCTTGAGCTGACCTTTGGGGCTCCGGATTTGGTTTGCATATAACCAGCCTACTGTCGCATTGGCTGTGCGTGGAGTAACATTATCACAATGAAGCATCAATAAGTAGTCGTGGGTCCCAAAGATATTGTCGACAGAATTCCTTAAGTTCCTTTCCAGTACTCGGATGCGTGGGTCTGTGTTAAGGTCCCTGTCGACCACTACCAGCTCGCCTACACCATAGTAGCCACAACACCCCATGCATGTTTTGCCCTGTTCTTTTGTAAGGTGCGTCTAATAGCAGATAATTGAGAATAACTTATCCGCTTTTCTCTAAACCCTTACGTGTCCATCAATTCTGAAAACGCCTTTAAGCTTATTAAAACTTCTCTCAGCTGATAACAGCATCATTGCCAAGTTTTAAGTCTGTGTCCATATCACAGTTACGGTGGACCATCTCATTCGACGTGGAGAGTTCTAGAAATGAAATCGTCAATGTTGATACTATATCTTTATAACTAATCTGAGTCGTTTCCTTTGATTTAAGTGACCTGTGCTTGGAGGTCTGCCTGGAAATTAGATGATGGTCCTTGTGGAAAACCCTGCAAGCAGGCTTATTTAGCTATACTCTTTTCTAAAGCTTTTAATACTTGGGAGTGTTACTCTGGTAAGTATAATCATCTGATGCTCACGGATTATCCGCATGGGTTCAACATTGTTGAGTCTAATTTGGTCAAAGGGCAATCCTAAGTTGTGACATCACAATATCACATTCAGTTATCCCCCCTTATGTTTAACTTTAGGTTGGGGAATCCCAGAGAACTTTGCTTTTCATAGATACTATGTCACAGGCGTAGACCCGAATGACAAATGGCAACAAGGGGAATATGAATTTGATTACACGCTGCCACACTCTGGCGTGGTTTCTGTTGGGTAAGTCTATTTTTGTTTGTCCTGCACCATTACCCAACCACTTCCTGGTCAATATGCCTTCATACCTGTACATCACTAACTGGTATATTAGCATCTAGCACAAACAGACAGAAGCGCACATACAACATTTAAGACAGGTTAAGTTGGTGAGCTAAAGAATTAGTGTGACATCAGTGAGATTTTTTTTCGAGTGAATATTTCGTGTCGTATTGTACAACAGGTTAAGTTGGTGAGTAAAAATAAAAAAAATGTGTTATCATTTAGCATTTTTGTGAATATTTCATTTTGTATGCTAAGGCATGTGCTCGAAGCCCTGTATCAGTTACATTTTCTTTTCGTCCACAACATGATATTCAAATTGATGGTGATTATGCAGTTACACATTATGCATTATTGTTGCAATATTGACAAACCATGGGTTAAGATATCATAGTGCCTTATACTAAGACTTATTGTATATAGGTCTATCTAGATTGGCTGAGAGGGGATTTGCTGTGGGTTCTCAAATCAATTTTTCCTCAGCTGTTTCAAAACCATTATTACCTGATCCTGTAAGTTGAGAAATAAAATAAATGGCTTTAGTAAAGCAAGCTTTTACCTTGGTGACCTTTAACCCACACATTTCACAAGAATTGATCATAATGCATATTTTATTATAACGGTTTATGTATGACAATGCTAACAATTGTTCAAATATAGCATATTGTGGACATACGGGAATTAAGGTTGTTGTAAAAAAACATTCCTGTTCAGAAAGTAGCCAAGGTTAGCGGTTGACGCAAAGTAAGTAGTCCCTAGGTTTATGAAAAAGTGAGAGTCCGTCTGGCGTTCGTTATCAATAGACTCACTTGTATATGGTACAGGCAAGGCCTACAGGTATGTCTATAGTGTCCAAGCATGCGTGATTTCATTCTTATATAACCCCAGCCCGCCAGCAGCAAGCGCTTTTTTTTTCAGATGGGGGTATGGGAAATAAAACGCTTACTGTATCAGAACGATAAAGATATATCAGTGTATCATATATCATTATGGAGGCAAGAGAGGAAGCATGTAATTTCATGAGACAAAGATGCGTGACAAGAAGTCAAGGGTCATAATGGGTCAGAGGTCACAGGAGGTCACAATTTATGGGTTTTTCAAATATTAGAATCAACAAGTTTTTTAAAACATTATTTAAACAAATATTTTTTGGTATTTGGTGAATGGTTTATAAAATTTATGAAGAAACTATAAAGCTTATGAAGAAGCCTCAAGTATTTTATTTCAGAAAATTATATAATTAAACGTGAACCCAACAGTCAAAATATCCCCTATTTGAAAGTGGGGGTAGGGGAAAGAAAGTGGTTACTACATCAATTTGGAAAATGATATATCAATAAATTATACATAATTATAGATTTTAGGGATACGACAATTACGTTTGTAGGTCACAAATACATAGTAATTAGTCAAGGGTAATTGACAATGGGGCAAAGGTCAGAAGAGGTCATAATTCATGGATTTTTCATACATTTAAGCCAACAATTTTCTAATGAAACGTGGCTTTTTACAGTGTCTTCATTAAGAAATAAATCACCCTATCCTAAAACTGCATAAATATGTGCAATGTGTTGCTGTATCTTCTTCCAATTTCAGTAGTCTCTCTCCCCTACCCAAACTTTCAAGAGGGTGTTTCTTTTTTTTTTGTTTTGTTTTTTTTTTGTTTTTTTTGACCGAAAGCTACACATTCAATGAGTAAAAAATATATATACATATTTTCTAAAAAAGACTCTTGACTCTCCAAATTTTGTTCAGACGCATAACCCTATACACCCAAAACCAATATAGATATGCATTTCACGTGTCCAAAATAAAATTGAAGTGATTCAAAGTTGTGCTCACTTTTTTAAAACATTTACGTGTATAAAACAAAAACCCACGACTGTCTCAATTTAAACTCAGATTTTAAATTCTGCCATGTCTTTACATTACGCAAAGACCCTTAACCGTGCAATAAACGAATGATAACGTATTTTCCAGGTCATTCAATTTCCATTTTATACCGCGTTCTGATATTTTTTGTAGTGATTCAGTCATAAATTATACATGATGTAAAACTGTTTTTTTACAAATATTTAAACTCAAGAGGTTTTTTGTCATAGCTTATACTATGTAACGTATGTTCCCCAAAAAATTATCTTTTTTAGCAAAAACATGTTGTGATTCCATGATATTTGGAAATATCTGATATACTATGTGGTTTACAAGTGGAAAATAGTTTATCTAATGCTTTTTTCTGATGGGAGGTGAGTTTTTTCCTGTTTTTAATATTGAGTGACAAGTAAACTCAAGTCAATCAAAAAACAATTAACTATTCTATACAGAAGATTATTACAGTTTTTAGCAACGTTATACTTGTAGGATATAATAGAACTATAAATATTTTGATGCATCTAGAAAGATCTACATAATAGTTGTTGAATACAGTCCGAGCTTTCGGCCCCTGGGCCTTCTTCGGGGAATATGAACAAAAAGTAAAAAAAGTAAAAAAACAAACTCCTAACGTCACGTATCCTAGGAGTTTGTTTCACCTTAGACTGTTACATCTATCTATCTATCTATCTATCTATCTATAACAGTATACCGAGAACTATCAACATCATATACTTTACTCATTCACATTTATAGCTGGACTTAATCATCCTTGTGTTAGCTGACCCTTCGAGGAAGTTTATTAGAATGTATTTCTGAAAAACAAGAAAAACAAGGGGAGATTCACTAGTTCACTAAAGACACCAAACAACTGTCACTTTTATGAATTTTGTTACAGTATTGGTGTCTATTTAATGTTTTCCAGAAGTAATGAAAAATAGGACATCAATGTGATGGTGGGGTATTCACAATAATAGTTTATTTAAAGGTCTAAAAACTGTTCATTTTGGCCAAAAAAAAATGAAATTTCCTGGGGTAAAGAACAATTTTCCCATACTTACCAATGGTGAATGAATCCATTCCCACTTTCAAAGTAAGTCCCTCTTTTTTTTTATCCTAAGAGAGTAGCCATCTATGGCGGTCACGCGAGGTGATGGCAAGCACAATGCCCAGAATTAATGCATTAAATGCCGTTTTGGTGGTAAAATGGATTTTACTTTATTTCTGTGAGTTGTTTTGAATTTATTTATTGTGAAATATGGATATTTTGCGAGCAGTTGTTATCCCTTTAGGCTTTCATCACATCCTGGTTATTTCGGTAACGATGGTAGGAACAATCTACAATTCGCGACTAACCCCAAGCCAAATTTGAAACTAGACTGCAACTGGCTAAAGCCAGTGGCGGAGGATTCCCCTGCAAAATAGGCGTGGAAATGCTCTTACAAGGTCATGTGAAGGTCACGGGTTAAATTTGATCCCATATTCTGAAAGAGCATGTGCGAATTGGGGGAGGGGGGGGGTCAACAAAACATCACTTTTAGCCCACGTCAATAATTCTCCATGAAATAGCCAAATGACCTTGAAAATGAGGGTCAAGGTCAAATTTGACATTTGATTTGGGGGTTTTGGGTATGTGTTTGGGGTAGTTTACTATAGCATGCTATGACCAAAAACCAGTGTTTCATGGAGAAATTGCCAAACTCAAGATTTCTGCAATGTCATAAATATTTAAAAATCTATATTAAAAAAAGTAATTAAGCAGTCGCTACCAAAGTACGGCTAACCTTAGATATATATATAGGGCATCATTTGCCACTATGATTGGGGCTCTGGGCCTTCCGTTTCTTGAGAACTCGGAAACAAACCTTTTTGAGCCCGTTTGCCCATTAGCGACCTTGACCTACTTGCATAAAAGTAGGTCATTATCTGTGGATTTACCTCAGTATCACTGGCCATAAGGCTCTTAGCCATATGGCTTATACTTTAGGCCTAATGGCAATTTCAAATTTTACAATTTTTGCCTTTAAAAGCCCCTGTGACCTTGAAAAGTAGGTCAAGGTCACTGAAACTGGTTCTGTGGCATATTCTGACCATAGGCTACCTATGATAATTTTTTCAGATTTTTTGCGAAAAAAAACGCGCGGAAAGAATAATAATAATACTACCAAAAACAATAGTATTCCCCTATGGGGAATCCTAATTAACTGCCAAATGTAGTTCAAACAGCCTAAAAAGTGTTTTGGTTATATATAAGAAAGGTTCATAAAACACCAATAATGTTTTTTCCAGAATGTTAAATACGCTGATAAAACTCCACAAATTAACGTTGTCATAAAGTTCTGTAGAAACGATCTTCGAACATTTCGACAATTATTATATGAACCTTACGAAATTAATTAACCTAACCTTACGAAATTAATTGTCTCATAATGGTTTATGATACCTTGATATATCCTTATGATTCTGATATACTGTAGTAGCGTTTTTCCCTCACCCCCATCTGAAAAACAAAGCACTTGCCGCTGGTGGGTTGGGGTTGTATAAGGTGTACTATAAAATGCTATTACACATATTCGGACAATATAGAGATACGCCTTACTAAAAATCACTATTCGTCCCTTTTTTCATACCAACACAGTGTACGGCTCATGGCCTAAATGATGCAGAATATTACGCGGTCGTTTTAAGGCAATTTATTTATTGAATCCAACAGGTACTCGTATTTGCGTGCCTCATATTTACACTTTTTAAACATTTCAGACATGACGGTTGTTACTGGACAACACTGGAATCAGGAAAATTTAAATGTTGGAAACTTACAACCGAATATAATGCTGGTATCCGAAACGACACGGGAAATCCAAATGCAAGTCCCGTAATCACAAGCAATCCCCTGGTTAAGTAAGTAGAGCGTTCACGTTCTGCAGATAAAACTGAAGAAAAGATCATAATTGTCGAAATATTTCTTTCCTCAGGTATATATACAGGGTTTTCGACTATTGACTCAATTTCACCCTTTGGCAAGATAACACAGGGTAAAACTGCTTGGAAAACCTGCATTTAGGGATATTACATATGGCCACATGGTTTTACTCGATTTACGCATTTTCCACGAGAACGCAAAATAAAGTTGCGTTTGAAATCTAGGGAGTTAGCTTTGGATCAGATGTGTTGCAGTTACACAGTAAGATTTCCATCCCTGGACGTCTGAAAGAAAACCCAAGCTTTTGTCTTGTAAATTTAATAGATACGCTAAATAAAAACACAAAGATCCAATGTGAAGGGAATGGTTGTCCGCCGTAATGCATATCCGTAGGGGATGTTTTCCTAGAAATGAATTTTCTTGCGGACACTTACTCCTAGGAATGCATATCCTGGGTCTTCTATTCCTAGGGACGCATGTCCTAGGGCATAATTTCCTGGGATTTAAAGTCCAGTGGACACCCATGACTTAGTATTACGCAGACAGTTATCGATGCCCTAGCCCCGTCTGAAAATTGCCGATACTCGTGTTAATAATTATTGTACGGACATTAATCATGTAAAGCCTCGGTCACAACCGGATGCACGGATTTCAGGACCGTACGTCCCCTGCGATTTTTGGGTGTTGGGGAGGTCGTATACCTTAGGTTCTAGATTTCATTTTTCCAGCTAGATCTTGATTTCATATATAACCCATATCAGCAAAATTGACTCCTAGCGAATATCGCACAACGCGCGTCTCTCTTGCTATTCGTAGAATCTTTTGGACATGTCCAACATCCTCCGTAGGTACTTACGGGCTGACTGCGAAATCGAAATTGCGTAAGAAGGACTTGCGTGAGAAGTGAGATTCTGCGCAAAATTTGGACGCAAACAGCCCGTAAGAGCCGGTACGGCCGGTTGTGACGTAGGCTTAAGATTTGTGAAATGAAATTATGTCCGACAGGAATACATGTCCTAGGTGCGTATAAATACAGCTGGGAATCTAGGCCCAGGTAGGACAGTACATCCTAGAGAACGCACGTCCATAGGACATGCATTCCTTTTCAAACCGGTTCTGACAAGAATCAACTGCTTCTTAAATCGACAAAGTCTGCTCTAAAATGATTTAAGATTATTACAACATGTTGTATTTTCTCACATATTTGTGTAAAGTGACAGTATAATTGCAAGACCCCTGCAGGGTCGGCGGATTAGTCGGCTTTGCTCTTATGTTGGTCAGCCATATTTGATACCAGGATCTGTTAGTCCGCAGATGGACTTGTTCTCAATGGCCTCTAAGGCCCAATCAGAATAGATGATCCGAGTGCTAACTGATCCGCCGACTAAATATGGCCGTCCACATTTCAGAATAGATCATTATCATTATGTATTCTTTTCAATTGCATGGATGTCACATGTGGTTATCGCCTTGACATCCAGAATGCTGATACAGATGGGGATATTGTAAGATGTCGCTGGGCAACGGGAAATGATGAGTGCGGCGGAATATGTGGGCCACTTCCGGGGTCAATTCTGTATCCGGTACGTAAACTTTCTCTCTCTTTTTATTTCTTAACGTCATAACACACTGCAATAAACTCACACACACACACACACACACACACACACACACACACACATATATGGTGGTGCGTATGGCCTCATCTGGCAACTGCTACGGCTTTAAATCGGCAAGGTTATCCTTCTGACAGGTTTATTGGAGGTTGAACTAGAATTACATATTCCAGTAGCATTTGAAACTTCTCCAGTTTAGTTCAGGTGTTTTGTAGGACGTTCAGTAGGCCGTTCATTCAACGTACACTGGTCACCCATAGACCACGATAGACACTCAGACCCTTGGTTTTACAGGTGTTTTACTGGGAGGTAAACTTAACTTGTAAATTAAAAGTGTTCCTCTGGCAAACGGGGTGCATGTGGTTTACAAATTATGCCTGTATTTGATCTGGTTCAGGTTTTTGTAGATGACTTCCAATGAGATTTTGACACCAACGTCGTTTCACTTTTCACAGAGGGCTCTCTAGAGATCACATGGTATAGAAACTTGCTAAGACCAGTCTGGCTATGACAATAGGACTTGGGAACGCTTTTTTTTTTTTTTTTTTTTTTTTTTGTGTGATAATTTGCCGCTCGTTCTGAAGGGAACTGGTTGTTTTTCCTTATTTGTAGCAGTAAAGACGTAAGAACAAGGGGTCCTGTTCTCCGGTGTTAAGTTCTGGATGTCTTGGGTGTGGCCTAGTTCAGGTTCACCAACCTGTGTTGTACAATGTTAGTGTGGGTGCAATGGTTACTGTAAATGATAGCACGGCATCGGTTAACATAACCTGGACTCCGGCCCCTGCACAGCACGGACACCACCTGATTTGTTATCAAGCCTTTGGCAGTGATAGGTAAGTTCAGACTCATCTAAGGGTGCTTTCCCAGAGATTTAGATCGATCTAAAGATTAAGATTTAGATCGACCTAACTCCCTGGGGGTTTACGTTAAATTGCAGTCAGCCGAGCGGGCACCATAGTTAATTACCTCCATACAGCTTTTAGTAGGCGGAACAGACGCTTAAGTCGGCCAAGCTGACAGTAATCTAGTGAGACTTCCCACAGGGATAGATCGATCTAAAAATCTATTGAAATGGGGTGTAAGACCTTGTTCCAGTACCCTATTCGAGCTAGCAGGATCGACCCAACTCTAGCAATGGAACCATGGAGTCTTTTACAGAATGAATATCCGAGCACTAACACCGAATTGGTCAATTACTTAATAGATTTCCATGTTTCCTGAGAATACTTGTGAATGCATATTATGCGCAGCCGCTGTCTGCTCTGAAACTGACGCTGAATCAAGTAACGGAGCTCAAATTTAAGAAACCCCTCTAAGGGCTTATTCTGATTGAAATCCATCTGTGTAGTCGTAGTATATGGTTCAAGTATTAAACTTTCCAATTTCTACACTAAAACATAGAACTATACCTGACAGAGCTTTCGATCACATTCGTGATCATCTTCAATGTGCTGTCATATGGGACGATCACTGCTCACCAGTGATTTGGTGATTGAGTTGTCCCAAATGTGTGACAGTTGGTGCCCCCATCTCTGCTCAAGGTTGGGTTATGTACCTTGATGCAAATGGCCTCCTTAACCCCCATTTCATACCAAGAATAAAGCGGAAGATTGTGATTAAACTGCAATATTTACTGAAAATAAGAATCACAGAAGATAAAAACATATTTCCATAAATTGACGTCTGTCTGTTCAAAGCAATAACTGTCTCGTCTGCTGATCTTACTTTTATATTCACGAGGAAGAGAAAGAACATTAGAAACAATTAAAATTCGAATCAGCAAATTATATTATATTATATCATATTATATTATATTATATTATATTATATTTACAGATGTCCTGGACCGTCCCTTTGTGACAAACTTGTAGTAGGTAATGTGTAATATTTCGATATTGGTGGTTGCAACTTGGGTATTTTGGAACTATTGCTAAAATCATACTTGCACTTGAACGGGATGTCTTGTTCCATTTTATTTTATAATGGAGCTCATGAATTATTTAGACTGCCATGTTTCCAAACATATCAGAATGGAATATCCAAAGCATTTTGCACGTTCTTGTGAAGATTTATCATCTTAAATGTATGAATATGGAAAAAAAGTAATACACAAAATTGAAAGACATCAATTGCAAAAAATTGGCAGAACCCCACTCAGCTAAGGATTTGATACTTAAAATATGTTAATGTGTTATACATAATAAGTGATTTTCATGTGAAAAAAATTACTTGCTATTTGGATGTAGCCTTGACCTCTGGTGACCTTTAAAATAGAGGCAAATGACATGCGGTGCATCATTCAGTAAGAGTAGATACTTAATAAATATATATTAGGTTTCCAAAATATGACATTTTGGCAATTTTGCTCAAAATAATATTTCGACCTAAAGTTAATTCTTGACCTTGACATGCGGTGACATTGAAACAGCTGTAAAAAATAGATGGTACTTCACAATATAGGAGTTGACACTTTGAATACGTTTCTGAGATACTGAGTTGCCAAAATATTAACATTTGGGCGTTTTTTTTTTTTTTTTTTTTCTGAAAACATCCATTGACCTTGCATTTTGTTCATGATCTTTACCTCTGGTGACAATGAAAATTGTTGCAAATGATTGCTAGTGCCTCATTTAGTAGAAATATGTTAGTAAAAATATGTTCCTTGTACATTTGGTTACCAAGTCAAGTATAGTTAGGGACCCACCCCATTCAAAGGCGGCCATATTACACTGTCACGGGAGGATGTCTGGGGATTTTCTTTTCAATTTGGCTTCATTGGGCCTTAAACAGACGGGAATCAGTTGAGATACCTTTGTCACCATTTTTCCAACATCAGTGGGGAAAATTTGCTCGTTTCTTATCCAAAAAATGACACATTACTGCTGCGTCTGAAATAACATACTGTTATTATGTACATGAGGTTTAGCAAAAATGACCGAGGGTTTATCAACATATAAATTGTCGCAGTTATATATATATATATATATATATATATATATATATATATATATATATATATATATATATATATTATTTTTTTTTCTTCAGGACTGGGATCTGTCTTCATCCTTATTACATATATATGATTAAACTGTCACTTTAATACACAATCTTTTATGTAACCTGGCTTTTTTTATTGTTCTCTTTGGTCTAGTGTAAATTAGTTCTTCAATATGATTACTATTGTCACGTGCTTCTTTCATCCTGGTCCATTACCACATGATCCACCAGGTGGTAGCCCCGGTCAAGACGCAAACAATAGGCCGCCATGTATTGGTTATAACATTGTATCGTTTGCTTTAACTTAGTTTGCTTAACAAAATTAATAGTTTCTGTAACTGTTTTATATTCAAGTATTGCTTATAATGTTGTCCCTCCAAAAGTGGAATAAAATATACAATTCTACGTTCACAGACTCTTCAGTTGACGGCGGATTGTGCCCGTACGGCGATTGGAGTGATTGCTCGGTAACGTGTGAAAATGGTACACAGACACGCTCTGAGGAGTGCAAATGCCCTGAACCCTCCTACGGTGGCGCCGACTGTGTAGGTGCCAAAACCGAGACTCAGTCTTGTAGTGGCCCCCCTTGCCCAGGTAACGACCCCCTCTCTCCTACTTTCTCCACCCCTCTCTCTCTCTCTCTCTCTCTCTCTCTCTCTCTCTCTCTGAAATCGCAGTTAAAACAGACGTTTCATTGACCAAACCTAAAACTATATTTCATTATGTACTTTTATTGCCCCCCAGTTCACGGCGGATGGTGCACGTACAGCGATTGGAATGATTGCCCAGTGACGTGTGAAAATGGTACACAGACACGCTATAGGGAGTGCAAGTGTCCTGAACCCGCTCACGGTGGCGCCACATGTGTGGGTGCGACAATCGAGACACAGTCTTGTAGTGCCCCCTGTTGCCCAGGTAAAGAAGTGCATCTCTCTCTCTCTCTCTCTCTCTCTCTCTCTCTCTCTCTCTCTCTCTCTCTCTCTCTGAAATGCTGTATAGACATAGCCCAAACCATGTACCCCACAAGAGCGCGGACTTCAATATAATCATGTCAGGCGACGTGTGATGCAAGAGACCAGGTTGTAACTTCCCAACAATGTGCATGACGTAAACAATTCAATTATATTAAGGTGTGAATATTATAACATGTGAAGCTTCGACGCAGAACCCGTTTTGGTTTTTATCCATATCACCCCCAAAATAATCTACTCATCTGTTCTTTGGTACATATGTGACCTATCCTGCAAATATCATCAAGGTTCGTCCAAAAAGTTTTGCGTTATGTTTCGAACAAACAAACAATCTTACGTCATCATGAACAGGCGATAAGGCAATATTCGGAACCTACTAATGGGAACCTTATATCCCTTTTGGGGGCGGCGATGACATTTTAATGCTTATGTTCCAGTGGATGGTTATCTGAGTAATTGGTTACCGTGGTCTTCTTGCACTGCTACTTGTGGACTGCCAGGAACAGTGACTCGGTCACGTACCAAGGAGTGTATATACCCCGTCCCAGATTGCCGTGGTGATGACTGTGGCCAACTTCCAGAAGTATATGAAAACTGCACCCAAAAGCCGTGTTGTACAACAATTGGTGGATCACCGGGTTCATTCCAACACTACAGAGGTTAGTATCCTATTGTAAAATTCGGATATAACATGACAAAAATAGCTTTTATATGATAAAGGATTCTGTTGCAGGCCCATATATATAACCGCACACAGTAGATTCATATCCCCATATTTTTTTCTGTTATTACCGTTGGCAATAAAGTTTGACAGTTTTCATCTCAATTACAGAATTGATACAAAAACAACAAGCATTACTTAAATCCGGTTTTACATATCATAATTTCCTTTTGCTATATAAGGTGTAAAGCTGTATGTACTGGTATGTTCTATAAAACCGTACATGTGACATGATTTGAAGATGATTTTTTTAAACAACTGGTATTAACACTGTGACTTTCATTGTGATTTCTAGGAAATAGGCTTCATGATCTTTGCGTGAATTTCCGGCTAGCTAACACAAATGACAATTATGTCACCTTTAGATGTGGGATTGTACTGATTGAAAGTATCCAAAACTATGGTAAGCCGAGACTGTTTTTTCCCTATATAATGGGTTTCTTATTGTGGTAAAAAAAAAAAAAAATATATATATATATATATATATATATATATATATATATATATATATATATATATATATATATATATATATATATATATATAAATATGTGTGTGTGTGTGTTGTTTGGTAATTATAAAGACTGATAAAGCGCCCAATATGGACATCGATTGGAATATCAAATTGTCATAACTTTGGAAATAAAGACTCAAAATACATGGATATTTTTTTTATTATTAAATTGCATTTAAAAACCAACGTGAATCTTATGTAGGTACTCATCATGTTATTTATTTTTAGAGTTTTTAAAATAACGTATGTTTTGACATGTTACTAAATTTTATTTCATCATTATTATTTTTGCATTTTACGATACATATCCACAATGCATTCCTTACCCTCAAAAAGTGCCATGCGGAACATATAGTGTTATTTCTGTTTTTCAAATTGAAATATTCCAGATGAGACCTACGTTGCTACCGTGCAGGCTGCCGTAACCGCCGTATGTACCAACCAATCACGTCCGGTTTGTCACGTGACAATCCCTGCCCCTTCTGGCTGCCCATGCCAAGTGATGATAAGCTACATGTGTTGCGATGAATTGTATTAAATGGTAAGTGTTTAAGGAAATAGAGGTTAAGTGTTAGAAACAAAATAATCAGTTAAACTAATGATGGTGACTTCCAACACTTCTTGAAACTAGTACTTCATAAATTTACATATGTACACAAAGTTCCTTATATCTCTTGGAATCGTTGGTCTCCCTTTATGCTTTACATTTATTGTATTTGGAATCCGAGCTTAAGTATTTATCAAATGTTACTCTTATATTTACAGGGATACGCCAGGACAAAACGGACTTATGGAGATATTTCCCAACTGCGTTTTAATATGCAGTTGTATATTATTCCCACTGATTATTAGTTAGCAGATTAAAAAATAATAATAAAAATTATAAAATATGGAGAAAAAACTGTCGCAACTTGCTTATTTACCAATTTCATATAATATAATTTACCTCTCAAATTAACTAAAAACTTTACCTTGCTTGTATTAAAGGTCATTATGAACTCATTTCATAATTTTCTGGTGGGGTGAAATATATATATATATATATATATATATATATATATATATATATATATATATATATATATTTTATATCCAAATACTAATAAGACACTTTTTTTTGTTAGAAGAAAGGCTTGGTGTCGTTTAGGTACGCCTAGAATCATTGTTTTCTTTTTTTTCTTAATTCGAATAATACAAGGTGTTGGTTAATCCATTTAATGGTAAGTAAGCCTGATATATTTCAGAGGCACTTCGTTATGTACCATTTATGTTATTTAATACTTAATTAATCTTATTAATAATTAATTAATCTTATTAAATATTCAGATTACATTAACATATCTTAATATTCGTATGTACTCATTTGTCGTGATAAGGGAGTGAATGGCTGTCTTGTAAACAAGTCATCCTACTTCATGCAAATAAAACTGCCGCAAATGCTTCAGTTGTGTTGTTTCCCATGCCTTCTTGCTTACTGTATGTTTGGTAAGCTCATATAAATTATATATCATTCAGTCAGTTTTAAAAGTAACTAATTGTCTCCTACTTTTGAATCATTGCTCGACACGATCCTCTTCTTTCTTTTGATGCATTGCTGCCGTACAAACCAAATAACTTAGTTATAAACGAAGAAATATTGATGGAGACCGCCATAGAATACCAAAATAAGGTACCAGGATATCGCTGTATTTAAAAGCAAATTGAATGTCTGTAAGAATCATTTATGGTAAGACAGGGACGTATATTAGATTTCAGCAGTCTCACCATTAGTGGTTCTCTCACCGGCTCTAGTCACAGCGGTCTACCCAGCAGCAGTCTACCCAGCTCGGCGACAGCAGTCTCACCAGCAGTTTTGGTTCAAAATAATTAATGCGTGAATTATGCTACAAGTAAAGCGCCGTATATATATTCCGTTTTACATTTTCCTTATTATGGGAACATAAATTGCTTTTCATCGTCCCTAATTAAATATGCACATCATGCAGGTGTCTCCATGGGCGAGGCACGTCATTTAATCTGATGCTTTTTTTCTCTTGGGTTTCTTACTTTGGCTCCCTCAATGGCGTATGGTCAGATGAGATCTACGGTGATCAGTCTACGTAGATGTCTGCGTTGCAGGCGGGCAGTCCGTCTACCTGTGCTGCTGTTAATGACTGGGGCATTGATTTACATCTTCCGATTCATGAACGGTTTTGAAAGTAAGCATTATTCGCCATTTAGATAGTAACAACATATAAACCCTGTTTTTTTTTTTAGATCTTAGTCGGAATTTAATTTGTAATTTTAATTACGTGTCTGGTGGATTCACCAGCAACTGAATGTATGTCAGTATGAGCTATTTGGCGTTTTGAAAATAAAATAAATGAAATGTAAATGTTCAGCTTTCAATATTGTCCATGTATTGAAGGCTGAAAATTTACTTACATTTTTAATGTCACTATTATATTATTATATCTTTATATGACAATTCAGTCCTGTCGTCAGCAGTGGACAAAGCTAAAACAATTGGCAATTTTTTGGCTATGAACGGGTCCGTTACGTCCATCCACCAGAAGAATAAGAAGGGCCCTCTTTCCCAGTTAACAGAAGCAATCAGATATTAAGCCATCCAAAACTAGTAGCTCCAAATCTCCTACATCAACACCCTATGAAGAGGAATCGTTAACTACAGTAGAACATGGATTGGGCATACATCAAAATACGACATCACACTTTGTCTTGATCTGGTCGCATTATGCCGCAATTCCACAAGCGTTTATGGATAAAACAGATACCTTTCTCTAGTTAAATCCAAAGAAAAGCGTTATATTTTTATGTGGAGGCAGTGGATGTATAGATCAAATAGGCGGCACGTCGTGGAAACACGTAGCAGCACTTCGTTTACTGTTATCTGAATTAACTCATGGCACACCGCAGGACGATTTTGTCTCTAGATCCGACATTCTGAAATTGTTCATGGGTCGTAAATATGGCATCCGTACATGAAATAAGTGTTTTGCTTGTACTGTGGAAATATGGTGAACTTTACATAGATGTAAGAAGAAAAATGCCGTTGAATTTACCAGATGAATATTTCACAGGGGAATGGATGTCTACTGAAGGCATCTTTTTCGTATCCAGATTTGAACGACATTCATTGTTCGTCAAAAATGCCATGGCCGAAATTCAGTTGGCATACAGCAATCTCAGTAGAAGTCAAATCCAAAATTGGGACACTGCTTCAGTCTTGTTGAAATGAAAAGTTCTAAGTCAGGTAGATAAGAGACCGATTGAAAAGGGCGGTGCAGATTCTGTAATACCTTTTTTTGCAAGATGAACTCTTTGGGATCCTAACTTTTGACAATTGAGTGAAGATGGCTAGAGACATCAATGTTGGCGATGAGATTCACACGCTAGCAGGGGTACAATTTCTTCCCTTTGTTGACCTATTTGTGGACAGGGATACTTGGAGCGTCCCCAGTGTAGTAAAAACATTTGCTCAGTCCGAAAATACTGACAATTTTTTGGAGGAAAACACTAAAAGAGAAAGTCAAGGAATGGCAATAAATCCGGATTTGTACATGGTCCGAAATGTTGCAGGTAATTACATATCTAAAACAAGAGATACAAAAGATCAGTATAGAAGAGGGTCCATTGTTTCCCACGAAACCAATAATATCAATGAAGCAATCACAATATTTCTTAATGGATGGTATAACGACGGCCATCAAAGGTTAATTTAAACCCTTTGATTTTTTCAATGCAATTTGGATCGAATTTCTGGAAGAAATTACTAACTGAAACGGGCAGACATGGCCCTGTGGGTGTCTTGATGACGTCACTTTTAATTTCTTAAAATCCCAAAATTCCTCAGTATATAAATCGGGCTGTTTGACACTTCCAGTGCGCAATCTCAACCCCACCATTAAAAGAGAGGGTATATTTGTCGTCGATGTGAACAAACGCGCTTTAGAATTAATTGCTCCATATCAAATACGAATAACAGCTATAAATGTCACCCATAACTTGCCTAGTTCGAATAAATTCAATAGATTAACACGCAACGAAGCCGCAAAAAGTTTGATGGAAAGTTATTCACGCGTAAAATTAGTTATAACCCCGAGAATCCATTGCGCTCTTCCTTGCGTTGCCATGGGGATTCCAGTAGTTTTTGTAGAAACTGACATCTTACCTGGAGGTGGAAGGCGTCAAACTGAGGGCTTAAAAGAACTTTTTCACACAGTTACTGTAGACCTCAGGATGGAAACCTACCGAAGCCTGGACAACTTAAATTGGAACAAACCGGAAATGAACCCAAATCGTGATATCTACACGCGCTTTCGAGCCTCCTTGTGGTACGCGATACGAAAATCTCGCAAATTACGAGAAACGGCGATAACATTTGGGTTCGCACCCTTCAAAAAATCCAGGCAGTTAAAAAAAATTGAAACAACTGAACGGTGTTCTATCAGGTGTACACAACAAAAAATCAGACAAAGCGGAACCGCCGTTCACTCGAGAGTATATTTCACCACCATCCAAGCTCGAAAGTGCTCATTCTAAGCAATGTTTTGACACAGAAGGCGTTTTCTGAGTTCAATGAAGCAGGTTTTCAAGTAGAGTTCGAGAACTATACTCTAGAATACCTACTCAGGCGCACTGAAAATCTGGAACCAGAGACCTTCGCATGTGGCTCGAAAGTGTTTTTGAAAAGTATGCCCGTATTTCAAAAGGCCATTGGTATGCCAACAAAAGTAACTTGATCAGGTTGCTATTGTTATATCTGTACGGTGGCGTTTAGATGGACACTGGCGTTATTTTGGTAAAGAGTGTAAACGTTTTGAATAATGTTACTGCATGGGAAAACAGAAAAAAAAACATTAAAATACCGCTGTTCTCAAATTTGATAAACACAGTCCATTTATCCGTGAGTGTATAAAATAATACCTCATTAACTATAGGCTGGGCGTTTGGGGGGCAAATGGGCCGCAAATTCTCACCCGCGAGGCGAGAAAACATAGCACGTGGATGTGTGACGTCAACAGTTTTGAAGATGTACCCGGTATCAAGAAATAAGTCACGCATAGTCATACGTTTGTATCGGCAATCTTTTTTATCCTATTGAGTACCCTTACGTTATACGAAAATGTTTCCTTGATAAAGGCAAAGTAAAGGAAATGTCCTTTGCTGTGCATCTATATAACACATTTTCAAAAGCGTACGGGGATGCTACCAAGCCTGGGACGTTCTGCCGTTACCTGCTAAACAATTTTTGCATTTTCTGTGGAGATTTTGTTAAAAACGTCTGTAATGCTTGTTTGTTTGTTTGTTAGTTTGTTTTGATTCCACATCATTTTATGAACTATAAACCCATCATGTTATTCTAATGCAAAATAAATTTGACACCGGAAAGGTGAGATACACAGTAAACCGGCTGTCAATCCCGTAAGGACGATTATAACAATGATATCATTTTTTGTCCTTAAAATCTAGATTAATTCAATTTTAATTAAATCTTGAAGTTGAAACTTGTAGCATGTGACATTGTCCACTGAGTATATTTCTGTATCTTCATTACTTTTTATTTTACCAATATTTGTTAGCTTTATACTGAGGTCATCGTCTTCAACGCAGTTCCTTCACTCATCATCTCTTGTAGTAATTCACATTGCAATATAATCCATGAGAACTATGGTTGCAAAACGCTCTGCACTTATTAAAACCCCGAGGCCGGGGAGGGGCGTGGCTGGGGCATGCGCAATCAGCGTTACTTGTACACGGAATTCTTCGTTCAGAGACCGATAGTGGCAATGGCAGTGCTCCTAAATTAAACAAATGTTGCTATAAATAATTGGACAATATTTATTAATTAGTTTAGGCAATGACGAATATGAATCATGCCAGTGAGGAAGAAAGTGAATAGGAAATATTTAAAAGAGTACAATGAACAAGAAGTAACAAATAGCAACAAGAAAGATTTCGCTACCATTCGTTTATGATGGGATGATGGAAATCTATATTAGTTGCCATTCCTCTCTGATGAGATAATAGACAGCTAACATTAATAGAAATTGTGAACTTTGGTCAATCATCACACCAGCAACATGAACTTTTGTAGATCGATGTATTGTTTGGAATGCAAAATTACAGAGAAAAACATAGAGAATATGTATGATATGCCATAATATTGTAATGTGACATGAGAAGAGAAAGCTTGTAAGCTTTAGAATATACGTATACACCTTTTGTACACCAACATGTGCGTGTTTTTCCTGCCTGCTGCTACATGGTATTATTACAATACCATACAAATAATAGCTAGTAGACATCTGTGCTTCCATTTAAAATATTATCTTGTTTTATAAAAAAAAAAAACATATTGCATGAGATTGTTACCGTAAAAATCGAACCAATATTTTGAATGAAAATCGACAGGCATTCATTTATGTTCAAAGCTACCTCAAATGCATTTTCTTTTCAAACAACGTCCTGCTCACCATACGGTCACATATGAATAAAATAGGCACGAAAACTTTTAAAATCATAGATCATGGCCATTGCAGTCTACAGAAGGATGAACATGCGCCACTGACTGACACAACACTGGTGTCAGTCCGTTGACAACAGAAGTACTTTGCAAACATTGGTGCATGCACTGCATCTTGCACAGCGACCGGATATTCGTTCTTTAATTTTCTGAGAAAATAGGTCGGCTCAAGAATTAAGAAGTAAGCTACAAATATAGTGAGATAATGTTCACTCACCATCAACATGAAAACAATTCATCACTACGAGCGCACACCAAGATCTGCACCCTCAACATTGTCGTGTTATGAAACGATCGGCGAAGTAGCCAGCTATATTGAGGTGACGAAAACATCAATGGTTCGATATATAATATGTTACACCAAATAAATAATACGAGTGTTGGGCTGTTAGATAACGTTTCACCATAGCACGACACATTGATACTGGTACCAGGGGTACTTCAGAGAAACCAAATATCTGATGATTGGTTTCCCTTTGATGTCAGTGGAATGCTGGGATGGTTTGCATATGCGGTTTAGAACAGTTAGAATTAACTTCACTGATCGTTGACTGATAGCTTTTTGCCTATCTCTCTCTTGATAACAATTTTACGATCACTCTCCCTCATTTTAAAATCGAATCGATTAAATATAACCATTGCCTTATTTATAATTGAACAATCTGGCGCAAATATCCAATCAGTTCCCATTGCATCATATGTAAAGGCTTAGGCCGCATTCAGAACAGTTGGCAACAAGTCCGAGGGTCAAGTATGACCAACCCACTTGAATAGTACGGGGAATATATTCAGTGTCTATATGCGGATAAGACGGCATGCTTTTTATTAGGTCACCATATTTGACCCTCGCACTACTTTCAGCAACTACTTCGCACTACTTTCAGCAAAATCGAGTGAAAATTTACGACTTTTGAGCTCTTCGTATTTTCATGTGTAGTTTTGTCAACAGTTGATGTGATTAAACGATAGATATATAAAAAGAAGCGGGAATATCTAGGGATTCGGAATTTCAAGGTTAGTTGTCATAAAAAATAGATTCAGAACGGTAAAATGGAAGATTTATCCACGCGGGTGATTGCAAATGCGGTCCCGTTTCAGGTGTCCCAAATTTTCTATTTGAAGATCTCTATAAGAAGTTTAAATTGTACAAAGTTTTAAAAGCTAAATCATGAAAGCTGGTTAAACTGGGTCTCTGGCAGTATATATATATTGAAAATTCAGCTTTGTCCACTTTTTTTAGCGAGAGGTGAACTCGACGCCAAGCACTCGCATTTTTGAAGCGTGTGACACTTGGGTGTTTCAATTTAAACAAAATTGCTACAATGTTGATATCACCAGCGTTTTATATATATTCTGAAAGGTAAACAAATGTGCTTTGTGTTGATATGAAACACATGTTGCGTTTGGGTCCCAACTCGTTGGCAAAGTGTTCATATTCCCGTGAAGTCGGTGTAAAAGTCGGCAAAATCGATTTGTCTGGCTTCACCGAATTACAGTGGTTATGTATCGCAGGAAACGTAAAATATTTTTAAACAATTACATCCTACAGAAAGACGAGATCATGAACTTTCAAATGATATATAACAAGGCGTGTCTCCTACAAATTTTACCCATTTTGTGTGGGGAAATTAGCGCATCTCCAAAACGACGACAAAAATGGAACCCCATTTTCATCAATTTATAGCGTCCCCAGATAGCAAGAAGGCGTTGGCCCGATGCTGGGCCAACGTCGGCATGGTTGGCCTTACGACGTCGCGCCAACGTCGTAAGGCCGACCAGTACACTGGGCCGACGTCGGGCCAGCGACGGTGCCGGCGTCGGGCCGACGTCCGTGCTCATCGGCCATCGGTCGGCCCGACGTCGGCCCAACGTCGTTTTGCCGACCAGCTGACGTTGGCCTGATGGTGGGCCGACGTTGGCCCAATGGTGGGTAATGGTTGGCCCGATGGTGGCCCAGCATCAGGGTTATGGCGTTGGTACGATGTTGGCCCAATGTAATTATGCCATCCAGCTTATTGGCCCTACGTAGGCCCAAAATTACCTTTTTTTTTCCAAAGTAAGTGATTAATTGACTTAACGAAATTATAAGCAAAAACAACAACACTTTGTCTGTCTCCAACACAAATATATTCTTTATTATATCATAGTGGTGATTTCATGGCCAAATTTCATTGCTGAAAATTCCTACTTTAGATAAAGTCTGAAAATTATATTAACTGAATATTTATTTAGTTACATAAAAGTTATTTATGAATGAACCTTATATTAACCCTATACATTAAGTTCTACAGGATGTTTTCAGTTTTAAAAGGCCTGATTCACTTTATTTATGGCTTCATTTTATAGTTAAAGTTAAAATCTGTTCAATTATGTTAAAATTATATGTGTGTGTGTGTGTGTGTGTGTGTGTAACCAAATCAACAGTAAATACAGTGTCAATACATTTAATAAAAAAGAAACTTGTCTTTTTGTACAAAACAATGTAAGTTTAAAATAACAACACTGCAAAAGGGCAAATATTCAGACACTAAACAGGGGAAAATGTCACTTATATACATTTTTTTTACAAAACAAAGCTGCTCATCGAATCTGAACTAACACAAAAATACCAAAATTGTAATTAATTCTGCATGTACAATGGGTTCGAGGGGGAAAAATATTTTTGCACACTTTAACCTAAATAATATTATACATTGTCATTTTTAAACTAATTCAAACATATCATTAATAATCATAATCACAAATCACTGTAGTTCTGTAATGAATAAATCTTGAATAATGAATGAAAAAAAAACTTTGTTTTTTAGATGATGGAGAGTTATAATAAAATTATAAATAACCATACAGTAAAAGTTTCAATGTATTCAACTTGCATGCTGGCTACATACATATAAACTCTGAAAAAGAATTATGTATACCCTAGCATAGATATAGATGTACAATAAAAAGAGAATTACATGTGCACAAAGACAAACCCCAGTATATTGTTGATGCTTTTGAATTAAATTACATCACGATTCAAATCACTCAATGAATTGAACCAGTTTGCAACGCTTGTGCTTTTTTCATATTCATAACACTAAGAAATGATACATCCGGCTCCTTGACAAGCTAATAATAATTAAAGGAATTAACAATGGAACAAGTAACTCTACTAAGTTAATAACAGTTTATTCAAATGTCAAGTCAAAACACAACATCCCTTCCTTTCTTGGAGAGAAACGGTCCTTTCAAATATATGCTAATTGACAGTTCACTCTTTAAATTGTCTTTTCAAACATTTGCAGAATAACAATGACCTCCAACTATAATTCTTTTAACCACACTGAAAATTCTCAAATCTAATCAACTCATATCAAACCCCATGTCATTTCACTACTACAAATTCCAAATGGTCTCTTCCTTTACCTGCTTATATGTCACATTCAAATGTTCCCTTCACTTTTAAAGATTTCTCAGACGTGTATGAATAATACTGTTTGTTTTGTGGTCCTCCACAAGAGCCTGAGCCACATTTATTTTTCTTATTTTCATTTTTATTATTATTATTATTATTTATTTATTTATTTATTTATTTATTTATTTTTTTTTTGGATTTCAGCATTCCCCATGTATTTTCATCAATGATATTACAATATGCACCTGAATCTCGTAATACACTGAGATCAACGCCGCCTATCTCTATTTCCACCATATTTGGCATGTCTGTGTATATTGCATTGGTTCCCACACCAAATGTATATGCACTCCTGGATTATCATGTTCATAACTGTCATTTACATGAACAATAGTTTCAGTTTTGCAGACTTTTGCAAAGTGATCCAACGTTCCATGTTTTCTCAGTCGGGGGGTTTCTACTTCGTTTTTCATGTCTGAACTCGTGGTGTTTAGACTGAGTTGGTTTGTTAAATGACTTCGGTTTCACCATACTCACAGTTTCTGGTGTTCCACTTTCATTTAAAGTGTTATTCATGTTTCTCACCTGTGTAACAGTGTTTGAGAGAGTCCTGAAAATATCTTGTACACCTGTCCCTGCTGAATGCAACATAAGCGCGCGTCTCCTCTGACATGTATTTTTAATTTTCTGTCTTTGTTCATTATATTCATTCCGTCTGTTGGTTCTGAAACGATCAATCCTTTTCCGTCAGCGAAGACTTTAAAACTGTAAAGCCAGCGCGTCCAGCGTGGCCCTAATGTCTCCCGCTCCGGACTTCTGTACGGTTCGAATTTCGTAATTTCACATTTTTCCTCCATTTTCTCAAAGAAAGTTGGCTCACAGTTTTGCACTAGAGTTAATCCTCGTCGCCAGTGTTGATGTCTTCGAATTAAATCGCATCACGAATCAAATCACTCGACGAATTGTATCGATTTGATACGCTTGTGCTTTTTTCATATCCATAACTCTAAGAAACGCTACATCCGGGTCCTTGACCGGCTTATCTTAAAAGGCGGAATTTAAAAAAAAGCGGAACGAGTAGCTCTAACAAATTAACAGTTCATTCAAATGTCAAGTCAAATTTAACAAATAGTGGATTAAT